>NC_134811.1:11163982-11166482 GCF_046742065.1 Oratosquilla oratoria
CCACTTGGCAACTCCGCCATTTCCCACCAGTGGGGAATTCCCCACAGGTTAAGAACCACTGTTCTAAATTGTAACTGATATAGAAATGTCCTACAGAAAGAGGCAGATATTAAATCTGCCAGGCTCATACCGAATGCATAGCCACAGTGTGGACGTATGTCGAGACCATGAAGGATCGAGAAACTGGTAGTCGGCCCTCACTTATTGATTTGTCGTGTCACGAACTACGTTCCGTTTTTGAGTTGATGCATCGAATCTTTGACCGTGACCGAAGCAGTTCCAAAGATGCTAAGATGTGGCTTGGCACTATACCCGCGTTTTTTGTGTGTAACGCCCGCTTCCTTTGTGTGTGACGTCCGCGTCCTTTGTCAGTGACACGGCGTGGAAGTTTATTCCATTCATTAACTATATGGTTGGCGAAGTTGTTTCTACCTGCTTCCAAATTAAATATATTTCCTTACAGTTTGAGACCATTATTTCTTGTCGGATTTTCATTCATTGTGAAAAGTTTGTATACAGTGTTTCTGTTTTTGAATTGTGTTATGTTAGCTTGACTTCCACAATAATCTACTGAATAGATTCGAAAGGTGAAATACGAACTACTCACGACAAATCTTACGATCGTAAGCGAGAGTAGTGACGTCACGGCAACGGAGACGACTTATTGGCCGAGAGCGGTGACATCACGGCAAAAAGGAGATGACTGCCAACTAAGCGAAAGTAGTGACGTCACGGCAACGGAGACGACTTAATGACCGAGGACTGTGACTTCACGTCGCTTCAGCGCGTCCGACACGACGTCACGGTGCAAAGGAATCAAAGTAGTTCTATTCTGGCTAAAGACTGACGATTTTATTTACCTATTTATCACATTCTTTCGATAAATGAAAAATAAAAAAAGGCATTTACTCAAAGCTTAGCGTGTGACGTCATGTCGTGTTGCTTTCTGAGCTGCAGAACCTCACGAAAATGAGTAGATAAATAAATAAATATATAAATAAATAAATAGATAAAATAAATAAATAAATAAATAAATAAATAAATAAATAAATGAATAAATAAATAAATAAATAGATAAATAAAGAAACAGTATTCAAACGTCTTAACAAATTTAATCATAGATTACATGAAGATAATCAATCGTCTATAAATGTTTATTGTGACATGACATAAACGATTCAAAAAATTGACCTAACGAGAAAGAGAGAGAGAGAGAGAGAGAGAGAGAGAGAGAGAGAGAGAGAGAGAGAGAGAGAGATACGACGGGAGAATTTAACGACAACGTCGGGAGACTTTGACGGCTCCTTTTGGAGACTAAAGACTCCTTCGGGAAATTTTGAAGACTCCTTTGTAAACCCCCTGAAATTTCTACGGGTCCTGCTAGTGTTAATAAATACCATAGAAATGTTCACGGTGACAAAATTCTTAAATGTTTATCTGCCCTACTCGTTCGGTGCTCATTATTAGTTAAAAGTAAGTCCAGGGTATTCTCTCCCCTCGTAGGACCGGTAATCATTTGTTTTAGGAAATTGTCCTGAACCACAGCTTGGAAATATTTCGCTTTCTGCTCTCCAAGTAAAATTCCCCAGTCAATGTTTTCATGAATCAGGGGATCAGTTTCCTCAATGCTGAGGCTAGGAGCTCTATATAGGACGCCGATAATAAGTCTTTTATTTTTGCTTATAATCTCCACCCAAATAGATTCCGTACTATCCTCTTCCTTAATCGAATTGTTGACAATACACTTTATTGTACTTTTAACGAAGAGTGCTACACCTCCCCATTCCTGCCAACCCTATCCTTGTGAAAAAAAATATACTACTATCCTTAAATCCGGAAGGATCCAGGATTGAGTAATAGTTATGATATCGAATCTCTCTACGCATGCTTTACCTCGCAGTAAATAATTTCTATTTATTACGCTTCTGCTCTTTGTATAGTAAACTTTTAGTTTATCCTCCCTCCACCTGATTTGGTGATTCTTTACACAGTTCCTCACTAAGCTGTCTCTATTTTTGCCTAGACTACAGTACATTCCGATACTCCCCCCTCCGACTCCCACGTAATCCATCCCAAAAAAAAAAAAAAAATGTGGGATGCCTACTTCTCGCTCAAGGAATTCAGCAAGGAGCCGAAATTCTCTGGATAATAAGTGCACTTCGTCTCTTGTATATAGATTATTCTTACAGTAAAAGCGATCCCAGTTATCGACAAATGCCAATCCATTGGCCTTACAGTGTTTTGCCAGCCTGCAATTCATTGCAATAGCCCTGGAATGCCACATGCCTCCAAATGTACGCCTCGGAGTGGGGTGGGCTTCGCCTCTATGTGTGAAATTTACTTTATTGTAAACATACATTTTCAATAAATATCTTAGGCCGAAACGTCTGTGGCCGAAACGTCTGGGCTGAAACGTCAGCGGCCGAAACGTCTAGGGCTGAAACGTCTGGGCTGAAACGTCAGCGGCCGAAACGGCTGTAGCCGAAACGTCTGGGCGGAA
>NC_134811.1:11168982-11176482 GCF_046742065.1 Oratosquilla oratoria
GGCAACGCCCCTCAATCCTCATCGTTCTCGGCCAATCAGTCGTCTGCCTTGCCGTGACTTCTTGTATATTCCTATACGGACAAAGGGTTTTCCAGAGGCGGGAATGCGCACGCACGGAGCCGCCATGACTCCGACGGAGCAACATGTGTCTATTGGGGTGGTTGGGAGGAGGGGAGGGAGTGGGTTGCATCATGGTGATTACGAGTCCGAGTCAGTCACAATTTACCAGCCATTGAGGTATTCCTCTACATCAGTGGTTCTTAACCTGTGGTACCTCAGGTACCCCTAAGGGGTACGAAACCTTGAACCTGGGGGTACGATACATGATAGCCCCAGTGCAATGGTACTGTATATTTACCATGAGAAAGCAAAGCAAGGTTTTTATCACTCATCCTTTTCATATGTTTGCATTGTATTTGTATTGGATGGGGGTACGAGGAAGTTTTCTGAGATATCAAGGGGTACTAAGGCCACTGAAAAAGGTTAAGAACCACTGCTCTACATCTTGGGAACTGAGGTATGATCTTGGGTTATTTGAAATGTGTATGGTTTGTTCCTTAGACTTTTTCTTTTTTGCCTTCTAAATTGTAACTGATATTATATAGAAATGTTCTACAGAAAGAGGTAGATATTAAATCTTTGGTATCCAAAATCACGTTTGCTTTGCACGAAGGTTCAAGAGAGCATCCAAAGGGAACGTTTATTGGTTCTTCAACACAAGTAGGGCACCAATCTGAGGTCATCCCAGGTTCGAATCCCAGTAATATCCCTCCAACCATCATACCTAGTTTTGAATTAGCTCATAGTTTTAGCTCAGATTATATCACCTAAACTATTGTAGTTGATGCATCTAACCGATTTATTTTGACATCCTTCATACATGTATTCCTTGATTTCTCCCTACGACCTCTCTACTCACTCACTCCCACTTAAACCAAGTTGGACTTAACAGTTGTATTTACTGTTCATTCGTTCTGCTACACTTTTTATATTGCTCCTTTACCACTCTCGTGATTCCACATTTTTGCGGCGATTTTTTCCACAAACAAAGCTCTAGTTATTTTCAACAGAATATTGATTCTCTTTCAGTTATGGTAGGTCCAGTTCTTCCAGTCTTTTAGTACGTTTTATCAGCAAAGCTGTGAATGATTTCAGTCGCTGGTTTCTGTAATATCTCGATCATGTATTTGTACTTCTATTTGTGCCTTTGTGATGAATTCTTCTCTCATTTTACAACCTCTCTACAGTCTCTTTTTGCTCAGGACCATTCCCAAGATTTTTCATTTCTTTGTGTGTGTGTGTGTGTGTGTGTGTGTGTGTGTGTGTGTGTGTGTGTGTGTGTGTGTGTGTGTGTGTGTGTGTGTGTGTGTGTGTGTGTGTGTGTGTGTGTGTGTGTGTGTGTGTGTGTGTGTGTGTGTGTGTGTGTGTGTGTGTGTGTGTGTGTGTGTATGTATGTGTGTGTGTGTGTGTGTGTTTGTGTCTGCGTGTGTGTGTGTGTCTGCGTGTGTGTGTGTAGGTGGCCACGAGTGCAATGATGATGCAACCCAATCCGCATGGTAGGGAGCCGGTGTCGTGCATATTATCCACTCTCTCGCACCCCCTTTTGCTTTCTCACCTCCATGTTCTGTTGAAATGATTACCCTTAGGGAGACTATACTGAAACTATTATATTCAATATACAAGTCACATTGATAGCAGAAGTTTAACCTTGGTATTGGCCAGGGCCCTCACATATGTGGGGGGGGGGGTGCATATGGCCACAAGGCTGACAAGACAATTATAATAAAAAAGATCAAAGGAGCCCTGAACATTTTACCGCAATATAAGAATTTTGCGTTAGAATCAACAGAGCACGAAATGTTTTTCCCCATATCCTTTCTGCAATAAGAACATTAAATAAAAATTTTAAAATCTGTCTAATTATTTCGCAAGCCAATGGCTTAAACAGGCTGTAAGGGATGGTGATGTGAAGTGGTGACGGGGGAGGGGGAGGGGGAGGGGGGGCGTCACTTGGAACTTTGCCCCGGTGGCGGCAATTAGGCGCCTGTAAGGGCTCTGGTATTGATCGATCGGTCATACATCATCCTGGTTTGCATAGGATCGTTCTGGGTTCGATCAGTAAATGAGACTGTGTGTGTGTATTTCCCTGTTTACCTAGTTGTATCTTAAGGGAAGGGGAGCTACGCTTGTGGTGTACCGCCTCTGTATCTCGCCATATCTAATTTGCTCTTAAATTATTGTATTGTTCTTGTACACACTATTGTTTCGCTTAGTATGTTCCATACATCCACCACTCTGTGGGGGAAGCTGTCTTTTTCAGATCTCTTCTGTAACTGTCCTTTCTGAGTTTCCTTCCATGTCCTCTTGTGTGTGTGTGTGTGTGTGTGTGTGTGTGTGTGTGTGTGTGTGTGTGTGTGTGTGTGTGTGTGTGTGTGTGTGTGTGTGTGTGTGTGTGTGTGTGTGTGTGTGTGTGTGTGTGTGTGTGTGTGTGTGTGTGTGTGTGTGTGTGTGTGTGTGTGTTTGTGTGTGTAGAATACGGTGTTCGTGCAATGTTCATGGTACCTCTACTTTACATCTCAAAATTTGTATTCAATTATTCTATCCTTGCTGGATCACTTCCTCTTTTAAGGTGTTTCACAAATCGTGTTAGATATTTAATGTAGCCGATCTGTATTCCTAGGTTGAGTTTTGTTTGTTTGTTTATTTATTTATCTATATTTTTGTTCATATATTTATTTATCTCTATCTATTTATTTGTATCTATCTATCTATCTATCTATCTATCTATCTATCTATCTATCTATCTATATATATATATATATATATATATATATATACAGTATATATATATATGTATATATATATATACTAATTTGTTTTATCACGTCTTCTTCTTTCATCCCATTCTAGCATATCCTCTCACTCTATTTTATATATAATGTTTATTTTATCTAAATATCGTTGCCATATCGGTTCTCTCTCCTTGCTTCCTTCAAAGTAGGTTATCACAGGTTTGTCAATGTTTCTGCCTATATTATTCTATTTTTCACTTTTCTTATTCTCTATTTTCTTTAAAACTTTGTTTTTGTGTGGAGACTATACAACTACTTCATATTTCAGTCTTGAACGGATAAGAGTTCATTCCTTTATTGTATGTCATGCATATTATGGAATGCCGCTCCTATATTCATTAGCAATTTGTTGTATGTCTCTTTCGTTATTCAATCTGTATGATTTTCTGGCGGTAAATCATCTGTGATCAAAATGCCTAAATATTTTTCCTCCTTTGCTTTTGTGACTCCTTCATCCCTTTTTGTCTTGGCCTATTTCCAGAATTTTGTATTTCTCTTTATTGAATTCCATCCTCTATTTCCTCTGTCTAGCTCTTCCTACGAGTAAAACAATTTTATAATCCCCCTCACATTTTACTCTCGTGGCATCATCAGCAAATAAGTTAGTGTAGCCACCTACCCCATTCATCATATCGTTGATCAAAATCTGGGCCAGGCACCACCCCCAACGAGCGAACGTAGGCAACCACAGAAGATCGATAAGCGCAGCATCAGCGAGCGGAAAGAGGAACGAGAGGGCCACCAAACTATGCTCTCACCCCGCCACCAGGATCGCCGACAGGTGACTCGCCGTGATCATCCACAGTCTCAGGTTGGGAAATTGACGAGCGATGGGACAGGGAATGCGTGCTACTACTGTGGGATGACCTGCCTCTCTTTCACTATCTAGTAGAGTGCGCTCATACCATCGCCCTGAGAGGGGGCAGACATTTCAACTCCTTGACCCCCGAAGCCTGGAAGACCGGAGCCGACATGGTTTTCAACACTATTGAAAACATAGAACGGCCCGCCCATATCCTGGTCGGATACCCTCCGCCCAGATAACTACAACATGGCGGAGTAAGGCCCATGTGCAGATAAACCTTGTCTACCGAATCTACAACAATAACACTATCTTCTGAAGAGGATGAAAGATAATGGCCGAACTATACAGATCTGTCTTTCTTATCTCATAATGCGATGGTGGGTTAATAAGTCTCATTTTACATATGTGCCACTCCATTATAACTTCTAAATACGTACACACACACACACACACACACACACACACACACACACACACACACACACACACACACACACACACACACACACACACACACACACACACACACACACACACACACACACACACACATATATATATATATATATATATATATATATATATATATATATATATATATATATATATATATATATATATTTATATTGTTTTGTGTCACCATGACATTTGGAAATAAACTATCCTACTAGGATTCGAACTCTCTCTTCTATAACTGTCCTTTTTCAGTTTCCTTCCATGTCCTCTTGTATGTGCGCATGTGTGTGCGTGTATGTGTGTGTGTATGTACACACACACACACACACACACACACACACACACACACCCACACACACACACACACACACACACACATATATATATATATATATATATATATATATATGTATATATATATATGTTTATATATATATACATATATATATATATATATATATATACATATATGTCTATATATACATATACGTGTGTATGTATACATATATTTGTGTATATATATGTATATGTATTTATATATACATATATATATATATATATATATATATATATATATATATATATATATATATATATATTCGATTGTAGACCAGAGCTAATTCTGTATCCACTATTTTCTTAGTGATTTTCTCAATTTTCCGAATGGTGTGTATCTTGAAGGGAGGTCGAACACAAGGCTTCCGAGACCCGTGGTGTTATTACAACGAAAAACATTACACAAATATGAATACAAGGTTTCGATTGAATCATACAACCATTTTCAGATGGTGACGTCACGACAACGGAGACGACTTATTGACCGAGAGCGGTGATGTCACATCACTTCAGCGCGCCCGACACGACGTCACGGTGCAAAGGAATCAAAGTAGTTTTATTCTGGCTAAAGACAGACGATTTTATTCACTTATTTATCACATTATTTTGATAAATGAAATATTAAAAAAGGCATTTATTTAAAGCTTAACGTGTGACATCATGTCGCATTGCTTTCTGAGCTCCTGAACCTCACGTAAATAAGTAAATAAATAGATAAATAGATAAATGAATAAACAGTATGCAAACGTCTATACAAGTTTAATTATAGATTACATGAAGATAATCAATCGCCTATAAATGTTTATTGTGATATGACATAAACGATTCAAGATTTTTATTGCCCTTATGATTGACCTGAGAGAGAGAGAGAGAGAGAGAGAGAGAGAGAGAGAGAGAGAGAGAGAGAGAGAGAGAGAGAGAGAGAGAGAGAGAGAGAGAGAGAGAGAGAGAGAGAGAGAGAGAGAGAGAGAGAGAGAGAGAGAGAGAGAGAGAGAGAGAGAGAGAGAGAGAGAGAGAGAGAGAGAGAGAGAGAGAGAGAGAGAGAGAGAGAGAGAGAGAGAGAGAGAGAGACAGAGAGAGAGACACACGACGGGAGAATTTGATGACAACGTCGGGAGATTTGACGACTCCTTTTGGAGACTAAAGACTCCTTCGGGAGATTTTGAAGACTCCTTTGTAATACTTCAAAGTTTAATAATTGTGGAATTGCCGCAGGTCCTATGTGACATGATATAAACAATTAAAAGATTTTTATTGCCTTTATGATTGACTTAACCAGAATGAGAGAGAGAGAGAGAGAGAGAGAGAGAGAGAGAGAGAGAGAGAGAGAGAGAGAGAGAGAGAGAGAGACGACGGGAGAATTTGACGACAACGTCGGGAGACTTTGACGACTCCTTTTGGCGACTGAAGACTCCTTCGGGAGATTTTGAAGACTCCTTCGTAAATTCCCTGGAATTTCCACGGGCCCTGCTAGTGTTAATAAATAGCATAGAAATGTTCACGGTGACAATATTCTTAAATGTTTATCTGCCCTACTCGTTCGGTGCTCATTATTAGTTAAAAGTAAGTCCAGAGTATTCTCTCCCCTCGTAGGACCGGTAATCATTTGTTTTAGGAAATTGTCCTGAACCACAGCTGGGAAATATTTTGCTTTCTGATCTCCAACTAAAATTTCCCAGTCAATGTTCCTATAATTAAAATCTCCCATGACCACAAGTTTTTTGTGCTAGAGCGCCTTGCGATTTTCATGAATCAGGGGATCAGTCTGCTTAATGCTGAGGTTAGGAGCTCTATATAGGACGCCAACAATGAGTTTCTTATTCTTGCCTATAGTCTTCACCCAAATAGAGTCCTTAATCGAATTGTTGATGATGCACTTTATTGTATTTCTAACGAAGAGTGCTACACCTCCCCCATTGCTTCTAGCCCTGTCTTTGTGAAAAAAGAAAAATGATTTCCTTCTATCTTTAATTCCGGAAGGATCCAGGATTCAGTAATAGGTATAATATCAAATCTCTCTACGCATGCTTTACCTCGCAGTAAATAATTTCTATTCATTACGCTTCTGCTCTTTCTATAATAAACTTTTAGTTTATCCTCCCTCCACCTGATTTGGTGGTTCTTTGCACAGTTCCTCACTAAGCTGTCTCTATTTTTGCCTAAACTATATTCCGATACTCCCCCCTCCGACTCCCACGTAATCCATCCCAAAAAAAAAAGAATGTAGGATGCCTACTTCTCGCTCAAGGAATTCAGCAAGGAGCCGAAATTCTCTGGATAACAAGTGCACTCCGTCTCTTGTATATAGATTATTCTTACAGTAAAAGAAATCCCAGTTATCGACAAATGCCCATCCATTGGCCTTACAGTGTTTTGCCAGCCTGCAATTCATTGCAATAGCCCTGGAATGCCACATGCCTCCAAATGTACGCCTCGGAGCTGGGTGGCCTTCGCCTCTATGTGTGAAATTTACTTTATTGTAAACGTACATTTTCAATAAATATCTTAGGCCGAAACGTCTGTGGCCTAAATGTCTGGGCTGAAACGTCAGCGGCCGAAACGTCTGGGCTGAAACGTATATGATGAAGGTCAACTTATCATGTGAGTTGGTGCATGTGACGTTACGATATCTTTTAGAACACGTTTGTCTGTTTTGTATGCCGTTGTTTGGTTTTTGTAATAGAATGTGTGTGCGGTAGGTGTGTTGTTTTGTCCATGTTGTGTTATGTTGCGGGTGATGAAAAGTCTCGTCTCTTTGTCAGAGAGGAAGTTGGAAAAAACGTTATTGGTGAGAATCTGTTGAACGCGCGATATTTCGAATTGGAAATTATCCCAAGAGGATCAGTTCTTACATGCGCGTCGAAGGTATCCCCGAATGAAACTAGGCTTGTAACGCTGGGGGCACTCGCTTGCTGCATTTAGGCATCTTTCCGTGTCAGTCTTTTTCCCGTAAACACTGGTCGTACATTTGTTGTCTTCAGAGTGGATGAGGACGTCAAGGAAGGGAATTTTGTTGTGCATATTGAGTTCATATGTGAAGTGTAGTACAGA
>NC_134811.1:11183982-11261482 GCF_046742065.1 Oratosquilla oratoria
AAATTTCAATGCACATATCTTGAGGAAACGCCAGATTGACTTAGTGATTCTCGATCGATGGCACCTTCTGCCTTGTGGCTCACCATTTTGGTGTAGACCTTAAACAATGGGTCTCCGGTGGTTCTTATGGAGAACCAATAACTCTAGGCAATAAATATTTTGTTACAGAAGAACAAATAAGTGTTTCTAGGTGATTTTGGTGTGGCACATTCATATCTATAATTCAATTTCCTCTATCGCATCTAGATTTTGTGTAATATGGAAAATATATCTAGATTTTGTGTAAAAAAAGCAAATCACTTATCCTACTCTTCCTCATCCACATCTAACGAATTTGAAAAATCAAATTTACTCTGTGAATCAGCAATGAAAGAAATACCACGTGATGAAGCAAACCCGCCACGACCTCCACCAGCAACAATAACAGACAGCAGTTCTTCTAAAGAGTCTGCTAGTGATATAGCAGCAGAAAAAGATGGCGCATATATTCAAGATTGAGAGAGTTTCCCACATCTGTTAAGTTAAGAGAAACTAAATCACTTGGTGCGTGATTTGGAATTACCAAAACAAAAAGCAGAGTTGTATGACTCCAGACTTCAAGAATGGAATCTTCTCCAGCCAGATACCAACATTTCTCATTTCCGTCATCTCCATCTGCAGTTTTCACCATTTTACTCACAAAAGAATAACGTTTGTTTCTGCCACGATGTCAATGTCTAATACAACAAATTGGATGTAAATCCATGTGAACAAGTTGTATAGACACGGTAAAGGAAACATGGACTGGAGGTGAAGCTTTTATTCCTGACGTTTCGTCTAACGACTTTCTCAAAGGAATGAGCAAACTAGAAACATACAGAGTTTAAAAACCCGCCTTATGGCTCAAGGGGGTGTGCGAGCGTATAGCGCTGTGTTCTGATTGGCCCGCTGAGACAGCCAATCACGAAGCGCTATATTCGCTGAAGATTTGGCCCAGGTGAAGCTCCCAGCCTTATTGTTGATATTCGGACGAGTGGTGATGTACGCAGCTTCTATAGATTTTCTGGTCTTCTTATCCATACCTTCGTGTAGAATCTCGGCTCGGTTCCATTGTGGGAGGTGCCCAGAATCGTCAACATGCACCACCATTGCGTTGGTGAGTCTATGGTGACGGAGGTCGGCCTTATGCTCCCTGATTCTAGTGTTAAGGCCCCTCTTAGTCTCTCCGTAGTACGCTTTATCGCATGATGTGCATGGGATCTTATATACGACGCTATCTTCTCTCCCCTTATCTTAGTCCCGCTTTTTATCATGTCACCAATCTTCGTTCCCGATGTTGCGGCTGCTTTTACTTCCGTGCTCATGGACGCTCAGAAAGTACATCTTCCACCACTTCACATTAAACTTGGCCTTGTGAAGAATTTTGTAAAGGCTATGGATCATCAAGGTAGTGGTTTCCAATATTTTAAGGATAAATTCAGAGGAATATTGACAGATGCTAAGCTAGTAGCCGGATTTTTCACTGAGCCACGGATTCGCAGTGTCATCCGTGACTCATCGTTTCCACCTAGCCTAAATGAAATGGGCCTCAGTGCATGGACATCGTTTGTTGAAGTTGTAAGAAATTTTCTTGGAGGCCATAAAACTGAAAACCATTGTGAACTCATAGAGAACATATGGGATGCAGAATGTCTTTGAAAATGCATTTTTTACATTCCTCAGCTTGACTTATTCCCGGCCAACCTTGATGTTGTAAGTGACGAGCATGGTGAACGTTTGCAACAGCAGATCTCCTTTATGGAAAGCAGATATCAAAGTAATTCTAATCCAAATATAATGGGAGATTACTGTTGCCTAGTGTATAACTGATCGAAGGGGAGGTTACCTGCTTTATGTCAACACTTCCATCAGTGATATGGGAAGGTACGATGAAACAAAAACTTACTGTGGAGCCAGGAAGGTGTGTTCCGGTCGAGCACGTGACTAACAATGAGGCACTGATCGAGTCTACCTCAACGAACGCCGTTGGGGCAGGAAGGAAGAGGAGATAAGCCGATGAAGGTGGAGCCATTTCTATGTTTACTTGTCTTGAATTAGCTAGATTTGATTAATGTTACCATTATCATCATAATAGTCTGCTATATTTTTTTAATAGGATTATTTTGTGCATTTATTTGGATCTAGGGAAAGAGGGTAATTATTTACCATCTTTGGAATGTCTTGTTTTCTTAAGTAAATAAAGACGAGAGTGACGTTATATTCTTCTATTTGAATCCCTCTTGACTCTCTGGCAAAAGGCGGTAGATATGGTGAACTTTTTAAACAATTTATTTGGTGCCCAGACCCGGGAAACCCTATCTAGGTCCTTTAAGAATTGGGTTAACCTGTTTTAAGCTTTAAGCACGATGTCTGCCGTTCTACAAGAAGCTAAGAAAAAGAGAGCGTCAGCCAAAGGCTGGGTGACGCAAAGCGTCAAGGAATTAGAAGATTTATTGAATGATGACGCTACCAGCCTCGGATTATTAGAAGCTACCATTTGCACATTTGACAAGAGGCTTGCAGATCTTGAGAATCACCAGACGGCAGTGGAGTTGGAATTGAACTCTGACAAAATAGAGTCAGATATGGATGAAACTGACAAGTTTCAAAGATCTGCCAGGAAAACTAGAGCAAAGGCTTCCAAGCGCCTGAAAGATATGACTATTGTAAGTGACTCTATCTCCGTTTCTTCTATGGATAGATCAGAGGTTAAGTTACCTAGTTTATAGCTCCCTAAATATGCTGTGTCTGGTTGGATATTGTCTGGTTCTTGTATGAAAATCCAAGAAGAGAATGTATCTCACCAAATGTTGTGTATGAGTACTGCTAAACCTGTTAATGAATCTGAGCTCCATGAATTTTGGAGCCTTGAATGTATTGGGATTTGTGCTGGGAGGGATAAGTCTACCAAAGACCCAGTGTTAGATAATTTTGAGAAATCAGTCAAGTTTGTTGATGGCAGGTATGAGGTTGCTCTTCCTTGGAAAAGTGATGTTTCTAAGTTGAGTCTGCTTGACAATGAGACTGGAGCAAGGAGGAGGTTAGCTACACTTTACTCTAAGTTTGAAAGGAGCCCTAGTTTAAGAGTTGAATATGATAAAGTTCTCAAGAGTTATGAGGATAGTAATATCATAGAAGAAATTCCTCAATCTGAGATGGAAGGTCCCTATCCCATTTACTATATGCCTCATAGACCTGTAATCAAACAATGTGTTTTCTCAAAAATTAGGCCTGTGTTTGATGCTTCAGCAGTGGGACCTAATGGTGTTTCTCTGAATGACTGTTTGGAATCTGGACCTTCACTAATTCCAGATCTAGTTGAAATATTACTAAGATTCCGAAGATGGAAAATTGGCTTGACTGCTGACATAACCAAAGCCTTTTTACAGATTAGAGTTCAGCGCTCAGATCAGGATGTTCATAGGTTTTTGTGGCAGCGCGGGCAATCCATACGTGTAATGAGGTCTGTAAGGGTTCTACCCTTTGGTAACACCAGTAGTCCATTTTTACTGAATGCCACTCTTAGACATCATTTGAGTTCATATCCTCTTTCAGTGATAGTGCAAGAGCTTCAGCAAAACTTGTGTGTGGATGATTGGCTCTCAGGAGCAGATACTGTTAAAGAAGCCAATGCAATGTTTCGTGAAGCTCAAAGTATATCATCAGATGCTGGCATGACTTTTCAAAGTGGAATTCTAACAGTAAGAGTTTTTTGAAGTTGGTGAGACTACAAAGTTGTTGGAAATGCATTGGAATGCCTCTAAGGATGTGTTTTCATTCAAGGGACTTAATTTGGATTGTAACTTTGATTTGAATTTCACCAAGAGGAATATATTGAGTTTGATTGTTCGACTGTTTGACTCATTTGGTTTAATAAGTACTTTTACCATGTATGCTAAAATACTGTTTCAGGAAATTTGGCGTCCAAGACTTGGGTGGGATGAAATCCTATCACATGACTTGCAGCTGAAATGTCAGCAGTGGATTGATGGTATTCAAAATATTAAGACTTTTGAAATCCATAAATGTTATTATCCAGATTCATCTTTAAATTCAGTAGTAAGATTAGAGGTACATGCTTTCAGTGACGCATCTGAAAAGGGTTATGGTAGCTATGTGTATCTACGTATACGTAAATCAGATAAGGAGTTCCATGTATCATTTGTTATGGCTAGGACAAAGGTAGCTCCCATCAAACGGGTTACGTTACCCAGGCTGGAACTTCTTGGAGCCTTATTGAGTGCTTGTCTCAGTCATTTTATAAAATCTGCCCTACGTTTGAGTGTTTGTGTAAGATTAGTTTGCTGGACAGATCCTAAGGTTGCTCTGTCTTGGATAAAGGGTAATCCTAATAGGTGGAAGATGTTTGTTGCTAACAGAGTAACTGAAATTCAGACATCAACATCTTCAAGCAATTGGTTCCATTGCCCTGGTACAGACAACCCCGCTGATTTGATAACTCGAGGCCTTTTGGCTGATCAACTAATTTCAAATAATATGTGGCTTGGGGGTCCCAAGTGGTTTAGTTCCTCATGTTTCCGTGCTGGAGCTAATGTTGAGGATGAGACACACATTTTGGCTCATACCTGTGAAGAGAGTAAGGGAGAAGGAACAGCCTTGACTGTTAATGAGAAAGCCACATCTGTATTTGACTTTAGTAGATATAGTGAACTTAGCAAAGAAATGAATATTGTTGCCTGGGTTAAGAGGTTCATTATTAATTGCAAACCTGATGGCACAAAACATTCAGGCCCTCTCACTTATGAGGAGTTGGTCAAAGCAAAGGACAACATTTTGATCTGTGTTCAGAAAGAAAGTTATGAAAAGGAAAGAAATGCTTTGTCTCAAGGGAAACCTCTTCATAGAAATTCTTCCTTGATAAAATATGACCCCTTTCTAGATCCTAATGGATTGCTGAGAGTCAAAAGTAGGCTTCAGTATTCTGACTTAAGTTATGACAGCAAGCACCCCATTATAATTCCAAATTGTCATGTGGCCAAACTTATAGTACAGTTTCAGCAGAACCTTTTGAAACATGCTGGTGTTCATACCCTCATGTCTATCATTAGAAACTCTTACTGGATTATTGTATTAAGACAAATGGCCAAAAGTGTTTGTAGAGAATGTGTTGCTTGCAAGAGATTTGATTCTAGACCATGTAGTCAGTCAGCCCCTCCATTGCCAGAAATGAGGGTTAAATCTACCTTCCCCTTTGCCATAACAGGATTGGATTATGCAGGCCCCTTGTTTGCAGTTGATCAACTATCTCAGAAATTGTATTTTTGTTGTTCACTTGTGCTGTTACAAGATCTGTTCATTTACAGTTAACAGACTCACTTTCAGTGCCTGATTGTCTTTTAGCACTAGGCAGATTTTCTGCCAGGCGTGGACTTCCATCAGTGGTGTATTCAGATAATGCCAAGACCTTTAAAAGTGTTGCCAATGCTCTTCAGCAATAATTTAGTGTCTTGAGCCCCAAGTGCAAGTTCATTGCTCCCAGATCCCCATGGTGGGGAGGCTGGTGGGAACGACTTGTGAGGTCAGTTAAATATGCCTTGAAGAAATGTCTTGGTACTAGATGCTTGACTAAATGTGAACTTGAAACAACCTTGTTTGAAGTAGAGGCTTGTATCAATTCAAGACCTCTGACTTATGTAAGTGATGATCATGATGTAAAGAACCCTATGACACCCTCACATGTTCTGATTGGTCGAGTATCTGGATTTTAACCTCATGTTTCTGATGAGCATTTGGATGTTAACCATAAAGACTTAAATGAGAGAGAACATGTTCGAGAAAGGAAACTCGACAGATTCTGGAAAATGTGGAGTGATGATTATGTGAGAAATTTACCTCCCACAGTGAAGGGATCCAAACCCAATTGTAACTTGAAGAAGGGTTCTGATGTATTGTTAAGAGAAGATAATGTGTCTAGAGTGAGTTGGCATTTTGGTGTGATTATTGAGTTACTTCCTGGTAGGGACGTTATAGTCAGGTGTGTCAATGTCAAAACTTCCAAGGGAGTTTTATGTATGCCTGTCCAGAAATTGCATGATCTGGAAACTGTTTTGAAACGAACAGTGTTAATGAAAATATTGAAAATCCCTCAAAGTGTTCTATGCCTGATGAGGAGGATGTTGCAAGGGATGAAAGTGCTGAAAGTCTTGAACAGGTGAAAAGCTCTCGGAATGGACGGGTGGTTAAGCCGCCCTGTGTTCTGCTTGATTTGTAAGACCTGAGTTTGAGAATTGAGTCAGACTTATATCTCACCAAGGACTCTATGCATGAGACTCATTCTTAGTGTTGCATGATCTGATTGTGGTTGTCTAGTTTAATAGGATATTTAATGCTCCTATAGTGGGGAGTATGTTAAAGATACGACTATCGCCCTTGCTAGGTGGCCTATCGTCTACTTCCCGCCATTTCTTTGTTTACTTGTCTTGAATTAGCTAGATTTAATTAATGTTACCATTATCATCATAATAGTCTGCTATATTTTTTTAAATAGGATTATTTTGTGCATTTATTTGGATCTAGGGAAAGAGGGTAATTATTTACCATCTTTGGAATATCTTGTTTTCTTAAATAAAGACGAGAATGACGTCATATTCTTTTATTTGAAACCCTCATGACTTTCTGGCAAAAGGCGATAGAGATGGTGAAGTTTTTGAACAAGTTATTTGGTATCCAGACCCGGGAAACCCTATCTAAGTCCTTTAAGAATTACTGTTGCCTAGTGTATAATTAATCGATGGGGAGGTTATCTGTTTTATGTCAACATTTGTCATTTCCATCATTAGTATGGGAAGGTACGATGAAACCAAAACTTACTGTGGATTTCGAAGTTTTGGAAGTCGAGACTATGTGACGAAGACCCTGGGTCTTGATGTACACCTTCAACAGTCCACGCAGAGCAACTTAGGGCTGAAGGAAGAATGTAGTACTCAAAAAGAGCCAGACGGGAGGGTATGTTACAATGAAGCACGTCACTATTGCCAGGTAAACAAAGCGCGAATGAGCGCCGTTCGTTCAGAGCAGGGTTGCAAGATTAGCTTTTTTAATACCAAATTTTGCATTTTTGGCATTTGTTTACTGTGTTTGGCAGGAAAATTTGTTGGTTGGCATTTTTTTGGAATTTGGCATTTTTTTCTGGCGTTTTTAAATACCCAGTCGTGATAAGAGATCATTCTTTTACTTGCATCAAGTTGCAAGTGTATTTCTTTCATCAAAGAAACAATACTGCAGTTATAAAGGCGCCTTCCTCCCACTCAAAATATATTCAAGAAGTTGTCAGCATTGAGCCCAGTAAAGATTCTTAATCAGTATGAGAGGGCAAAGTTTCAAGATCTCCCCTTTCCACATTTCATTGAAAGTAACTTTGGTAAAATTGAAGAACAGTACAGGAAATTTTTGTATGTAAACTGGGGTGAGGAACCTGTGTTCAATGGCAAAATAACAGAAGACGACAGTACAGCGTTTTGGGTTGGTGTAGGTTCCAAAAAGGTAATAGGCTCCCATCCTTTCAAAGAAATCTCTGAATATGCACTTTCATGCCTAGTGCCCCTGTCAGTAATGCTGTGGTTGAAAGGTTGTTCTCACATGTGACTTATGTTAACAACAAGTTAAGAAACAGGAAGGGAGTGAAAATGTTAGATGCAGTTATCCACATCCACACTCATCTACATTTCAGAGGGAAATGTTGCAAAGATTTTGTGCCAAGCCAAACAGAGTAACTGAAATTCAGACATCAACATCTTCAAGCAATTGGTTCCATTGCCCTGGTACAGACAACCCCGCTGATTTGATAACTCGAGGCCTTTTGGCTGATCAACTAATTTCAAATAACATGTGGCTTGGGGGTCCCAAGTGGTTTAGTTCCTCATGTTTCCGTGCTGGAGCTAATGTTGAGGATAAGACACACATTTTGGCTCACACCTGTGAAGAGAGTAAGGGAGAAGGAACAGCCTTGACTGTTAATGAGAAAGCCACATCTGTATTTGACTTTAGTAGATATAGTGAACTTAGCAATGTTATGAATATTGTTGCCTGGGTTAAGAGGTTCAATATTAATTGCAAACCTGATGGCACAAAACATTCAGGCCCTCTCACTTATGAGGAGTTGATCAATGCAAAGGACAGCATTTTGATCTATGTTCAGAAAGAAAGTTATGAAAAGGAAAGAAATGCTTTGTCTCAAGGGAAACCTCTTCATAGAAATTCTTCCTTGATAAAATATGACCCCTTTCTAGATCCTAATGGATTGCTGAGAGTCAAAAGTAGGCTTCAGTATTCTGACTTAAGTTATGACAGCAAGCACCCCATTATAATTCCAAATTGTCATGTGGCCAAACTTAAAGTACAGTTTCAGCATAACCTCTTGAAACATGCTGGTGTTCACACCCTCATGTCCACCATTAGAAACTCTTACTGGATTGTTGGATTAAGACAAATGGCCAAAAGTGTTTGTAGAGAATGTGTTGCTTGCAAGAGATTTGATTCTAGACCATATAGTCAGTCAGCCCCTCCATTGCCAGAATTGAGGGTTAAATCTACCTTCTCCTTTGCCATAACTGGATTGGGTTATGCAGGCCCCTTGTTTGCAGTTGATCAACTATCTCAGAAATTGTATTTTTTGTTGTTCACTTGTGCTGTTACAAGATCTGTTCATTTACAGTTAAGAGACTCACTTTCAGCACCTGATTGTCTTTTATCACTAGGCAGATTTTCTGCCAGGCGTGGACTTCCATCAGTGGTGTACAGTATTCAGATAATGCCAAGACCTTTAAAAGTGTTGCCAATGCTCTTCAGCAATAATTTAGTGTCTTGATCTCCAAGTGGAAGTTCATTGCTCCCAGATTCCCATGGTGGGGAGGCTGGTGGGAACGACATGTGAGGTCAGTTAAATCTGCCTTGAAGAAATGTCTTGGTACTAGATGCTTGACTAAATGTGAACTTGAAACAACCTTGTTTGAAGTAGAGGCTTGTATCAATTCAAGACCTCTGACTTATGTAAGTGATGATCATGATGTAAAGAACCCTATGACACCCTCACATGTTCTGATTGGTCGAGTATCTGGATTTCAACCTCATGTTTCTGATGAGCATTTGGATGTTAACCATAAAGACTTAAATGAGAGAGAACATGTTCGAGAAAGGAAACTCGACAGATTCTGGAAAATGTGGAGTGATGATTATGTGAGAAATTTACCTCCCACAGTGAAGGGATCCAAACCCAATTGTAACATGAAGAAGGGTTCTGTTGTATTGTTAGGGGAAGATAATGTGCCTAGAATGAGTTGGCATTTTGGTGTGATTATTGAATTACTTCCTGGTAGGGACGGTATAGTCAGGTGTGTCAATGTCAAAACTGCCAAGGGAGTTTTATGTAGGCCTGTCCAGAAATTGCATGATCTGGAAAGCTGTTTTGAAACGAACAGTGTTAATGAAAATATTGAAAATCCCTTAGAATGTTTTATGCCTGATGAGGAGGATGTTGCAAGGGATGAAAGTGCTGAAAGTCTTGAACAGGTGAAAAGCTCTCGGAATGGACGGGTAGTTAAGCTGCCCTGTGTTCTGCTTGATTTGTAAGACCTGAGTTTGAGAATTGAGTCAGCCTTATATCTCACCAAGGACTCTATGCATGGGACTCATTCTTAGTGTTGCATGATCCGATTGTGGTTGTCTAGTTTAATAGGATATTGAATGCTCCTATAGTGGGGAGTATGTTAAAGATACGACTGTCGCCCTTAAGTCGCCTTGCTAGGTGGCCTGTAGTCTACTTCCCGCCATTTCTTTGTTTACTTGTCTTGAATTTGCTAGATTTAATTAATGTTACCATTATCATCATAATAGTCTGCTATATTTTTTTAATAGGATTATTTTGTGCATTTATTTGGATCTAGGGAAAGAGGGTAATTATTTACCATCTTTGGAATATCTTGTTTTCTTAAATAAAGACGAGAATGACGTCATATTCTTTTATTTGAATCCCTCATGACTTTCTGGCAAAAGGCGATAGAGATGATGAAGTTTTTGAACAAGTTATTTGGTGTCCAGACCCGGGAAACCCTATCTAAGTCCTTTAAGAATTGGGTTAACCCGTTTGAAGCTTTAAGCACGATGTCTGCAGTTCTACAAGAAGCTAAGAAAAAGACAGCGTCAGCCAAAGGCTGGGTGTCGCGAAGCGTCAAGGAATTAGAAGATTTATTGAATGATGACGCTACCAGCCTCGGATTATTGGAAGCTACCATTTGCACATTTGACAAGAGGCTTGCAGATCTTGAGAATCACCAGACGGCAGTGGAGTTGGAATTGGACTCTGACGAAGTAGAGTCAGATATGGATGAAACTGACAAGTTTCAAAGATCTGCCAGGAAAACTA
Organism: Oratosquilla oratoria; assembly: GCF_046742065.1. Taxonomy (NCBI): domain Eukaryota; kingdom Metazoa; phylum Arthropoda; class Malacostraca; order Stomatopoda; family Squillidae; genus Oratosquilla; species Oratosquilla oratoria. Next base: position 11,194,382 of record NC_134811.1, read on the forward strand.
GAGCAAAGGCTTCCAAGCGCCTGAAGGATATGACTATTATAAGTGATTCTATCTCCGTTTCTTCTAAGGATAGATCAGAGGTTAAGTTACCTAGTTTATAGCTCCCTAAATATGCTGTGTTTGGTTGGATATTGTCTGGTTCTTGTATGAAAACCCAAGAAGAGAATGTATCTCACCAGATGTTGTGTATGTACTGCTAAACCTGTTGATGAATCTGAGCTCCATGAATTTTGGAACCTTGAATGTATTGGGACTTGTGCTAGGAGGGATAAGTCTACCAAAGACCCAGTGTTAGATAATTTTGAGAAATCAGTCAAGTTTGTTGATGGCAGGTATGAGGTTGTTCTTCCTTGGAAAATGATGTTTCTAAGTTGAGTCTGCTTGACAATGAGACTGGAGCAAGGAGGAGGTTAGCTACACTTAACTCTAAGTTTGAAAGGAGCCCTAGTTTAAGAGTTGAATATGATAAAGTTCTCAAGAATTATGAGGACAGTAATATCATAGAAGAAGTTCCTCAATCGGAGATGGAAGGTCCCTATCCCATTTACTATATGCCTCATAGACCTGTAATCAAGGAATGTGTTTCCTCAAAAATTAAGCCTGTGTTTGATGCTTCAGCAGTGGGACCTAATGGTGTTTCTCTGAATGACTGTTTGGAATCTGGACCTTCATTAATTCCAGATCTAGTTGAAATATTACTAAGATTCCGAAGATGGAAAATTGGCTTGACTGCTGACATAACCAAAGCCTTTTTACAGATTAGAGTTCAGCGCTTAGATCAGGATGTTCATAGGTTTTTGTGGCAGCGCGGGCAATCCATACGTGTAATGAGGTCTGTAAGGGTACCCTTTGGTAACACTCGTGGTCCATTTTTACTGAATGCCACTCTTAGACATTATTTGAGTTCATATCCTCTTTCAGTGAAAGTGTAAGAGCTTCAGCAAAACTTGTGTGTGGATGATTGGCTCTCAGGAGCAGATAGTGTAGAAGAAGCCAATGCAATGTTTCGTGAAGCTCAAAGTATATCATCAGATGCTGGCATGACTTTTCAAAGTGGAATTCTAACAGTAAGAGTTTAACTCATCGACTTAATCAGTTTTTTGAAGTTGGGGAGACTAAAAAAGTTGTTGGGAATGCATTGGAATGCCTCTAAGGATGTGTTTTCATTCAAGGGACTTGATTTGGATTGTAACTTTGACTTGAATATTACCAAGAGGAATATATTGAGTTTGATTGTTCGACTGTTTGACCCACTTGGTTTAATAAGTACTTTTACCATGTATGCTAAAATACTGTTTCAGGAAATTTGGCGTCCAAGACTTGGGTGGGATGAAATCCTATCACATGACTTGCAGCCGAAATTTCAGCAGTGGATTGATGGTATTCAAAGTATTAAGACATTTGAAATCCATAGATGTTATTATCCAGATTCATCTTTAAGTTCAGTAGTAAGATTAGAGATACATGCTTTCAATGACGCATCTCAAAAGGGTTATGGTAGCTGTGTGTATCTACGTATACCTAAATCAGATAAGGAGTTCCATGTATCATTTGTTATGGATAGGACAAAGTTAGTTCCCATCAAACGGGTTACGTTACCCAGGCTGGAACTTCTTGGAGCCTTGTTGAGTGTTCGTCTCGGTCATTTTGTAAAATCTGCCCTATGTTTGAATGGTTGTGTAAGATTAGTTTGCTGGACAGATCCTAAGGTTGCTCTGTCTTGGATAAAGGGTAATCCTAATAGGTGGAAGATGTTTGTTGCTAACAGAGTAACTGAAATTCAGACATCAACATCTCCGAGCAATTGGTTCCATTGCCCTGGTACAGACAACCCCGCTGATTTGATGGCTCGAGGCCTTTTGGCTGATCAACTAATTTCAAATAACATGTGGCTTGGGGGTCCCAATTGGTTATCTAGTTCCTCATGTTTCCGTGCTGGAGCTAATGTTGAGGATAAGACACACATTTTGGTTCACACCTGTTAAGAGAATATGGGAGAAGGAACAGCCTTGACTGTTAATGAGAAAGCCACATCTGTATTTGACTTTAGTAGATATAGTGAACTTAGCAAAGTTATGGATATTGTTGCCTGGGTTAAGAGGTTCGATATTAATTGCAAACCTGATGGCACAAAACATTCAGGCCCTCTCACTTATGAGGAGTTGATCAAAGCAAAGGACAGCATTTTGATCTGTGTTCAGAAAGAAAGTTATGAAAAGGAAAGAAATGCTTTGTCTCAAGGGAAACCTCTTCATAGAAATTCTTCCTTGATAAAATATGACACCTTTCTAGATCCTAATGGATTGCTGAGAGTCAAAAATAGGCTTCAGTATTCTGACTTAAGTTATGACAGCAAGCACCCCATTATAAATCCATAATTGTCATGTGGCCAAACTTACAGTACAGTTTCAGCAGAACCTTTTGAAACATGCTGGTGTTCACACCCTCATGTCCACCATTAGAAACTCTTACTGGATTATTGGATTAAGACAAATGGCCAAAAGTGTTTGTAGAGAATGTGTTGCTTGCAAGAGATTTGATTCTAGACCATATAGTCAGTCAGCCCCTCCATTGCCAGAATTGAGGGTTAAATCTACCTTCTCCTTTGCCATAACAGGATTGGGTTATGCAGGCCCCTTGTTTGCAGTTGATCAACTATCTCAGAAATTGTATTTTTGTTGTTCACTTGTGCTGTTACAAGATCTGTTCATTTACAGTTAAGAGACTCACTTTCAGTACCTGATTGTCTTTTATCACTAGGCAGATTTTCTGCCAGGCGTGGACTTCCATCAGTGGTGTACAGTATTCAGATAATGCCAAGACCTTTAAAAGTGTTGCCAATGCTCTTCAGCAATAATTTAGTGTCTTGATCTCCAAGTGGAAGTTCATTGCTCCCAGATTCCCATGGTGGGGAGGCTGGTGGGAACGACATGTGAGGTCAGTTAAATCTGCCTTGAAGAAATGTCTTGGCACTAGATGCTTGACTAAATGCGAACTTGAAACAACCTTGTTTGAAGTAGAGGCTTGTATCAATTCAAGACCTCTGATTTATGTAAGTGATGATCATGATGTAAAGAACCCTATGACACCCTCACATGTTCTGATTGGTCGAGTATCTGGATTTCAACCTCATGTTTCTGATGAGCATTTGGATGTTAACCATAAAGACTTAAATGAGAGAGAACATGTTCGAGAAAGGAAACTCGACAGATTCTGGAAAATGTGGAGTGATGATTATTTGAGAAATTTACCTCCCACAGTGAAGGGATCCAAACCCAATTGTAACATGAAGAAAGGTTCTGTTGTATTGTTAAGAGAAGATAATGTGCCTAGAATGAGTTGGCATTTTGATGTGATTATTGAGTTACTTCCTGGTAGGGACGGTATAGTCAGGTGTGTCAATGTCAAAACTTCCAAGGGAGTTTTATGTAGGCCTGTCCAGAAATTGCATGATCTGGAAAGCTGTTTTGAAACGAACAGTGTTAATGAAAATATTAAAAATCCCTTAGAATGTTTTATGCCTGATGAGGAGGATGTTGCAAAGGATGAAGATGTTGAAAGTCTTGAACAGGTGAAAAGCTCTCGGAATGGACGGGTAGTTAAACCGCCCTGTGTTCTGCTTGATTTGTAAGACCTGAGTTTGAGAATTGAGTCAGCCTTATATCTCACCAAGGACTCTATGCATGAGACTCATTCTTAGTGTTGCATGATCTGATTGTGGTTGTCTAGTTTAATAGGATATTGAATGCTCCTATAGTGGGGAGTATGTTCAAGATACGACTATCGCCCTTAAGTCGCCCTGCTAGATGGCCTGTCGTCTGCTTCCCGCCATTTCTATGTTTACTTGTCTTGAATTAGCTAGATTTGATTAATGTTACCATTATCATCATAATAGTCTGCTATATTTTTTTAATAGGATTATTTTGTGCATTTATTTGGATCTAGGGAAAGAGGGTAATTATTTATCATCTTTGGAATGTATTGTTTTCTTAAGTAAATAAAGACGAGAATGACGTCATATTCTTTTATTTGAATCCCTCTTGACTTCGGGGCAAAAGGTGGTAGATATGGTGAAGTTTTTGAACTCTCGTTTCACGTCTGTTGTAAAACTAGCGTATTAATTCTGGTTAGATTTCTTCGGCGATGATTCAACAGACATTCTCCTTGAGGTACGCTGAGATTACAATGGGACTGTAGTTTGGGGTAAATATGGAAACATGTCGTTGTTTAATTGCGGGGATGCCGGGTGCTACTTCATACCATCTGTATAACACAAGAGGGTTATACGAGTAGTTTGGAAAATAAATTTGTATTTTGAAGGAAATTGTGGAAAGAAGACAGGGCTTTAATGAGAAGGAAGATGAGACAGCAGGAGGTGATTGCGAGAGATTAAGTACATATGGTAGGGGTGAGCAACCCTCGGCATGCACACAAAACCTGGCATACCAACGACTCAAATATCACATTAGAAAATGAATTATGAATAAACGAATAAACGAATAAATATGAATAATGGGACACATGAAGAATTGTCACCCCAGAACGCCCACATGAAGAATCGTCACCCCATGAGATCCCACCTGAAGAACTGTCACCACAGTACGCCGAATATCAACAGCGGAATAAAGATTAGGTTAAGTTAGGTTACGTTAGGTTTGGTTAGGTTAGGTTAGGTTAGGCTAGGTTAGGTTAGGTTGAATGAGGGTTATGCTTATTGTCTTCAATTTATACTACCGAAGAATCGTAAAACCAGGATGGCCCACATGAAGAATTGTCACCATGTCGAAGTGTGGAGTGACGATTCTTTATGTGATCCTGCAAAATAATAAATAGACAAAGAAATGAAAACTGATATATAAGGCAATAGGGAGGGGGGTTATACTCTTATGTAATCCATTTTAATCCTTTGGCACAAGAGAAAATTTGGTACGAACGATTTGGTTGATGTTGGCACCCACACATAAATAGGTTTCCCACCATTGGCACAGGGCATTTAAGAAGAAAATGGAGTATGTTAAGAGGAATACCACAAAAGCAGGTCTCATAGCTTAGACTTTGTCTTTCAGATATCCCCATAAAAAAATTCTAGTGGTGTGAGGTCTGGTGAACGATTAGGGTATTCAACGAAACCCCTCTGTCCAATCCACCTGTTTTGCAAGATCTCACCAAGGAAGAATCTAACATTGTGATGATAATGTGAGGGTGCCCCATCTTGCTGAAAATAAAACTCTCCATATCTAAAGTCCTCTCTAATGCCATGACAGACTATTGCAGCAAGCTCAAGTAAACTGGACAGGCCACAGTAGTGTAAAAAAAAAAGGTCAAATTAATTCTCTTGATGATAAGTAGCTCCACACTGTAATTTCTGATAAACTAACAAGGTAGTCGTCCATACCATGTAGATTCTCGTGCCCCAAATAAGTGTTATTGTGGCTGTTAAATGAACCACTTAATTTGAATATGGCTTCGTCACTCTACACACTCTTTGTCGGAAAGTCTGCATTTTGGATACATTGTACCACTCGCAATACTCTCTTCGGTTTAGATCATCGTCAGTAAGAGCATGAACTAATCTTGGAACGTAATATATATATGTATATATATATATATATATATGTGTGTGTGTGTGTGTGTGTGTGTGTGTGTGTGTGTGTGTGTGTGTGTGTGAGTGTGTGTGTGTGTGTGTGTGTGTGGTGTGTGTGTGTGTGTGTGTGTGTGTGTGTGTGTGTGTGAGTTTGAGAATTGAGTCAGACTTATATCTCACCAAGGACTCTATGCATGGGACTCATTCTTAGTGTTGCATGATCTGATTGTGGTTGTCTAGTTTAATAGGATATTGAATGCTCCTATAGTGGGGAGTATGTTAAAGATACGACTGTCGCCCTTAAGTCGCCTTGCTAGGTGGCCTGTAGTCTACTTCCCGCCATTTCTTTGTTTACTTGTCTTGAATTTGCTAGATTTAATTAATGTTACCATTATCATCATAATAGTCTGCTATATTTTTTAATAGGATTATTTTGTGCATTTATTTGGATCTAGGGAAAGAGGGTAATTATTTACCATCTTTGGAATATCTTGTTTTCTTAAATAAAGACGAGAATGACGTCATATTCTTTTATTTGAATCCCTCATGACTTTCTGGCAAAAGGCGATAGAGATGATGAAGTTTTTGAACAAGTTATTTGGTGTCCAGACCCGGGAAACCCTATCTAAGTCCTTTAAGAATTGGGTTAACCCGTTTGAAGCTTTAAGCACGATGTCTGCAGTTCTACAAGAAGCTAAGAAAAAGACAGCGTCAGCCAAAGGCTGGGTGTCGCGAAGCGTCAAGGAATTAGAAGATTTATTGAATGATGACGCTACCAGCCTCGGATTATTGGAAGCTACCATTTGCACATTTGACAAGAGGCTTGCAGATCTTGAGAATCACCAGACGGCAGTGGAGTTGGAATTGGACTCTGACGAAGTAGAGTCAGATATGGATGAAACTGACAAGTTTCAAAGATCTGCCAGGAAAACTAGAGCAAAGGCTTCCAAGCGCCTGAAGGATATGACTATTATAAGTGATTCTATCTCCGTTTCTTCTAAGGATAGATCAGAGGTTAAGTTACCTAGTTTATAGCTCCCTAAATATGCTGTGTTTGGTTGGATATTGTCTGGTTCTTGTATGAAAACCCAAGAAGAGAATGTATCTCACCAGATGTTGTGTATGTACTGCTAAACCTGTTGATGAATCTGAGCTCCATGAATTTTGGAACCTTGAATGTATTGGGACTTGTGCTAGGAGGGATAAGTCTACCAAAGACCCAGTGTTAGATAATTTTGAGAAATCAGTCAAGTTTGTTGATGGCGGGTATGAGGTTGTTCTTCCTTGGAAAATGATGTTTCTAAGTTGAGTCTGCTTGACAATGAGACTGGAGCAAGGAGGAGGTTAGCTACACTTAACTCTAAGTTTGAAAGGAGCCCTAGTTTAAGAGTTGAATATGATAAAGTTCTCAAGAATTATGAGGACAGTAATATCATAGAAGAAATTCCTCAATCTGAGATGGAAGGTCCCTATCCCATTTACTATATGCCTCATAGACCTGTAATCAAGGAATGTGTTTTCTCAAAAATTAGGCCTGTGTTTGATGCTTCAGCAGTGGGACCTAATGGTGTTTCTCTGAATGACTGTTTGGAATCTGGACCTTCACTAATTCCAGATCTAGTTGAAATATTACTAAGATTCCGAAGATGGAAAATTGGCTTGACTGCTGACATAACCAAAGCCTTTTTACAGATTAGAGTTCAGCGCTCAGATCAGGATGTTCATAGGTTTTTGTGGCAGCGCGGGCAATCCATACGTGTAATGAGGTCTGTAAGGGTACCCTTTGGTAACACTAGTAGTCCATTTTTACTGAATGCCACTCTTAGACATTATTTGAATTCATATCCTCTTTCAGTGACAGTGTAAGAGCTTCAGCAAAACTTGTGTGTGAATGATTGGCTCTCAGGAGCAGATAGTGTAGAAGAAGCCAATGCAATGTTTCGTGAAGCTCAAAGTATATCATCAGATGCTGGCATGACTTTTCAAAGTGGAATTCTAACAGTAAGAGTTTAACTCATCGACTTAACCAGTTTTTTTGAAGTTGGTGAAACTACAAAGTTGTTGGGAATGCATTGGAATGCCTCTAAGGATGTGTTTTCATTCAAGGGACTTGATTTGGATTGTAACTTTGACTTGAATATTACCAAGAGGAATATATTGAGTTTGATTGTTCGACTGTTTGACCCACTTGGTTTAATAAGTACTTTTACCATGTATGCTAAAATACTGTTTCAGGAAATTTGGCGTCCAAGACTTGGGTGGGATGAAATCCTATCACATGACTTGCAGCCGAAATTTCAGCAGTGGATTGATGGTATTCAAAGTATTAAGACATTTGAAATCCATAGATGTTATTATCCAGATTCATCTTTAAGTTCAGTAGTAAGATTAGAGATACATGCTTTCAATGACGCATCTCAAAAGGGTTATGGTAGCTGTGTGTATCTACGTATACCTAAATCAGATAAGGAGTTCCATGTATCATTTGTTATGGATAGGACAAAGTTAGTTCCCATCAAACGGGTTACGTTACCCAGGCTGGAACTTCTTGGAGCCTTGTTGAGTGTTCGTCTCGGTCATTTTGTAAAATCTGCCCTATGTTTGAATGGTTGTGTAAGATTAGTTTGCTGGACAGATCCTAAGGTTGCTCTGTCTTGGATAAAGGGTAATCCTAATAGGTGGAAGATGTTTGTTGCTAACAGAGTAACTGAAATTCAGACATCAACATCTCCGAGCAATTGGTTCCATTGCCCTGGTACAGACAACCCCGCTGATTTGATGGCTCGAGGCCTTTTGGCTGATCAACTAATTTCAAATAACATGTGGCTTGGGGGTCCCAATTGGTTATCTAGTTCCTCATGTTTCCGTGCTGGAGCTAATGTTGAGGATAAGACACAGATTTTGGCTCACACCTGTGAAGAGAGTAAGGGAGAAGGAACAGCCTAGACTGGTAATGAGAAAGCCACATCTGTATTTGACTTTAGTAGATATAGTGAACTTAGCAAAGTTATGGATATTGTTGCCTGGGTTAAGAGGTTCGATATTAATTGCAAACCTGATGGCACAAAACATTCAGGCCCTCTCACTTATGAGGAGTTGATCAAAGCAAAGGACAGCATTTTGATCTGTGTTCAGAAAGAAAGTTATGAAAAGGAAAGAAATGCTTTGTCTCAAGGGAAACCTCTTCATAGAAATTCTTCCTTGATAAAATATGACACCTTTCTAGATCCTAATGGATTGCTGAGAGTCAAAAATAGGCTTCAGTATTCTGACTTAAGTTATGACAGCAAGCACCCCATTATAAATCCATAATTGTCATGTGGCCAAACTTACAGTACAGTTTCAGCAGAACCTTTTGAAACATGCTGGTGTTCACACACTCATGTCCACCATTAGAAACTCTTACTGGATTATTGGATTAAGACAAATGGCCAAAAGTGTTTGTAGAGAATGTGTTGCTTGCCTTTAAAAGTGTTGCCAATGCTCTTCAGCAATAATTTAGTGTCTTGATCTCCAAGTGGAAGTTCATTGCTCCCAGATCCCCATGGTGGGGAGGCTGGTGGGAACGACATGTGAGGTCAGTTAAATCTGCCTTGAAGAAATGTCTTGGCACTAGATGCTTGACTAAATGCGAACTTGAAACAACCTTGTTTGAAGTAGAGGCTTGTATCAATTCAAGACCTCTGATTTATGTAAGTGATGATCATGATGTAAAGAACCCTATGACACCCTCACATGTTCTGATTGGTCGAGTATCTGGATTTTAACCTCATGTTTCTGATGAGCATTTGTATGTTAACCATAAAGACTTAAATGAGAGAGAACATGTTCGAGAAAGGAAACTCGACAGATTCTGGAAAATGTGGAGTGATGATTATGTGAGAAATTTACCTCCCACAGTGAAGGGATCCAAACCCAATTGTAACATGAAGAAGGGTTCTGTTGTATTGTTAGGGGAAGATAATGTGCCTAGAATGAGTTGGCATTTTGGTGTGATTATTGAATTACTTCCTGGTAGGGACGGTATAGTCAGGTGTGTCAATGTCAAAACTGCCAAGGGAGTTTTATGTAGGCCTGTCCAGAAATTGCATGATCTGGAAAGCTGTTTTGAAACGAACAGTGTTAATGAAAATATTGAAAATCCCTTAGAATGTTTTATGCCTGATGAGGAGGATGTTGCAAGGGATGAAAGTGCTGAAAGTCTTGAACAGGTGAAAAGCTCTCGGAATGGACGGGTGGTTAAGCCGCCCTGTGTTCTGCTTGATTTGTAAGACCTGAGTTTGAGAATTGAGTCAGACTTATATCTCACCAAGGACTCTATGCATGAGACTCATTCTTAGTGTTGCATGATCTGATTGTGGTTGTCTAGTTTAATAGGATATTGAATGCTCCTATAGTGGGGAGTATGTTCAAGATACGACTATCGCCCTTAAGTCGCCCTGCTAGATGGCCTGTCGTCTGCTTCCCGCCATTTATATGTTTACTTGTCTTGAATTAGCTAGATTTGATTAATGTTACCATTATCATCATAATAGTCTGCTATATTTTTTTAATAGGATTATTTTGTGTATTTATTTGGATCTAGGGAAAGAGGGTAATTATTTATCATCTTTGGAATGTATTGTTTTCTTAAGTAAATAAAGACGAGAATGACGTCATATTCTTTTATTTGAATCCCTCTTGACTTCGGGGCAAAAGGTGGTAGATATGGTGAAGTTTTTGAACTCTCGTTTCACGTCTGTTGTAAAACTAGCGTATTAATTCTGGTTAGATTTCTTCGGCGATGATTCAACAGACATTCTCCTTGAGGTACGCTGAGATTACAATGGGACTGTAGTTTGGGGTAAATATGGAAACATGTCGTTGTTTAATTGCGGGGATGCCGGGTGCTACTTCATACCATCTGTATAACACAAGAGGGTTATACGAGTAGTTTGGAAAATAAATTTGTATTTTGAAGGAAATTGTGGAAAGAAGACAGGGCTTTAATGAGAAGGAAGATGAGACAGCAGGAGGTGATTGCGAGAGATTAAGTACATATGGTAGGGGTGAGCAACCCTCGGCATGCACACAAAACCTGGCATACCAACGACTCAAATATCACATTAGAAAATGAATTATGAATAAACGAATAAACGAATAAATATGAATAATGGGACACATGAAGAATTGTCACCCCAGAACGCCCACATGAAGAATCGTCACCCCATGAGATCCCACCTGAAGAACTGTCACCACAGTACGCCGAATATCAACAGCGGAATAAAGATTAGGTTAAGTTAGGTTACGTTAGGTTTGGTTAGGTTAGGTTAGGTTAGGCTAGGTTAGGTTAGGTTGAATGAGGGTTATGCTTATTGTCTTCAATTTATACTACCGAAGAATCGTAAAACCAGGATGGCCCACATGAAGAATTGTCACCATGTCGAAGTGTGGAGTGACGATTCTTTATGTGATCCTGCAAAATAATAAATAGACAAAGAAATGAAAACTGATATATAAGGCAATAGGGAGGGGGGTTATACTCTTATGTAATCCATTTTAATCCTTTGGCACAAGAGAAAATTTGGTACGAACGATTTGGTTGATGTTGGCACCCACACATAAATAGGTTTCCCACCATTGGCACAGGGCATTTAAGAAGAAAATGGAGTATGTTAAGAGGAATACCACAAAAGCAGGTCTCATAGCTTAGACTTTGTCTTTCAGATATCCCCATAAAAAAATTCTAGTGGTGTGAGGTCTGGTGAACGATTAGGGTATTCAACGAAACCCCTCTGTCCAATCCACCTGTTTTGCAAGATCTCACCAAGGAAGAATCTAACATTGTGATGATAATGTGAGGGTGCCCCATCTTGCTGAAAATAAAACTCTCCATATCTAAAGTCCTCTCTAATGCCATGACAGACTATTGCAGCAAGCTCAAGTAAACTGGACAGGCCACAGTAGTGTAAAAAAAAAAGGTCAAATTAATTCTCTTGATGATAAGTAGCTCCACACTGTAATTTCTGATAAACTAACAAGGTAGTCGTCCATACCATGTAGATTCTCGTGCCCCAAATAAGTGTTATTGTGGCTGTTAAATGAACCACTTAATTTGAATATGGCTTCGTCACTCTACACACTCTTTGTCGGAAAGTCTGCATTTTGGATACATTGTACCACTCGCAATACTCTCTTCGGTTTAGATCATCGTCAGTAAGAGCATGAACTAATCTTGGAACGTAATATATATATGTATATATATATATATATATATGTGTGTGTGTGTGTGTGTGTGTGTGTGTGTGTGTGTGTGTGTGTGTGTGTGTGTGTGTGTGTGTGTGTGTGTGTGTGTGTGTGTGTGTGTGTGTGTGTGTGTGTGTGTGTGTGAGTTTGAGAATTGAGTCAGACTTATATCTCACCAAGGACTCTATGCATGGGACTCATTCTTAGTGTTGCATGATCTGATTGTGGTTGTCTAGTTTAATAGGATATTGAATGCTCCTATAGTGGGGAGTATGTTAAAGATACGACTGTCGCCCTTAAGTCGCCTTGCTAGGTGGCCTGTAGTCTACTTCCCGCCATTTCTTTGTTTACTTGTCTTGAATTTGCTAGATTTAATTAATGTTACCATTATCATCATAATAGTCTGCTATATTTTTTAATAGGATTATTTTGTGCATTTATTTGGATCTAGGGAAAGAGGGTAATTATTTACCATCTTTGGAATATCTTGTTTTCTTAAATAAAGACGAGAATGACGTCATATTCTTTTATTTGAATCCCTCATGACTTTCTGGCAAAAGGCGATAGAGATGATGAAGTTTTTGAACAAGTTATTTGGTGTCCAGACCCGGGAAACCCTATCTAAGTCCTTTAAGAATTGGGTTAACCCGTTTGAAGCTTTAAGCACGATGTCTGCAGTTCTACAAGAAGCTAAGAAAAAGACAGCGTCAGCCAAAGGCTGGGTGTCGCGAAGCGTCAAGGAATTAAAAGATTTATTGAATGATGACGCTACCAGCCTCGGATTATTGGAAGCTACCATTTGCACATTTGACAAGAGGCTTGCAGATCTTGAGAATCACCAGACGGCAGTGGAGTTGGAATTGGACTCTGACGAAGTAGAGTCAGATATGGATGAAACTGACAAGTTTCAAAGATCTGCCAGGAAAACTAGAGCAAAGGCTTCCAAGCGCCTGAGAGATATGACTATTATAAGTGATTCTATCTCCGTTTCTTCTAAGGATAGATCAGAGGTTAAGTTACCTAGTTTATAGCTCCCTAAATATGCTGTGTTTGGTTGGATATTATCTGGTTCTTGTATGAAAACCCAAGAAGAGAATGTATCTCACCAGATGTTGTGTATGTACTGCTAAACCTGTTGATGAATCTGAGCTCCATGAATTTTGGAGCCTTGAATGTATTGGGACTTGTGCTGGGAGGGATAAGTCTACCAAAGACCCAGTGTTAGATAATTTTGAGAAATCAGTCAAGTTTGTTGATGGCGGGTATGAGGTTGTTCTTCCTTGGAAAATGATGTTTCTAAGTTGAGTCTGCTTGACAATGAGACTGGAGCAAGGAGGAGGTTAGCTACACTTAACTCTAAGTTTGAAAGGAGCCCTAGTTTAAGAGTTGAATATGATAAAGTTCTCAAGAATTATGAGGACAGTAATATCATAGAAGAAGTTCCTCAATCTGAGATGGAAGGTCCCTATCCCATTTACTATATGCCTCATAGACCTGTAATCAAGGAATGTGTTTCCTCAAAAATTAAGCCTGTGTTTGATGCTTCAGCAGTGGGACCTAATGGTGTTTCTCTGAATGACTGTTTGGAATCTGGACCTTCACTAATTCCAGATCTAGTTGAAATATTACTAAGATTCCGAAGATGGAAAATTGGCTTGACTGCTGACATAACCAAAGCCTTTTTACAGATTAGAGTTCAGCGCTCAGATCAGGATGTTCATAGGTTTTTGTGGCAGCGCGGGCAATCCATACGTGTAATGAGGTCTGTAAGGGTACCCTTTGGTAACACTAGTAGTCCATTTTTACTGAATGCCACTCTTAGACATTATTTGAATTCATATCCTCTTTCAGTGACAGTGTAAGAGCTTCAGCAAAACTTGTGTGTGAATGATTGGCTCTCAGGAGCAGATAGTGTAGAAGAAGCCAATGCAATGTTTCGTGAAGCTCAAAGTATATCATCAGATGCTGGCATGACTTTTCAAAGTGGAATTCTAACAGTAAGAGTTTAACTCATCGACTTAATCAGTTTTTTGAAGTTGGGGAGACTAAAAAAGTTGTTGGGAATGCATTGGAATGCCTCTAAGGATGTGTTTTCATTCGGGGGACTTGATTTGGGGTGTAACTTTGACTTGAATATTACCAAGAGGAATATATTGAGTTTGATTGTTCGACTGTTTGACCCACTTGGTTTAATAAGTACTTTTACCATGTATGCTAAAATACTGTTTCAGGAAATTTGGCGTCCAAGACTTGGGTGGGATGAAATCCTATCACATGACTTGCAGCCGAAATTTCAGCAGTGGATTGATGGTATTCAAAGTATTAAGACATTTGAAATCCATAGATGTTATTATCCAGATTCATCTTTAAGTTCAGTAGTAAGATTAGAGATACATGCTTTCAATGACGCATCTCAAAAGGGTTATGGTAGCTGTGTGTATCTACGTATACCTAAATCAGATAAGGAGTTCCATGTATCATTTGTTATGGATAGGACAAAGTTAGTTCCCATCAAACGGGTTACGTTACCCAGGCTGGAACTTCTTGGAGCCTTGTTGAGTGTTCGTCTCGGTCATTTTGTAAAATCTGCCCTATGTTTGAATGGTTGTGTAAGATTAGTTTGCTGGACAGATCCTAAGGTTGCTCTGTCTTGGATAAAGGGTAATCCTAATAGGTGGAAGATGTTTGTTGCTAACAGAGTAACTGAAATTCAGACATCAACATCTCCGAGCAATTGGTTCCATTGCCCTGGTACAGACAACCCCGCTGATTTGATGGCTCGAGGCCTTTTGGCTGATCAACTAATTTCAAATAACATGTGGCTTGGGGGTCCCAATTGGTTATCTAGTTCCTCATGTTTCCGTGCTGGAGCTAATATTGAGGATAAGACACAGATTTTGGCTCACACCTGTGAAGAGAGTAAGGGAGAAGGAACAGCCTAGACTGGTAATGAGAAAGCCACATCTGTATTTGACTTCAGTAGATATAGTGAACTTAGCAAAGTTATGAATATTGTTGCCTGGGTTAAGAGGTTCGATATTAATTGCAAACCTGATGGCACAAAACATTCAGGCCCTCTCACTTATGAGGAGTTGATCAAAGCAAAGGACAGCATTTTGATCTGTGTTCAGAAAGAAAGTTATGAAAAGGAAAGAAATGCTTTGTCTCAAGGGAAACCTCTTCATAGAAATTCTTCCTTGATAAAATATGACACCTTTCTAGATCCTAATGGATTGCTGAGAGTCAAAAATAGGCTTCAGTATTCTGACTTAAGTTATGACAGCAAGCACCCCATTATAAATCCATAATTGTCATGTGGCCAAACTTACAGTACAGTTTCAGCAGAACCTTTTGAAACATGCTGGTGTTCACACACTCATGTCCACCATTAGAAACTCTTACTGGATTATTGGATTAAGACAAATGGCCAAAAGTGTTTGTAGAGAATGTGTTGCTTGCCTTTAAAAGTGTTGCCAATGCTCTTCAGCAATAATTTAGTGTCTTGATCTCCAAGTGGAAGTTCATTGCTCCCAGATTCCCATGGTGGGGAGGCTGGTGGGAACGACATGTGAGGTCAGTTAAATCTGCCTTGAAGAAATGTCTTGGTACTAGATGCTTGACTAAATGTGAACTTGAAACAACCTTGTTTGAAGTAGAGGCTTGTATCAATTCAAGACCTCTGATTTATGTAAGTGATGATCATGATGTAAAGAACCCTATGACACCCTCACATGTTCTGATTGGTCGAGTATCTGGATTTCAACCTCATGTTTCTGATGAGCATTTGGATGTTAACCATAAAGACTTAAATGAGAGAGAACATGTTCGAGAAAGGAAACTCGACAGATTCTGGAAAATGTGGAGTGATGATTATTTGAGAAATTTACCTCCCACAGTGAAGGGATCCAAACCCAATTGTAACATGAAGAAAGGTTCTGTTGTATTGTTAAGAGAAGATAATGTGCCTAGAATGAGTTGGCATTTTGATGTGATTATTGAGTTACTTCCTGGTAGGGACGGTATAGTCAGGTGTGTCAATGTCAAAACTTCCAAGGGAGTTTTATGTAGGCCTGTCCAGAAATTGCATGATCTGGAAAGCTGTTTTGAAACGAACAGTGTTAATGAAAATATTAAAAATCCCTTAGAATGTTTTATGCCTGATGAGGAGGATGTTGCAAGGGATGAAAGTGCTGAAAGTCTTGAACAGGTGAAAAGCTCTCGGAATGGACGGGTGGTTAAGCCGCCCTGTGTTCTGCTTGATTTGTAAGACCTGAGTTTGAGAATTGAGTCAGACTTATATCTCACCAAGGACTCTATGCATGGGACTCATTCTTAGTGTTGCATGATCTGATTGTGGTTGTCTAGTTTAATAGGATATTGAATGCTCCTATAGTGGGGAGTATGTTAAAGATACGACTATCGCCCTTAAGTCGCCTTGCTAGATGGCCTGTCGTCTGCTTCCCGCCATTTTTATGTTTACTTGTCTTGAATTAGCTAGATTTGATTAATGTTACCATTATCATCATAATAGTCTGCTATATTTTTTTAATAGGATTATTTTGTGTATTTATTTGGATCTAGGGAAAGAGGGTAATTATTTATCATCTTTGGAATGTATTATTTTCTTAAGTAAATAAAGACGAGAATGACGTCATATTCTTTTATTTGAATCCCTCTTGACTTCGGGGCAAAAGGTGGTAGATATGGTGAAGTTTTTGAACTCTCGTTTCACGTCTGTTGTAAAACTAGCGTATTAATTCTGGTTAGATTTCTTCGGCGATGATTCAACAGACATTCTCCTTGAGGTACGCTGAGATTACAATGGGACTGTAGTTTGGGGTAAATATGGAAACATGTCGTTGTTTAATTGCGGGGATGCTGGGAGCTACTTCATACCATCTGTATAACACAAGAGGGTTATACGAGTAGTTTGGAAAATAAATTTGTATTTTGAAGGAAATTGTGGAAAGAAGACAGGGCTTTAATGAGAAGGAAGATGAGACAGCAGGAGGTGATTGCGAGAGATTAAGTACATATGGTAGGGGTGAGCAACCCTCGGCATGCACACAAAACCTGGCATACCAACGACTCAAATATCACATTAGAAAATGAATTATGAATAAACGAATAAACGAATAAATATGAATAATGGGACACATGAAGAATTGTCACCCCAGAACGCCCACATGAAGAATCGTCACCCCATGAGATCCCACCTGAAGAACTGTCACCACAGTACGCCGAATATCAACAGCGGAATAAAGATTAGGTTAAGTTAGGTTACGTTAGGTTTGGTTAGGTTAGGTTAGGTTAGGCTAGGTTAGGTTAGGTTGAATGAGGGTTATGCTTATTGTCTTCAATTTATACTACCGAAGAATCGTAAAACCAGGATGGCCCACATGAAGAATTGTCACCATGTCGAAGTGTGGAGTGACGATTCTTTATGTGATCCTGCAAAATAATAAATAGACAAAGAAATGAAAACTGATATATAAGGCAATAGGGAGGGGGGTTATACTCTTATGTAATCCATTTTAATCCTTTGGCACAAGAGAAAATTTGGTACGAACGATTTGGTTGATGTTGGCACCCACACATAAATAGGTTTCCCACCATTGGCACAGGGCATTTAAGAAGAAAATGGAGTATGTTAAGAGGAATACCACAAAAGCAGGTCTCATAGCTTAGACTTTGTCTTTCAGATATCCCCATAAAAAAATTCTAGTGGTGTGAGGTCTGGTGAACGATTAGGGTATTCAACGAAACCCCTCTGTCCAATCCACCTGTTTTGCAAGATCTCACCAAGGAAGAATCTAACATTGTGATGATAATGTGAGGGTGCCCCATCTTGCTGAAAATAAAACTCTCCATATCTAAAGTCCTCTCTAATGCCATGACAGACTATTGCAGCAAGCTCAAGTAAACTGGACAGGCCACAGTAGTGTAAAAAAAAAAGGTCAAATTAATTCTCTTGATGATAAGTAGCTCCACACTGTAATTTCTGATAAACTAACAAGGTAGTCGTCCATACCATGTAGATTCTCGTGCCCCAAATAAGTGTTATTGTGGCTGTTAAATGAACCACTTAATTTGAATATGGCTTCGTCACTCTACACACTCTTTGTCGGAAAGTCTGCATTTTGGATACATTGTACCACTCGCAATACTCTCTTCGGTTTAGATCATCGTCAGTAAGAGCATGAACTAATCTTGGAACGTAATATATATATGTATATATATATATATATATATGTGTGTGTGTGTGTGTGTGTGTGTGTGTGTGTGTGTGTGTGTGTGTGTGTGTGTGTGTGTGTGTGTGTGTGTGTGTGTGTGTGTGTGTGTGTGTGTGTGAGTTTGAGAATTGAGTCAGACTTATATCTAAACAAGGACTCTATGCATCGGACTCATACTTAGTGTTGCATGATCCGATTGTGGTTGTCTAGTTTAATAGGATATTGAATGCTCCTATAGTGGGGAGTATGTTAAAGATACGACTGTCGCCCTTAAGTCGCCTTGCTAGGTGGCCTGTAGTCTACTTCCCGCCATTTCTTTGTTTACTTGTCTTGAATTTGCTAGATTTAATTAATGTTACCATTATCATCATAATAGTCTGCTATATTTTTTAATAGGATTATTTTGTGCATTTATTTGGATCTAGGGAAAGAGGGTAATTATTTACCATCTTTGGAATATCTTGTTTTCTTAAATAAAGACGAGAATGACGTCATATTCTTTTATTTGAATCCCTCATGACTTTCTGGCAAAAGGCGATAGAGATGATGAAGTTTTTGAACAAGTTATTTGGTGTCCAGACCCGGGAAACCCTATCTAAGTCCTTTAAGAATTGGGTTAACCCGTTTGAAGCTTTAAGCACGATGTCTGCAGTTCTACAAGAAGCTAAGAAAAAGACAGCGTCAGCCAAAGGCTGGGTGTCGCGAAGCGTCAAGGAATTAGAAGATTTATTGAATGATGACGCTACCAGCCTCGGATTATTGGAAGCTACCATTTGCACATTTGACAAGAGGCTTGCAGATCTTGAGAATCACCAGACGGCAGTGGAGTTGGAATTGGACTCTGACGAAGTAGAGTCAGATATGGATGAAACTGACAAGTTTCAAAGATCTGCCAGGAAAACTAGAGCAAAGGCTTCCAAGCGCCTGAGAGATATGACTATTATAAGTGATTCTATCTCCGTTTCTTCTAAGGATAGATCAGAGGTTAAGTTACCTAGTTTATAGCTCCCTAAATATGCTGTGTTTGGTTGGATATTATCTGGTTCTTGTATGAAAACCCAAGAAGAGAATGTATCTCACCAGATGTTGTGTATGTACTGCTAAACCTGTTGATGAATCTGAGCTCCATGAATTTTGGAGCCTTGAATGTATTGGGACTTGTGCTGGGAGGGATAAGTCTACCAAAGACCCAGTGTTAGATAATTTTGAGAAATCAGTCAAGTTTGTTGATGGCGGGTATGAGGTTGTTCTTCCTTGGAAAAGTGATGTTTCTAAGTTGAGTCTGCTTGACAATGAGACTGGAGCAAGGAGGAGGTTAGCTACACTTTACTCTAAGTTTGAAAGGAGCCCTAGTTTAAGAGTTGAATATGATAAAGTTCTCAAGAGTTATGAGGATAGTAATATCATAGAAGAAATTCCTCAATCTGAGATGGAAGGTCCCTATCCCATTTACTATATGCCTCATAGACCTGTAATCAAGGAATGTGTTTTCTCAAAAATTAGGCCTGTGTTTGATGCTTCAGCAGTGGGACCTAATGGTGTTTCTCTGAATGACTGTTTGGAATCTGGACCTTCACTAATTCCAGATCTAGTTGAAATATTACTAAGATTCCGAAGATGGAAAATTGGCTTGACTGCTGACATAACCAAAGCCTTTTTACAGATTAGAGTTCAGCGCTTAGATCAGGATGTTCATAGGTTTTTGTGGCAGCGCGGGCAATCCATACGTGTAATGAGGTCTGTAAGGGTACCCTTTGGTAACACTAGTAGTCCATTTTTACTGAATGCCACTCTTAGACATTATTTGAATTCATATCCTCTTTCAGTGACAGTGTAAGAGCTTCAGCAAAACTTGTGTGTGGATGATTGGCTCTCAGGAGCAGATAGTGTAGAAGAAGCCAATGCAATGTTTCGTGAAGCTCAAAGTATATCATCAGATGCTGGCATGACTTTTCAAAGTGGAATTCTAACAGTAAGAGTTTAACTCATCGACTTAACCAGTTTTTTGAAGTTGGTGAAACTACAAAGTTGTTGGGAATGCATTGGAATGCCTCTAAGGATGTGTTTTCATTCAAGGGACTTGATTTGGATTGTAACTTTGACTTGAATATTACCAAGAGGAATATATTGAGTTTGATTGTTCGACTGTTTGACCCACTTGGTTTAATAAGTACTTTTACCATGTATGCTAAAATACTGTTTCAGGAAATTTGGCGTCCAAGACTTGGGTGGGATGAAATCCTATCACATGACTTGCAGCCGAAATTTCAGCAGTGGATTGATGGTATTCAAAGTATTAAGACATTTGAAATCCATAGATGTTATTATCCAGATTCATCTTTAAGTTCAGTAGTAAGATTAGAGATACATGCTTTCAATGACGCATCTCAAAAGGGTTATGGTAGCTGTGTGTATCTACGTATACCTAAATCAGATAAGGAGTTCCATGTATCATTTGTTATGGATAGGACAAAGTTAGTTCCCATCAAACGGGTTACGTTACCCAGGCTGGAACTTCTTGGAGCCTTGTTGAGTGTTCGTCTCGGTCATTTTGTAAAATCTGCCCTATGTTTGAATGGTTGTGTAAGATTAGTTTGCTGGACAGATCCTAAGGTTGCTCTGTCTTGGATAAAGGGTAATCCTAATAGGTGGAAGATGTTTGTTGCTAACAGAGTAACTGAAATTCAGACATCAACATCTCCGAGCAATTGGTTCCATTGCCCTGGTACAGACAACCCCGCTGATTTGATGGCTCGAGGCCTTTTGGCTGATCAACTAATTTCAAATAACATGTGGCTTGGGGGTCCCAATTGGTTATCTAGTTCCTCATGTTTCCGTGCTGGAGCTAATGTTGAGGATAAGACACAGATTTTGGCTCACACCTGTGAAGAGAGTAAGGGAGAAGGAACAGCCTAGACTGGTAATGAGAAAGCCACATCTGTATTTGACTTTAGTAGATATAGTGAACTTAGCAAAGTTATGGATATTGTTGCCTGGGTTAAGAGGTTCGATATTAATTGCAAACCTGATGGCACAAAACATTCAGGCCCTCTCACTTATGAGGAGTTGATCAAAGCAAAGGACAGCATTTTGATCTGTGTTCAGAAAGAAAGTTATGAAAAGGAAAGAAATGCTTTGTCTCAAGGGAAACCTCTTCATAGAAATTCTTCCTTGATAAAATATGACACCTTTCTAGATCCTAAT
Organism: Oratosquilla oratoria; assembly: GCF_046742065.1. Classification (NCBI taxonomy): domain Eukaryota; kingdom Metazoa; phylum Arthropoda; class Malacostraca; order Stomatopoda; family Squillidae; genus Oratosquilla; species Oratosquilla oratoria. The sequence continues at coordinate 11,215,628 of NC_134811.1, forward strand.
GGATTGCTGAGAGTCAAAAATAGGCTTCAGTATTCTGACTTAAGTTATGACAGCAAGCACCCCATTATAAATCCATAATTGTCATGTGGCCAAACTTACAGTACAGTTTCAGCAGAACCTTTTGAAACATGCTGGTGTTCACACACTCATGTCCACCATTAGAAACTCTTACTGGATTATTGGATTAAGACAAATGGCCAAAAGTGTTTGTAGAGAATGTGTTGCTTGCCTTTAAAAGTGTTGCCAATGCTCTTCAGCAATAATTTAGTGTCTTGATCTCCAAGTGGAAGTTCATTGCTCCCAGATTCCCATGGTGGGGAGGCTGGTGGGAACGACATGTGAGGTCAGTTAAATCTGCCTTGAAGAAATGTCTTGGTACTAGATGCTTGACTAAATGTGAACTTGAAACAACCTTGTTTGAAGTAGAGGCTTGTATCAATTCAAGACCTCTGATTTATGTAAGTGATGATCATGATGTAAAGAACCCTATGACACCCTCACATGTTCTGATTGGTCGAGTATCTGGATTTCAACCTCATGTTTCTGATGAGCATTTGGATGTTAACCATAAAGACTTAAATGAGAGAGAACATGTTCGAGAAAGGAAACTCGACAGATTCTGGAAAATGTGGAGTGATGATTATGTGAGAAATTTACCTCCCACAGTGAAGGGATCCAAACCCAATTGTAACATGAAGAAGGGTTCTGTTGTATTGTTAGGGGAAGATAATGTGCCTAGAATGAGTTGGCATTTTGGTGTGATTATTGAATTACTTCCTGGTAGGGACGGTATAGTCAGGTGTGTCAATGTCAAAACTGCCAAGGGAGTTTTATGTAGGCCTGTCCAGAAATTGCATGATCTGGAAAGCTGTTTTGAAACGAACAGTGTTAATGAAAATATTGAAAATCCCTTAGAATGTTTTATGCCTGATGAGGAGGATGTTGCAAGGGATGAAAGTGCTGAAAGTCTTGAACAGGTGAAAAGCTCTCGGAATGGACGGGTGGTTAAGCCGCCCTGTGTTCTGCTTGATTTGTAAGACCTGAGTTTGAGAATTGAGTCAGACTTATATCTCACCAAGGACTCTATGCATGGGACTCATTCTTAGTGTTGCATGATCCGATTGTGGTTGTCTAGTTTAATAGGATATTGAATGCTCCTATAGTGGGGAGTATGTTCAAGATACGACTATCGCCCTTAAGTCGCCCTGCTAGATGGCCTGTCGTCTGCTTCCCGCCATTTTTATGTTTACTTGTCTTGAATTAGCTAGATTTGATTAATGTTACCATTATCATCATAATAGTCTGCTATATTTTTTTAATAGGATTATTTTGTGTATTTATTTGGATCTAGGGAAAGAGGGTAATTATTTATCATCTTTGGAATGTATTGTTTTCTTAAGTAAATAAAGACGAGAATGACGTCATATTCTTTTATTTGAATCCCTCTTGACTTCGGGGCAAAAGGTGGTAGATATGGTGAAGTTTTTGAACTCTCGTTTCACGTCTGTTGTAAAACTAGCGTATTAATTCTGGTTAGATTTCTTCGGCGATGATTCAACAGACATTCTCCTTGAGGTACGCTGAGATTACAATGGGACTGTAGTTTGGGGTAAATATGGAAACATGTCGTTGTTTAATTGCGGGGATGCCGGGTGCTACTTCATACCATCTGTATAACACAAGAGGGTTATACGAGTAGTTTGGAAAATAAATTTGTATTTTGAAGGAAATTGTGGAAAGAAGACAGGGCTTTAATGAGAAGGAAGATGAGACAGCAGGAGGTGATTGCGAGAGATTAAGTACATATGGTAGGGGTGAGCAACCCTCGGCATGCACACAAAACCTGGCATACCAACGACTCAAATATCACATTAGAAAATGAATTATGAATAAACGAATAAACGAATAAATATGAATAATGGGACACATGAAGAATTGTCACCCCAGAACGCCCACATGAAGAATCGTCACCCCATGAGATCCCACCTGAAGAACTGTCACCACAGTACGCCGAATATCAACAGCGGAATAAAGATTAGGTTAAGTTAGGTTACGTTAGGTTTGGTTAGGTTAGGTTAGGTTAGGCTAGGTTAGGTTAGGTTGAATGAGGGTTATGCTTATTGTCTTCAATTTATACTACCGAAGAATCGTAAAACCAGGATGGCCCACATGAAGAATTGTCACCATGTCGAAGTGTGGAGTGACGATTCTTTATGTGATCCTGCAAAATAATAAATAGACAAAGAAATGAAAACTGATATATAAGGCAATAGGGAGGGGGGTTATACTCTTATGTAATCCATTTTAATCCTTTGGCACAAGAGAAAATTTGGTACGAACGATTTGGTTGATGTTGGCACCCACACATAAATAGGTTTCCCACCATTGGCACAGGGCATTTAAGAAGAAAATGGAGTATGTTAAGAGGAATACCACAAAAGCAGGTCTCATAGCTTAGACTTTGTCTTTCAGATATCCCCATAAAAAAATTCTAGTGGTGTGAGGTCTGGTGAACGATTAGGGTATTCAACGAAACCCCTCTGTCCAATCCACCTGTTTTGCAAGATCTCACCAAGGAAGAATCTAACATTGTGATGATAATGTGAGGGTGCCCCATCTTGCTGAAAATAAAACTCTCCATATCTAAAGTCCTCTCTAATGCCATGACAGACTATTGCAGCAAGCTCAAGTAAACTGGACAGGCCACAGTAGTGTAAAAAAAAAGGTCAAATTAATTCTCTTGATGATAAGTAGCTCCACACTGTAATTTCTGATAAACTAACAAGGTAGTCGTCCATACCATGTAGATTCTCGTGCCCCAAATAAGTGTTATTGTGGCTGTTAAATGAACCACTTAATTTGAATATGGCTTCGTCACTCTACACACTCTTTGTCGGAAAGTCTGCATTTTGGATACATTGTACCACTCGCAATACTCTCTTTGGTTTAGATCATCGTCAGTAAGAGCATTAACTAATTTTGGAAAGTAATATATATATGTATATATATATATATATATATGTGTGTGTGTGTGTGTGTGTGTGTGTGTGTGTGTGTGTGTGTGTGTGTGTGTATTTACCTAGTTGTATTTACCTAGTTGTATTTTACGGGAAGGGGAGCTATGCTCGTGGGGTCCCGTCTTCATATCTCATTTTATCTAAACTATTTTTAAATTCATGTATTGTTTTTGCACACACCACTTTCTCATCTAACTTGTTCCAACTGTCTATTGCTCTGTGAGGAAAGCTGTTCTTTTTAAAATCTCTTCTATAGCTGTCTTTTTTTATTTTCTTTCCGTGTCCTCTTGTATTTCTGTCATCCCATTTTATCAGATTCTCTCTATCAGTAATTTCTATGCCTTTCATGATTCTGTAAATAGCTATCAAATCTCCTCTCTCTCTTCTTTGCTCTAGTGTCTGTAGTTTAAGTTTTTGTAGTCTCTCTTCATATGATAGTTTTGAGAGTGTTGGTGCCAGTTTTGTAATTGCTCTTTGTATTCTTTCAAGTTTTTTTATACATTTTTTTGTACTTGGTGACCATATCGTTGCTGCATATTCCAATCTTGGTCTTATCAGGGTGATTAGGATTTTCCTCACCATTTCTTCATCCAGGTATGTAAATGCCACTTTGATTGTTCTTATTAAATTATAAGTTTCTCCAAAAATCTTATTTATATGTTTCTCAGGTGACATATTATTCATAACAATGACTCCCAGGTCCCTCTCATTTTCTACTCTTTTTATTCCTTCTTCTCCCAAATTATATGATCCTGTTATTCTGTTTTTGCTTTTTCCAAATTCCATTATACTACACTTTTTTGTATTGAACTCCATCTCCCACTTCCTACTCCATTCTTGTACTTTATTTAGATCTCTCTGTAGTGATTCACAATCTTCTTCAGTTTTCACTCTTTTCAGTAATTTTGCATCATCTGCAAAGAAGCTCATATAGCTTTCAATTCCTTCATCCATATCATTAATATATATAGCAAACATTATTGGGGCCAGAACTGTTCCCTGCGGGACACCGCTTATTACTTCATTCCATTTTGAGTGCTGATCTCTTATCACTACTCTCATTTTTCTTTCTTGCAAAAAGTCTTCCATCCAATTTAGCAATTTACCTTGTATTCCTCCTTCATATTCTAATTTCTTAAGCAACTTCTTATGTGGTACTTTGTCAAAAGCTTTTTTTAGGTCTAGAAATGCACAATCAGCCCATCCATCTCTTTCTTGTATTATATCTATTAGCCTTGAATAGAAACATATTAAATTGGTGACGCATGATCGTCCTTGTCTGAATCCAAATTGCCTTGGATTTAGTACGTTGTTTTTTTCCAAGTATTTTACCCATCTACTTTTGATAATTCTTTCACATATTTTTGCTATTGTACTTGTTAGAGAGACTGGTCTATAGTTGGTAGGTTCTTCTTTATTTCCTCCTTTATATATAGGTACTATATTTGCTTTTTTCCAATCTTCTGGAACTTTTCCTTCTTTTAAGGAACTGCTTATTATGCTATGTATTTTGTCTGCCAGTTCATTCCTGCATTCTTTCAGAATCCAGTTTGCTATTTCATCTGGCCCATGCGATTTTCTGACATCAAAATTACCCAAGTGTGTCAATATTTCATTCTTTGTTACTTCTATTTCTTCCATAGGGGGGACTTTTTCCTTCCACTCAATCTCTTCAGGTTGTATATTTTCCCTTGTAAACACTGATTTAAAATGTTTGTTCATAATTTCTGCCATTTCCATTTCCTCAGTGTATTCAACTCCTCCTTGTCTTAATTTCTCTAAGTCTTGTTTGTTTTTCAGTTTATTGTTTACAAATCTGTAGAATAGTTTTGGTTGATCTTTACACTTTTCTATAACATCTTTTTCATATTTTCTTTTTTCCTCTCTGCACTTTTGTACATATTCATTTCTATAACCAGTATATATTTTCCATTTTTCAGGTCTTCTGTCTTTTTTCCATCTGTTCCAGGCTTTGTCTCTTTTGTCCTTTAACTCCCTACAACTTTTGTTGTACCAGCATTTTACATATTCTTTTTCTTGTTTTTGTCTTGGGACATACTTTTCCACTCCTTTTTTGTAAATTTTTGTCAAAATATTCCATTTCTCTTCCACTGTTGTTTCTTCTTTGTATATTTCTTCCCAGTTTTCTTGTTGGAAGAATTCTCTTATTTTATCAAAGTTTGTTTTTTCATACATCATTCTTCCTTTTCTATATTGTTCATTTCTTTTCATATATTTTTCTTCATTAAGTTCCAGTTCAATCAGTATGTGGTCACTTTTACCTATTGGTGTTTTATATTCAATCTTGTCCACTATTCTAGGTTCAGATGTAATTATTAAGTCTAGCCTCGATGGTTCTTCTTCATTTCTATACCTAGTGTTCTCTTGTATCCATTGTGTCATTGAATGGTCAGTAATCATCTCAAGTAGAGCATTTCCCCATGAGTCATCACCACTCTTTACTGTCATTTCTTCCCAGCAGATTTCTTTGCAATTAAAGTCGCCCATCATAACTATTCTTCCTCCGTCTTCCATTATTTTAGTTAATGCTATCTTTGTGTCCTCTAACATACTTTTATGTTCACTCTCCTCCCATGAGGCTGTTTTCGGAGGCACATAATTGATCACAAATTTTCTGCTCTTCTTATCTCGGTCTTCCACTTCTATCATAATCATCTCTACTGTATTCTTTCCATATATGACACCTTTCACGTTTATATCCTTCTTAGTCAGGAACATAACTCCACCCCCTTGTTTTTTCTCTCTGTTTCTAATCCAATAATTGTATGTATCATGTCCTACACTGTTGGGTGGTAGTGGGTCTTTTAATTTTGTTTCTACAATTCCCATTATGTCCGGTTCTTTTTCTTTCAAATAATCATTCAGTTCATTCAATCCTGTTATCAATCCATCTATATTTGTGTAAGACACTCTTAGTTTTCTGCCACTTCCATTGTATTCTCTGTTTCCCTTATGTTTTTCTTTAGTATGTCGAACTGCTTTATTTTCATGTTCACTACTCTCCAATAGAATCTCTCTTTCTCTGACTCCGTTCTTTCCTCGTTTTTTGCCTTAGCTTCAATTCTTTTCTGCTTTTCTGCCTCTCTTTCCTCCTTATTCATTTCTCTTTTTATCCATACCTTTTTATATTGATCATTTGTTGCTAGTTTCCCTGTCTTGGATAGAATTTTCTCTGCTGTTGTTTGTGACCTGAATTTAATCTTAATTGGTCTGGTCTTATCTGTACTATATTTTCCGAGTCTGAATTTTTCCTCAATTTCCTTTATAATTTCTGGTTCATCTTCCTGGACTAATTTTAATAAACTGCTTACTCTTTCATTTTCCTCCTTGATTCTTGCGGTTCTATCTGGGTTATGTTTCTCTTCCATTCCTAATATAATTATACATTTCTTTTTGTCAGCTAATTCTCTTACTATATTCTCCTTCTGTCTCATCACTTTAATAACTGAGTCTTCATTATGTTCTTTCAATTGCTGTTTGACTATGTCAGTGAATGAAACCTTATTCCCTTCTTGAGTTATTCTCCAATTTTTAGCTTCTGTAGCTATTTTCTCTTTGTTTTCATTACTATTCTTCTTCAATTTCTCATTCTCCTCCTTTACATTTCCTAACTGTCTTTTTAGGTCCTCTATTTCTTCAGTTAAGTTTCTGTTAGCCTTCTCTAGTTGTTCCAACCTTTCAATTCTTTGGAAAATGGAGTCTACGTTACCTAACTTACGCTCCAAGTCCTCGATCACCTTATCAACTCTCTCCTCTAGTCTTATCAGTCGGGGGGGGGTTGTGTCCCCCCCACCCTCTTTAAATCCCTGGAACATATTCTCGTCACTTTCTTCTGTATTGCTCCTCTCTATACTTCTAATCTTTACATTTTTATTAGACATTTGATCCTCGCTAAGTCTTTTGTTTACCTTCCGCTTGTCTGGCTGGGCAAAGTCTACTCCCTCCTCATTTCCTTCCATTTCCCTCAGTAATCCCTCCCCTTTTCCTCTTTCCCTACGTTCCCACTACTCCACGAGCAATTTCCCCCCCACCCTGCAAAAACACTAGGCACTTCTCTTTGCGTTGGGATCCACAGACTTCACTTTTCTTCAGAACGTCTTCTAAGCCGTCCATTCGTTGAAGTGTGTGTGTGTGTGTGTGTGTGTGTGTGTGTGTGTGTGTGTGTGTGTGTGTGTGTGTGTGAGTGTATGTGTGTATTTACCTAGTTGTATTTTACGGGAAGGGGAGCTATGCTCGTGGTGTCCCGTCTTCATATCTCATTTTATCTAAACTATTTTTAAATTCATGTATTGTTTTTGCACACACCACTTTCTCATCTAACTTGTTCCAACTGTTTATTACTCTGTGAGGAAAGCTGTTCTTTTTCAGATCTCTTCTATAGCTGTCTTTTTTTATTTTCTTTCCGTGTCCTCTTGTATTTCTGTCATCCCATTTTATCAGATTCTCTCTATCAGTAATTTCTATGCCTTTCATGATTCTGTAAATAGCTATCAAATCTCCTCTCTCTCTTCTTTGCTCTAGTGTCTGTAGTTCAAGTTTTTCTAGTCTCTCTTCATATGATAGTTTTGAGAGTGTTGGTGCCAATTTTGTAATTGCTCTTTGTATTCTTTCAAGTTTTTTTATACATTTTTTTGTACTTGGTGACCATATCGTTGCTGCATATTCCAATCTTGGTCTTATCAGAGTGATTAGAATTTTCTTCACCATTTCTTCATCCAGGTATGTAAATGCAACTTTGATTGTTCTTATCAAATTATAAGTTTCTCCAAAAATCTTATTTATATGTTTCTCAGGTGACATATTATTCATAACAATGACTCCCAGGTCCTTCTCATTTTCTACTTTTTTTATTCCTTCTTCTCCCAATTTATATGATCCTGTTATTCTGTTTTTGCTTCTTCCAAATTCCATTATACTACACTTTTTTGTATTGAACTCCATCTCCCACTTCTTACTCCATTCCTGTACTTTATTTAGATCTCTCTGTAGTGATTCACGATCTTCCTCTGTTTTCACTCTTTTCAGTAGTTTTGCATCATCTGCAAAGAAGCTCATATAGCTTTCAATTCCTTCGTCCATATCATTAATATATATAGCAAACATTATTGGGGCCAGAACCGTTCCCTGCTGAACACCGCTTATTACTTCATCCCATTTTGAGTGCTGGTCTCTTATCACTACTCTCATTTTTCTTTCTTGCAAAAACTCTTCCATCCAATTAAGCAGTTTGCCCTGTATTCCTCCTTCAGTTTCTAATTTCTTAAGCAACTTCTTATGTGGTACTTTGTCAAAAGCTTTTTTTAGGTCTAGAAATGCACAATCAGCCCATCCTCCTCTTTTTTGTATTATATCTATTAGCCTTGAATAGAAACATATTAAATTGGTGACGCATGATCGTCCTTGTCTGAATCCAAATTGACTTGGGTTTAACACGTTGTTGTTTTTTTCTAAATATTTTACCCATCTACTTTTTATCATTCTTTCACAAATTTTTGCTATTGTACTTGTTAGAGAGACTGGTCTATAGTTTGTAGGTTCTTCTTTATTTCCTCCTTTATATATAGGTACTATATTTGCTTTTTTCCAATCTTCTGGAACTTTTCCTTCTTTCAAGGAACTGTTTAGTATGCTATGTATTTTGTCTGCCAGTTCATTCCTGCATTCTTTCAGTATCCAGTTTGCTATTTCATCTGGTCCATGCGATTTTCTGACATCAAGATTACTCAAGTGTTTCAATATTTCATTCTTTGTTACTTCTATTTCTTTCATAGGGGGACTCTCTCTTTCCATTCGTTTTCTTCAGGTTGTATGTTCTCCCTTGTAAACACTGATTTAAAATGTTTGTTCATAATTTCCGCCATTTCAATTTCCTCTGTGTATTCAACTCCCCCTTGTCTTAATTTCTCCAAGTCTTGTTTGTTTTTCAGTTTATTGTTTACAAATCTGTAGAATAGTTTTGGTTGATCTTTACACTTCTCTATGACATCTTTTTCATATTTTCTCTTTTCCTCTCTGCACGTTTGTACATATTCATTTCTATAACAAGTATATATTTTCCATTTTTCAGGTCTTCTTTTTTTTCCATCTGGTCCAGGCTTTGTCTCTTTTGTCTTTAACTCCCTACAACTTTTGTTGTACCAGCATTTTACATATTCTTTTTCTTGTTTTTGTCTTGGGACATACTTTTCCACTCCTTTTTTGTAAATTTTTGTCAAAATATTCCATTTCTCTTCCACTGTTGTTTCTTCTTTGTATATTTCTTCCCAGTTTTCTTTTTGAAAGAATTCTCTTATTTTATCAGAGTTTGTTTTTTCATACATTATTCTTCCTTTTCTATATTGTTCATTTCTTTTCATATATTTTTCTTCATTAAGTTCCAGTTCAATCAATATGTGGTCACTTTTACTTATTGGTGTTTTATATTCAATCTTGTCCACTATTCTAGGTTCAGATGTAATTATTAGGTCTAGTCTCGATGGTTCTTCTTCATTTCTATACCTAGTGTTCTCCTGCATCCATTGTGTCATTGTATGGTCAGTAATCATCTCAAGTAGAGCGTTTCCCCATGAGCCGTCTCCACCCTTTACTGTCATCTCTTCCCAGCAGATTTCTTTGCAATTAAAGTCGCCCATTATAACTATTCTTCCTCCTTCTTCCATTATCTTATTTAATGTTATCTTTGTGTCCTCTAACATACTTTTATGTTCACTCTCTTCCCATGAGGCTGTTTTCGGAGGCACATAATTTATCACAAATTTTCTGCTCTTCCTATCTCTGTCTTCCACTTCCATCATTATCATCTCTACTGTATTCTTTCCATATGTGACACACCTCACGTTTATATCCTTCTTAGTCAGGAACATGACTCCATCCCCTTGTTTTTTCTCTCTGTTTCTAATCCAATAATTATATGCATCATGTCCTACACTGTTGGGTGGTAGTGGACCTTTTAATTTTGTTTCTACAATTCCCATTATGCCCGGTTCTTTTTCCTTCAAATAATCATTCAGCTAATTCAATCCTGTTATTAATCCATCTATATTTGTGTAGGACACTCTTAGTTTTCTGCCACTTCCATTGTGTTCTCTGTTTCCCTTTTCTTTTTCTCTTGTATGTCGAATTTCCTTAGTTTCATATTCACTACTCTCCAATAGAATCTCTCTTTTTCTGACTCCGTTCTGTTCTGGTTTTTTTTTTAGCTTGAAGTGTTTTCTGTTTTTCTTTCTCTCTTTCCTCTTTATTCATTTCCCTTTTTATCCATACCTTTTTATATTGTTCACTTGTTGCTAGTTTCCCTGTTTTGGATAAGATATTGTCTGCCGTCGTTTGTGACCTGAATTCAATCTTAATTGGTCTGGTCTTATCTGTACTATACTTTCTGAGTCTAAATTTCTCTTCAATTTGCTTCATAATTTCCGGTTCATCTTTCTGAACTGTTTCTAGTAATTGGCTTACTTTTTCACTTTCCTCCTTGATTCTTGTGGTTCTATCTGGGTTGTGTTTCTCTTCCATTCCTAATATAATTATACATTTCTTTTTATCTGCTAAATCTCTTACTATATTCTCCTTTTGTCCCACCACTTTAATAACTGAGTCATCAGTATGTTCTTTCATTTGCTGTTTAATTATGTCAGTGAATGCAACTTTATTGTCTTCTTGGATTGTCTTCCAACTCTTAGCTTCTTTAGCTATGGCCTCTTTGTTTTCTTTATCATTCCTCTTTAATTCTTCATTCTCTTCTTTTACTTCTTTTAACTTTTTTTAGTTCTTCTATTTCCTTATTTAAGTTATTGTTTGCCTTCTCTAGTGCTTCTAATCTTTCAATTCTTTCAGCCATTTTTGAAAGTCTATCAAACCTACCTGTACTCTCCCAATTTTCGGTCATTTGTTCAAGGTTTACTTCGAGTCTTGCCAGTTGGGGGAGGTTGGTATCCGCCCCCCCCCCCTCATTCCCTCATTAAATCCATGGAAATTATCATTCTCACCTTCTATTGTGCTACTCATATCTATGTTTCTAATCTTTACATTTTTGTTAGACCTTTCATCATCACTCAATTGGTCAGGACCCCTTTTGTTTACGTGTCGTCTGCCTGCCTGGATCAAGTCCTCTCCTTCCTCATTTCCTTCCATTTCCCTCAGTTATCCTTCCCCTTCTCCCTTTTCCTCTCTTTCCACCTAGGCCACGAGCAATCCCCCCCTGTAAATACAATAGGTACTTCCTTTGCGTTCAGATCCACGAAGATTTCACTTTTTCTTCAGAACGTCCTCTACGCCGTCGGTTCGTTGTGTGTGTGTGTGTGTGTGTGTGTGTGTGTGTGTGTGTGTGTGTGTGTGTGTGTGTGTGTGTGTGTGTGTGTGTGTGTGTGTGTGTGTATTTACCTAGTTGTATTTTACGGGAAGGGGAGCTATGCTCGTGGTGTCCCGTCTTCATATCTCATTTTATCTAAACTATTTTTAAATTCATGTATTGTTTTTGCACACACCACTTTCTCATCTATCTTGTTCCAACTGTCTATTACTCTGTGAGGAAAGCTGTTCTTTTTCAGATCTCTTCTATAGCTGTCTTTTTTTATTTTCTTTCCATGTCCTCTTGTATTTCTGTCATCCCATTTTATCAGACTCTCTCTATCAGTAATTTCTATGCCTTTCATGATTCTGTAAATAGCTATCAAATCTCCTCTCTCTCTTCTTTGCTCTAGTGTCTGTAGTTCAAGTTTTTCTAGTCTCTCTTCATATCCATTGTGTCATTGTATGGTCAGTAATCATCTCAAGTAGAGCGTTTCCCCATGAGCCGTCTCCACCCTTTACTGTCATCTCTTCCCAGCAGATTTCTTTGTAATTAAAGTCGCCCATCATAACTATTCTTCCTCCATCTTCCATTATCTTGTTTAATGCTATCTTTGTGTCCTCTAACATACTTTTATGTTCACTCTCTGCCCACGAGGCTGTTTTCGGGGGCACATAATTTATCACAAATTTTTCTGCTCTTCCTATTTCTGTCTTCTACTTCCATCATTATCATCTCTAATGTATTCTTTCCACACCTCACGTTTATATCCTTCTTAGTCAGGAACATAATTCCACCCCCTTGCTTTTTCTCTCTGTTTCTAATCCAATAATTATATGCATCATGTCCTACACTGTTGGGTGGTAGTGGACCTTTTAATTTTGTTTCTACAATTCCCATTATGTCTGGTTCTTTTTCCTTCAAATAATCATTCAGCTAATTCAATCCTGTTATTAATCCATCTATATTTGTGTAAGGCACTCTTAGTTTTCTGCCACTTCCATTGTGTTCTCTGTTTCCCTTTTGTTTTTCTCTTGTATGTCGACTTTCTTTAGTTTCATATTCACTACTCTCCAATAGAATCTCTCTTTTTCTGACTCCGTTCTGTTCTCGTTTTTTTTCCTTAGCTTGAAGTGTTTTCTGTTTTTCTTCCTCTCTTTCCTCTTTATTCATTTCCCTTTTTATCCATACCTTTTTATATTGTTCACTTATTGCTAGTTTCCCTGTTTTGGATAAGATATTGTCTGCCGTCGTTTGTGACTTGAATTTAATCTTAATTGGTCTGGTCTTATTTGTACTATACTTTCCGAGTCTAAATTTCTCTTCAATTTGCTTCATAATTTCCGGTTCATCTTCCTGTATTGATTCTAGTAATTGGCTTACTTTTTCATTTTCTTCTTTGATTCTTGTGGTTCTATCTGGGTTGTGTTTCTCTTCCATTCCTAATATAATTATACATTTCTTCTTGTCTGCTAAATCTCTTACTATATTCTCCTTTTGTCTCATCACTTTAATAACTGAGTCTTCAGTATGTTCTTTCAATTGCTGTTTGATTATGTCAGTGAATGAAAATTTATTTTCTTCTTGAGTTGTCTTCCAACTCTTAGCTTCTTTAGTTATGGCCTCTCTGTTTTCTTTACTATTCTTCTTCAATTCCTCATTCTCCACCTTTACTTCTCTTAACTGTCTTTTTAGGTCTTCTATTTCATCAGTTAAGTTTTTGTTCGCCTTCTCTAGTTCTTCCAATTTTTCAAACCTCTCGGCAATTTTTGTCATCTTGCCAAACCTAACTTCCCAGTTGTCAGACATTTGTTCAAGTTTTTCCTCCAGTTTTGTCAGTCGGGGGAGGTTGGTATCCGCCGCCCTTTCATTAAATCCTTGGAAATTATCATCCTCATCTTCCATTGAACTGCTCTTATCTATGTTTCTGATCTTTACAATTTTGTTAGTCCCCTCATCTAAATCCAATTCGTCCGTTCGACGTTTGTTTATCAGCCGTCTAGACTCTCCCCTTCCTCATTTCCTTCCATTTCCCTCAATATCCCCTCCCTTCTCCTTCCCTATCACTTCCCCACTATTTCACGAGCACTCCCCTTCCCTATAAATACAATAGGCACTTCCTGAATGCTGTGATCCACGTAGTTTTTCCTTTTTCTTTGGAACACCAGTTCACGCCGTCCATTCGGTTAAAAGTGTGTGTGTGTGTGTGTGTGTGTGTGTGTGTGTGTGTGTGTGTGTGTGTGTGTGTGTGTGTGTGTGTGTGTGTGTGTGTGTGTGTGTGTGTGTGTACATAGATAAAATAACAGTTAGTACAATCACAAGTTATTTGGAAATTCGTTAAAAATAGTGAATAGTGAGAAGGATATCGAGGTATTTATCAGTAACGATCTCAAATCATCCAAGCAGTGTATTTCAGCCTCTGAGAAAACAAATAAGATTCTAGGACTGATTACGCAATCTTTTGACTTCAAAAGTCCATCTCTCATTAACAAGCTATATAAATCGTTAGTTCGTCCACATTTGGAATATGCTGTTTTTGTATGGTCACCGAATCTTATTAAAGATATTGCCAGATTTAAAAAGTACAACGGCAAGCCACAAGACAGAATCCAAATATAAAAAATAAATAATACGAAAATCGACTAAAACATATGGATTTGTTTTCCCTAAAAAAAATGTAGACACATAGGTGACTTGATACAGGTCTTTAAGATTCTAAAGAGGATTGACAACATCAAAAGTGACAAAGTTTTCACACTGAATGAGAACTCAACAAGAAATAATGGTCTCAAAGTGTCAGAAAATATATTTAATTTGAAAGTGGGTAGAAACAACTTCCCCTCGACTATTTTTCGTATTTTTTTGTTTAACCCTTGTTTTAACATTTCCACTCCGTCCCAGTTAGGTAAATGTCTATATTTCTCCGCATGAACCACCAAGGCGTTTGATGATCGGTGGGCCCTAAGGTCACTCTTGTGCTCTTATGTCCGCTTGTGTAGGCCTCGATTTTGTCTTCAATATTAATTCTCTTTTAGTTACGATAAGTCTAGTGATTCCAGTCTTTTCGCACTTTTTTTATCAGCAAAATTGGGAATACTTTCAGTCGTTGTTTTCTGTAGTCTCTCGATCTTGTTTTTGTACTTCTTACGCAACGACTTCAACCATGTCATTCGACGAGCTGACAAGTCTTCTATTTATGTCTCATTCAACAAAGAAGACTACTTCTCCAAGATTGACCACATCCTCTCCGACACTTCTAAATTCAAGAAACATTCTAGTGATCCCACCAGCAAACTTAAGGTTCAGCTTACCAAACTCATCGCAGCTAACAACGCAGTCGTGAACCACCTGCATATCCCAACCATTACCGGCAAGTTCTCTTCTGGATATATATATATATATATATATATATATATATATATATATATATACATATATATATATATGTGTGTGTGTGTGTGTGTGTGTGTGTGTGTGTGTGTGTGTGTGTGTGTGTGTGTGTGTGTGTGTGTGTGTGTGTGTGTGTGTGTGTGTGTGTGTGTGTGTGTGTGTGTGTGTGTGTGTGTGTGTGTGTGTGTGTGAATTTTGGTAGGAGGCCATGTTGTATACATGATTTCAAGAAATCTACAGCGACAATGTAAAATATAAACTCAACAACGCCATTGTCGCTGTAGATTTCTTGAAATCATATATATATATAAATATATATATAAATATATATATATATATATATATATATATATATATATATATATATGGTAATGTTAAAACACACAAGCCCAATTCATATTGGATAATTGATTTTGCAGGTGGAAATAAATACATATTTTACCCTTAGAAACTAAGAAAATATCAATTAGACACTAAGATGATATCGAGAAGATTAGGATAAAACTTAATAATGAAGATACATGTGACACTGAGATTAAATATACTCAGTGTATTATTTATAAAGAAACATTGAATCCTGAGGAGTATAGGGAGTATGTTGATAGTATCATGTGTGAGTTGAGCATTAATCTTGATAATTTTTACAGATAGTATTCATATTGTTGATATGTATGGTGCATGCCTGAGATGGGAGACCTGAACTACTGGAACCTTTGGTGTGTCAGACAGATGTGTTACCTGGTGCCTTGGTCAGTCATGAAGACTTGGAACCTTGCCGAAATATAAGGACAGTGCCAATAAGTTTGAACTATATTTTCTTTTGTGAAGTATTGAAAATTATTATGTAGCTTCACTAGTATGTGTTCTACACAAAAAGTGAAATAAGTGTGTGTGTGAAACATTTGTGAAATTATGCAGAGATATTCTTCTATTACTAACATCTTTAATGCTGTGTATATAAATGTTGTAAAATATCTAATTGATACACAACTCACCATCTTTGAAAATGTGAAAACATCTTCCATTGAGATACAAT
This sequence comes from Oratosquilla oratoria, assembly GCF_046742065.1. Classification (NCBI taxonomy): domain Eukaryota; kingdom Metazoa; phylum Arthropoda; class Malacostraca; order Stomatopoda; family Squillidae; genus Oratosquilla; species Oratosquilla oratoria. Next base: position 11,231,379 of record NC_134811.1, read on the forward strand.
ACAAACAATTATTCTAATAATGTCTCATTCTAATTGTTGCTGCTCTTAATCAAATTTCACAATCAGAAAGAGGAAGACATTGAATAATGTTTAAAAAAAAATTCATGATTTTGTTATTGGTAAATTAATTTATGACATCTTAATACTTTAGTAGTAATGAGTTTTGTATTTCAATTTGACATCATATTTATATCTGTGTTATACTTATTTTGTTTTGTCTTTTTGATGCACAAATATCAGTAAACAAGAGTTTCGATTATTTGTCCAAGTTTAAGTCTTAAATAGGATTTAATTGAAGGTCTGGTCTTATCTGTGAAATACATGCAGACACATTTTCCATCATTGCTAACACCCTTAGTACCATGCATTTGACTGAAGAGACCTTGCAAACAACAACATCACATTACCTGAAAACTCTCCCCCTTTAAAAATTAGGAGAAAACCAATATTGAGATCTTCCTCAAATGATTCCTCTACCAATTATATAGTTATCATCAGTGTCTTCATTTCTTCAATAGTAATTGCTGCTCTAACTTCAATTTTTGTATTCAGGAAGATGTCGACATCCAATACTATTTACCACTTACCGGCTTGAATTATTTTTCTTTTAATGGGCAAATTGTGTGGCGTTATAGATATTTATGCATTTCGGAAGGGTTATTTATTTCTTTGTTATGTGTGGCATATGATTTTATGACAACATCCATTGAAGGGTAATACTTTTAACATATTTAGCCAGTTTATGCAGAAATATCTTTAATAGTTAGCTTCTATTATAAGATATTTTTCAAGTGTGTATTTCCAGCGAGCCCTGTAAGATGATAGTAGAAAATGGTTGGTCGGGAAGACCAAGGGTAGCTGCTGAGCCCTGTAAGAAGCTCGTAGATGAAACTCGTAGATAAAGGTAGACAGGTAAGATAGACAAGAGGGGCATGTGGTGAGAATTTAATTTTTATGAGTTGGATGTTTGGTAAACAACAGTCGTAGACGAAGGAATCGCACAACCTCGCTTACAAACAACCGCTGGGCACCAGATTTCATGGCTGCGATATGATGATGTAACAGTATGTAAACTAAGTTGGTAGTACATTGATTTCAAGATTGCTTGACTAAACAGTATTGCTTAAGGCGTTTGTAATATTCTGATGAGAGAAAGGGTGGAAGAGGAGAAAATTGAATTGATTCATGGAATTAATGTCACGCCCCTGGGGGAGGTACTTATTTGTAAAAGTAAATATTATTGGACTAGAGAAATCATGACGTCAGTGTGAACTGACCTTGTGATCAAATTGAGGATTCCAGATGGGAGTCCTCTAGTGTAACTAAAACAATCAAGTTGTAGAAGAATTAGTGAAGAAAATAAAGAAAAATATCAAGTGTTTATATACTCTCTCTTGGACAGGGTAAGAATATTGAGTAGTCCTACAATTGAGAACAGAAAGTGAATAATTATACGTAACAAGACAGTGTTGACAAGAAATGCAAAACTATAGAAGGGAACAGTAAGCAGTGGTAACAACGGAGGTAGGACCCAGCATTGCTGATAAGAAAAAAAAAAAAAATACAAAAAGTGTGGAAGCACTGGACCTACCATAATTGAAATAGAATCAGTGTTCTGTTGGAAATAACTAGCGCTTCTTCGTGGTCAAAATCGCAGCAAAATGTGAAATCACGAGAGTGGTAAAAGAGCAATTTAAAAAAGTATAGCAGAACAAATGAACAGTAAATAGAAATGTTAAGTCCATCTTGGTTTGAGTGGGAGTGAGTAGAGAGGTCGTAAGGACGAATTAAGCAAGATATGTATGAAGGATGTCAAAAGAAATTGTTTAGATTATCATCTACAATAATTTAGATGGTATTATCTGAGCTAAAACTATGAGCTAATTCAAAACTAGGCATGATGGTTGGAGGGATATTACTAGGATTCGAACCTGTGACGACCTCACATTGGTGCCCTTTGTGTTGAAGAACCAACAAACACTCCCTTTGGATGCTCTCTCAAACCTTCGTGCAAAGCAAACGTGATTATGGATTCCAAACTTTCTATTTCGCCTCCACGGTCTCTCGAATGCTAGACCCCATAAGTTCTGTTGGCCTACGCCTCAGCATAGGTGGCTTTCGTAGTATCCCACTTATTAGTTTATATACAGAAAGAGGATACTCCCTTAAAACACCCATCATTCTTTGATACCATTGAAATATCTTTTTCCTATAAAAATCTCTCTCTGTATTTGGAACAAACAGCAAAGTTGTATGACTGGAGGCAACGGGGCCTACCAACTAAAAGAAATGAGTCGCATGTCATGTTCCATGCCGTGTCACTGACAAAGGACGCTGGCGTCACACACAAAGGGCGCGGGTATGGTGCCAAGTAACATCTTAGCTGGAGCCACAGCGCCCGCTCTCTAGGTATATTGTAAAATGTGTAGGTTTACCTAAACACGTAGGGTAAGATTTCTAGTTATAGACATGAGTATCTTACTTTGTTATCCAAGTTGCAGGGGATTTGCAAGCCGACAGCAAAGGACTACACAATCGAAGCCTCCCGCCGTCAGAGATCAGAGGGCACGTAAATTAAGATGATGACACGAAGTAGATACGCCAAATCAATAAGTAAGGGCCGACTGTGGCGACAACACTCTCACTACCAGTTTCTCGGCCCTTCATGGTCTCAACATGCGTCCACACTGTGGCTATGAATTTAGTATGAGCCTGGCAGATTTAATAACTACATTAGCAATAACTGGCACCATCCTTCCTGTCTCAACTCCTTCCTGGCCCCACTGGATGCCCCTCACCCCAACCTCCTTTGCCCTTACCCCCGATCAGTACTCCCCTTCCTTTGTCCCCGATCTCTCCTTCCCCCCCCCTCTAACCCAGATCCTATACCTTCCCCACTAACACCCCAACCTCAACCCCTAAAGGCAACATACAACACATACAAAACACACAACATCAACATATTACAACACAACATTGACGGTATTAACACGAAAAAACATGAAGTCGAACACTTTCTTAAACAACACAACATACACATTGCAATTATACAAGAAACAAAACTAAGACACTCACACAAAACACCATTATTTCATAATTACACCACCATCAGACAAGACCGGACCTACGGCAATGGCGGTGGACTCATCACCCTGATCCACCACTCCATCTGTCTTGTGGACACAGTGCCACAGCCAAAATTCTCCTCCCTACCACAGATAACACAACAGAAATCCAATCCATTCGAATCCGCACAGGCAACAAATCAACACTGACAATAGTTAACATGTACATTTCCCCCCAATCATCCCCCACAGTTCCAAACACCTTAAGGCCTCAATTTAGCCAATTAGCCTCAATCCCCAACCTGATCATGGGTAGTGACTTCAACGCCAAGTCGTCTGCCTGGTGTGTCGATAACCCTGACACAGACAGAGAGCTTGATATACAGACTCAGTTTGACTCATTGACTATCATGAACAACACACATAATCATATACATATCCCACACCAAGCCCTCTACACTCCCTCCTCTCCTGATATCACCTTCTGCTCCCCCTGCTTAACCCCAACAACATCATGGAGAGTGGTCGGAACCCTTGGTTCTGACCACCTTCCAATCATCATTACCACCAAAACAAGATGCACCCCAGTTGGCCACAGACACACATACACCAATTACAAGAGAGCTAACTGGGAAGCTTTTACTGAAGAGACAGAACAACATTTTGAAACACTTAACAGTACACCAATCACAAACATAAACAATGCTGTGCACACATTTAATACAATCATACAAAACGCAGACAAGAGGTACATCCCTAGAGGCAACAGAAAATCACACAACCCCAACTTCACACCAGAAATCCAAGGCCTCATCAGACAACGTGACACACTTAAACACGATACCCCCACACCTATGCCTCAAAACATAGCAGACCAAATACAAACACTAAACACTGTGATTGCCAATAAAATACACGAACAAAAAACACAAAATTGCCAAAACTTTATCAATACACCTGATCACAAAACAAACACCAGCAAATTGTACAAAACACTCAACAGCATTACACTATCCAACAGTAACACTACACGCTCTCACGCAGCAATAATCACAACAACAGACAATCTACCCTCAATCAGACAACAAGCAAACGCACTCATAATTCATTTTGCACAGACCAGCCATCTCACTTCTCACCCTGACGACCGACGCACCATTCGACGTAAGAAAGACTTTCCCACAGACTCAGACTATACACCCTTCATAGACAGTCAGACAAAACACATAATACATAATCTCAAGCACTCATCTGCCTGTGGCCCTGATAACATAAGCAACATCCACCTAAAACACATTGGACTACAAGGTATACACGCACTCACAAACATTGCAAACTACAGCTATTCACACAACACTATAACCGACATCTGGAAGCATGGTAAAATAATCACCATTCCAAAACCGAACAAAGACCCAACAATCCCAACATCGCACCGCCCAATCACACTTCTCTGCACCCCCTCTAAAGTCATTGAACGCCTAATACTTAAACTTGTCACATATTCCCCTTGCTGACTCACAACACTGTTTTAGGCCACTACACTCCACAAACACTCTTCTGATAAACCTCACACAAAGAATTTTAGATGGCATCAATTCAGATAGGCCCCACCACAGAACACTTCTTATTACATTAGATATTAGTAAAGCTTTTGATGCTATCCCCCGCCACATCCTAACAAATGAAATATATAACACAGACATGCACAATAACACCAAAAGATGGCTGGCCAATTATCTGGCAGGTAGGAATGCTTACGTGTCATATAATGGCCAATCATCGCACATCAGAAACATTAAGAATGGGGTACCATAGGGCTCAGTTCTATCCCCCACACTATTTAACCTATACATGCATGACTTACCCACGCCAGACACCTCAGAAATACAAATCTCTTCCTACGCAGACGACATAACAATCACATGCACACATCGTAACACAGACAAAGCTGCAGAAATAATCCAGCCATACCTTGATACACTCAACACATGGTTTATCACAAACAGACTCAAAATAGCTCCAACCAAATCTACAGCGACACTTCTCACCAACTGGACAAAAGGACGCAAATACATACCTCAGCTCTACATCAACAACACTCTAATACCACACACAAACACACCGAAAATTCTTGGTGTAACATACGATACATCCATGTCTTTCAAACAACACCTCACAAACATAAAAAACAAATGCACACCTAGACTTAACGCACTTAAGTCAATCACTGGAACAACATTTGGACAAAACAAACTAATACAACAATATACAAACAATGCATACGCTCAGTGATGAATTATGCGAGTCCTGCATGGGCTCCTAATCTCAGTGAGACACACCACAACACCCTTCAAATCATACAAAACAAAGCCCTAAAAACAATTACAGGCTGCACAAATACAACACCTACAGACCATTTACACCATGAAACAAAAGTCCTCAAAGTCAAGGACCACCTCGACATGAGAGGCCCACAAATACTTGCCGCAGCCACCACAAAAACATCACACCCGCTACACTACATAGCAGAACACCCACACACACCAAGAAACATTAAAACAACACCCAAAGACCTTTATCACGCACAGATACTCTCTTCTCTTCCTCCACAACCACCAAATACCAGCCTCCGGAAACATATTCATAATCATATCACTCACTGCTCCATTAACACACTGAAAGACAACACACTGCTGCATGCCAGACCCCCTGATATCCACCCTTCTGAATCCTCTCTCCCACGAAAGGACAGAGTCCACCTGGCCAGACTGCGGTGCGGCCACCACCCAGCACTTCTAAGCTACCAGAAGAGGCTGGATGACCGCATTGTGAACAGCTGCCCAGGATGTAACACTTCACCCCATACCATACAACACATAATGGAAGACTGCATTATACACAATCATGCACGCAAACAACACAACATACACTCTATAAAGGATCTGTGGGAAAACCCAGTTTCGGCAGTGGCATTCCTTGGGGAGACGGGACTGCTCGGACAGACAGTCTAGGGAACGACAACAACAACAACAACGAGCTTCTTTCAGGGCTCAGCAGCTACCCTTGGTCTTCCCGACCAACCATTTTCTGCTACCATCTTACAGGGCTCGCTGGAAATACACACTTGAAAAATATCTTATACTAGAAGCTATTAAAAATATTTCTGCATAAACTGGCTAAATATGTTAAAAGTATTACCCTCTAATGGATGTTGTCATAAAAACATATGCCACACAAAACAGAGAAACAAGTAACCGTTTCCAAATGCATAAATGTCTGTAACATCACACAATTTGACCATTAAAAAAAAAAAACAATTCAGGCCGGTAAATGGTCGACATCTTCCTGGATACAAAAATTGAAGTTAGAGCAGCAATTACTATTGAAGAAATGAAAACACTGATAATAACTGAGGAATCATTTGAGGAAGATCTCAATATTGGTTTTCTCCTAATTTCTAAAGGGGGAGAGTTTTCAGGTAATGTGATGTTGATGTTTGCAAGGTCTCTTTAGTCAGATGCATGGTACTAAGTGGAAAATGTGCCTGCATGTATTTCACAGATAAGACCAGACCTTCAATTAAATCCTATTTAAGACTTAAACTTGGACAAATAATCGAAACTCTTGTCTACTGATATTTGTGCATCAAAAAGGCACAAAACAAAATAAGTGTAACACAGATATAAATATGATGTCAAATTGAATTGCAAAACTCATTACTACCAAAGTATCAAAATGTCATAAATTAATTTGCCAATAACAAAATAAGGAAAAACTGTCAAACAGTATTCAATGTCTTCCTCTTTCTGATTGTGAAATTTGATTAAGAACAGCAACAATTAAAATAAGACATTTAGAATAATTGTTTGTGTTATATCTCAATAGAAGATGTTTTCACATTTTCAAAGATGGTGAGTTGTGTATCAATTAGATATTTTACAACATTTATATACACAGCATTAAAGATGTTAGTAATAGAAGAATATCTCTGCATAACTTCACAAATATTTCACACACGTTCATTTCACTTTTTGTCTAGAAAATATACTAGTGAATCTACATAATAATTTTCAACACTTTACAAAAGAAAATATAATTCAAACTTATTGGCACTGTCCTTATATTTTGGCAAGGTTCCAAGTCTTCATGACTGACCAAGGCAACAGGTAGTACACCTGTCTGACACACCAAAGGTTCCAGTAGTTCAGGTCTTCCATCTCAGGCATGCACCATACATATCAACAATATGAATACCATCTGTAAAAATTATCAAGATTAATGCTCAACTCATACATGATACTATCAACATACTCCCTATACTCCTCAGGATTCAATGTTTCTTTATGAATAATACACTGAGTATCTTTAATCTCAGTGTCACATGTATCTTCATTATTAAGTTTTATCCTAATCTTCTCGATATCATCTAAGTGTCTAATTGATACTTTCTTAGTTTCTAAGGGTAAAATATTGTATTTATTTCCACCTGGAAAATCAATTATCCAATATGGACCTGAGTACCTCGGTGAAAGTTTATCATGGAGTGTATGTAATTTGACCATAACTAAATCTCCTATTTATAAATCTATATTATGTGTTATTTTGTGTTGTTGCTTTTTCATCCCCTGTGTATATTCTTGCATGTGTTCCCTAACCCTTTGATGTATAGCTTGAAATGTATGTATTCTATCTGAGATGTAATCATCCATATTATACACAGTTTTTTGCTCTGCAATCAAGATTTCATATAGGAGAATTTTTTCCTCCCCCAAAATAATATAATGGGGTGTTTCTCCTGTAGTTGTGTTCATTTGGCTGTTTAGGGTACATTTAACACAAGGAATCCAAGTATGCTAAGTTATACTATGAGGACTTGTCATACCTCTAAGACATGTAATAATTTTCTTATTTAACTTCTCTACAACTCCATTACTTCATTAACATGTAGACTTTGTGAATCTTAGATAATGTCAATATTTCTTCCAAGATTTTGTTATTAGATTCAGTTCCATTATCTGAAACTAAGATCTTATGTGTAGTAAAATTACAGATTATCTGATCATAGATTAGTGAAGTAATTGTTTCAGCTTTCTTACTTGGAATGGGTTGTAAAATACAAAATCTTGAAAGATAATAAATAGCAAGAAATACATATTTATATCTATTTTCAGATATAGGTAACTCCAATGTATCTACATGAACTCTTTCCCAAGGTTTCTGCGGGATGGGATATGATAACATAGAAATAGGTTTTGGTGTATTTCCCTTCACCTTAGCACATTTCAAACAATTTTCTATATAATCATATATATCTTTCTTCATACCTGGCCAAAAATATTTAAGTTGTGCTTGTCAATAAGTTTTATCTTTTCCTGGATGGGAACTACAATCACTATCATGAAGTTGCTTCAATACCTCTTGTACAAGAGTTTGTGTTATTACCAACTGATTCACAGGGCCCCTAGAAATATCTTTCCCACTTACAACTGTTTTTCTATACAAAAGTTCATTAGTCAAATGAAATTCCTCTATCTTATACCCTTTTGGTAGTTTTGGAAGATTTCCTATTGGGTTCATCAAATATTGAACTACTGATTCCCAAGTCTTATATTTTCTCTGTTCTATTATCATTATTTCTTCATCTAAGGTTACTAGCTCATCTATACTACAGACATAATTGATCAACCCTGTCATTGGTTGGCTAATATTTCTAGATAGTGCATCTGCTGCAACATTCTTTCTACCCGGAATATATTCAAACCTAACCTCATAACATTGAAGTATAGCAAACCACCTGGCTAGTCTGCCCCTAAGATTCTTAGGCTTAAATAAGTTCTGAATAGCTGTATGATCAGTTCACACTCTGATTGGATATCCAAATTTCATATCTCTAAAACATTTTAATGAATATAACTGCTAATATTCCTCTTTCTGTTACAGAGTAGTTTCTCCCTGCACTATTACAAAGTCTAGGTGTGTAAACCATCGGTTTCAAAGCCTCCTAGCCCTATGTCAGACGCATTAGTACAAAGAATGAACTCCTTATCATAGTCTGGAAACATGAGAACTGGAGAACTAGTAAGTTTATTTTTCAACTTGTCAAAAGCTTGCTGTTGTGCAGGTCCCTGCATGAGCTTTGAATCTTTCCTCAACAAAGAACTTAATGGATTACCTATGTCTGCATATCCTTGGATAAATTTCCTATAATATCCTGTCAATCCCAAGAAACTTCTCAATTTTTCACCGTTGTTTAGAACTGGCTAATTCTTTATTGCTTCACCCTTTCAATTTACTGTACTAAGTCCATGCCTGTCTATTCTATATCCCAAATGCATAACACTGTTCCGCAAAAACTTACATTTTTCAAGTCTCACTTTCAATTCTGCTTCAACTAGTCTTGATAATACCAAATCTAATTTCTTAAAGTGCTCAGTCGCTGTTTGGGAAGCTATTAAGATATCATTGAGAAATACACTAGCAGTGTTTCCTAATAACCCATCTAGAACTATATTCATTGATATCATGTAGGTTAATGGACTATTACATTACCCAAATGGCATTCGTTTGAACTCATAGAATCCCGTTGGAGTAGAAAATCCTGTGAATTCTCGTGAGTCTTCATGCAATTCGATCTGTCAAAAAGAAGACTTGATATCTATAGTGCTAAAATACCTATTCTCATTTCCTAAACGTCTAAGAATTTCCCCTATTACCGGTAATAGTAATCGGTCGGGTATGGTCTGCTTATTCAATTCTCTATAATCAATAACGGGACGTATGGTACCATTTGATTTTGGCACCACAATCAGAGGGAAGTTCAACTCATTTTTACTATATTCAATAATATCCTGCGATAACATTTAATCAATCAATCTATCTACAATGGTTGATTTGGAATTTGATAATCTGTAAGCAGGTATATAGATAGGGCGAGTGCCCGGTTTTAATTTGATCTCATGTTTTAAAACAGTTGTTTTGCCAAAGGCGTCTCCCGACAAAGCAATTGCTTTAATGTGGTTCGAGAGCAAAGCAACTAAGCTTTCATCCAACCCAAGACAACTAGTAGGTTTTAGTTGACTCTTATATTTCTCTCTTAAATCTGTTTCTTCCCGGACTGAACAGATTGATGAAATTGGTGATTCCACCTCCTCAGTACTCTCTTTTAAAATCTTAACGGGTTTTGTACAAATAAAAAAAAACTATTTGTGTACTTTTTCTTAAGACTGTCTTTATTCAAAGTACTAATCCCTAATATATCTACTATGTTCTTGTTTGTTTTGCATATCCCTGAATTCAATTTCCAACCTTCTAATCTAATCGATTCTGGGATGGCTAAAATTTCAATTTGCAGTGACTCCTTTCAACTGCATTCTACCCTGTTAATTGCTCTGGAGTGTAATAACGTCGACTTTATAACACCACCTTCCACAATTAGTAAAGTTTCGTTTGAAGTTGATGAATTAGTAATTTCTGGGATTTCTTGAACATCTGAGTTGGGTTCAATATATGAGACTTTATTTTTTGTTGGTCTGGACCGTTCTGCCCCACTATTTAAACTATTGTTATCTTCCCTATCTATTTCTAGAAAAAATTGGGGAGCAAAACCGTCAATGCATTACCAATTATAATTTTCTTTAGACTTATTTTGATAAAAAAAAAAAAAAGGAAATGGAGATATAAGTACTTCTTACGAATATTCGTAATAAGATAATACTTAAACTATAACATTAATATTTCCAATTCTAAAACATAAAATAACCAGAGCTGGGCACCTGCAATACTAACGCACTACCTGTCCGGCAGTAACGCACCCAGCTCTGTTCTTTTGGTGTGGAGACAACTCCACTAACGCATAGTCCAGTCTGAACCCAATCACACTTTCATTTTGTTCATGATCTTTCCATCGATATTATCAAATGCCACTCACACTCACCGGCAGTCTACAAGCGTCCCGAGGGCTATGATGATGCAACCCAATCCGCATGGCAGGGAACCGGTGTCGTGCATATCCACTCTGACACCCTCTTTTACCTTCTCACCTCCATGAACCTGTTGAAATTCAGGAAAACTATAAACTGTTGAACCTTCAGGAAAACTATACTTAAAATATTATATTCAATATACAAGTCACAGTGATAGAAGAAGTTTTTACTTGGTCACTTGGAACTTTGTCCCGGTGGCGGCACTTAGGCGCCTGTAAGGGCTCTGGTATTGACCGATCGGTCACACATCGTCCTGGTTTGCACAGGAGCGTTCTGGATTCGATCAGTAAATGAGACTGTGTGTGTGTGTGTACTTACCTATTTATCTAGTTATATTTACCACTTCTCAAATTTTTTATTCAATTATCCTATCCTTCCTGGACCACTTCCTCTTTTAAAGTGTTCTACAAATCATGTTAGACATTTTATGTAACCTGTCTATATGTTCAGTTTTATTTGTTTGTTTAATTATTTTTCATATATTTCTATTCATATATTTATTTATCTCTTTATCTATTGATATGTTTATCATTATTTTTTTTACTCAATCATTAATTTATTCATTTACTTGTTTACCCATCTTATTGTTTCTTTGGCTGTTTATCCCTTTATCTATTTAGTCAACTTTTTTCATTTATTGATATATTACCTTTTTATAAATTCATTCATTTATATACATACATACACGAACACACACACTCATACACACACACACACACACACACACACACACACACACACACACACACACACACACACACACACACACACACATATATATATATATATATATATATATATATTTATATATATATATATACATATATATACATATATATATATATATATATATACATATGTATATATATATATATATATATATATATGTAAATATTCAAAGCAGGTTATCTTTTAAACATGTTTTGTCAAAAACAACTGCGCATTCAGTGCTACAAAGCTTCTCAAGTAGACTTTCAAGACTTCTGAGCGTAGATTTCTGGTTTTCACAGGACAGACGGAATGATAGATCTCCAGTAAACATTGAGAACTATTGTTGAGTAAGAGTATACAGACGTTTCGCTAAACGCAGTTAGCATTTTCAATGTAATAGGAACAGAGAGTACAAGACATGATATACATAGAAAGAAAGCTCTGGGTGAGGCCACAACCAAAGACACGGGGGGAGGTCCTATTACATATGTGGGATGACCGGGGATTTTGTCACTGTGGGGCAAATGTTCGTTGAGGGCCAAGTGTCCTCTCTATGACTCTGGCGGAACGCCGGAGAGGGACTTGGGTGTAGGTGTGATTGGAAAGTGTGTTGTTGTGGTTGAATTGGCTACTATTCCTAGGGAGAGGCTTCATGCTGGAGAGTATTTTTCCTGACCCCTAGAGGACTGTAGGCCTCTCGACTGCTACGTTGGCCAAACGAAAATGACATTGTCGAGAAGAATGTCTTCCCACTTGTCAAGTGGAGGCCCCAAACTACACCTACTAGAAAAACACAACACACAAATCACTAGGAAACTTTTAGAAGACAACACCGTCATTCTCGACAAGGAATCAGAAAAGTCTAGAATTTCTTTCTGGAAGCACTTATAAGAGACCTACAACCTACTATCAACAGACAAGTGAAAGCCCCTACCATACTCCCCAGCATGAAGCCCCTCCCTAGGACTAGTAGCCTTCTCAACCACAACACACCTTCCAATCACACCAACACCCGAGTCTCTCTCCGGCGTTCCGCCAGAGTCATAGAGAGGACACTTGGCCCTCAACGGACATTTACCCCACTGTGACAAAACCCCTGGTCATTCCACAAATGTAATGTGACCTCCCCCCGTGACTTATGCTGTGGCCTCACACAGAGCTTTCTTTCTATGTATGTTATGTCTTGTACTCTGTCTCTATTACATTGAAAATGCTAACTGCGTTTAGCGAAACGTCTGTATACTCTTACTCAACAATAGTTCCCAATGTCTACTGGAAATTTATTATTTCGTCTGTCCTGTGAAAACCAGAAATCTATGTTCAGAAGATTTGAAAGTCTACTTAAGAAGCTTTTTAGCGCCGAATGCGCCGTTGTTTTTAACAAAACATAACTATATATATATATATATATATATATATGTGTATGTGTGTGTGTGTGTGTGTGTGTGTGTGTGTGTGTGTGTGTGTGTGTGTGTGTGTGTGTGTGTGTGTGTGTGTGTGTGTGTACATACATATATATATGTATGTATATATACATATATGTGTATATATATGTATTATATATACATATGTATATATATATAAATGTATATATATATACATGTATATGTATACATGTATATATATATATATATATATATATATATATACATATATATATATATATGAGTGGCAGAGTGGTGAGATAAACACCGAGAACCGTTGAAGTTTTATTAACTGACGTTTCGCTCTTAACAGAGCTTCTTCAGAGTGTACAACATGATCGGGAAATTTTCTTCAAACTATGGAGTAACCCTTCTGGATATTTTAGTCCTGAGAACACTTTAAAGATTTATTTGATTTCTCTGTCAATATGTTCTTCACTACATAGCCGGAACGCTCTGAGAAAAAATCCAATTATTACTCAGAGCGTTCCGGGTAAGTAGTGAAGAACATATTGACAGAGAAATCAAATATATTTTTAAAGTGTTCTCAGGACTAAAATATCCAGAGGGGTTACTCCATAGTTTGAAGAAAATAGCGCTTAAAATAATGAAAAAGAGAAATAATGAGATAAAGGAGAACAAGGAAGGTGGCTTCATTGTAGTTCCCAACTCCAAGCACACAGAAGAGTTAGGACATTTGCTCCGCAGAGCAGGGCTGAAGATCGCCAGTATATCTAGTATGAAGATAGGTGAAGTAGTGAGAAGTAAGAATAGAAATGAACATAATAACAACAGCATGGTTTACAGAATCCCATGCGGTGGCTGTGATCTAAACTACTTTGGGGAGACAGGAAGAGGCATACACAAGCGGACATATGAGCACAAGAGCGACCTGAGGGCCCACCGAACATCAAACGCCCTGGTGGTTCATGCGGAGGAATACGGATATTTGCCTAACTGGGACGGAGTGGAAATATTAAAACAAGGGTTAGACAAAAAAAAAAAAAAAATAGTAGAGGCAGCTTTTATAGCATCCCAGCCCTGCTGTAAACATCGTGATGGTTTTATTAAGCTGTCGAAAACGTCCGGCTGGATGATCTTACAGGAGCTGAAGGGTACGAGAGGGAGGGAGGGGGTGGGTTAAGGAAGGAACGCGGAATGATGTATGATATATAACTGTTGATTTCCCGATTATGTTTGTTTTAGTCTAGTCATGTTTGTACACTCTGAAGAAGCTCTGTTAAGAGCGAAACGTCAGTTAATAAAACTTCAACGGTTCTCGGTGTTTATCTCACCACCCTGCCACTCATTTTGTCGTCCATTCCTCAATATATATATATATATATATATATATATATGTATATATTTATACATATATTTATATATATATATATATATGTATATATATTTTGCAGTAATTCACAAGGCACACGTGAAAATGATATGCAGAAAAAACCTTTGGGAAATAAGAAGCTTCTTATTTCCCAGTGTTTTTTCTGCATGTATATATATACATATATGTATATATATATATATTATGTATTTGTATATATACATATATATATATATATATATATATATATACTCGTATATATACATGTATACATATATATATGTATACATATATGTATATATATATATATATATATATATATCTGTGTGTGTGTGTGTGTGTTTGTGTTTGTGTATATATATATATATATATATATATATATATATATATATATATATATACAGTATTTATATATACTCGTATATATACATGTATACATATATGTATATATATATATATATATATATATATATATATACTCGTATATATACATGTATACATATATATATGTATACATATATGTATATATATATATATTTTTATATTCATATACATATACGTATGTACATATATATATATATATATATATATATATATATTTACATATATATATGTATATATATATATATATATATATATATATACATACATACATACATACATACATACATACATACATACATACATACATACATACATACATACATACAACTAGTTAATGATACACACCAGCTGCGTGTGTTCCCTTTCACGCTCTGAAGGTTGACCTTCCTACCGTTAACCTCCTTCAGCCTCTTAAGGGCAGCAGTGGCGCCCTCGTCCTTAGGAGTGATAAGGTTCTCCCCGGTTGACAAGTATTTGAACGTGATGTCCCAGTTGCTGTGCTTTTTCTCAATTTCTCGAGAAATCGCGTAGGCTGACTAGAAGCCCCCAGGGAACTTCTCGATCTTGAACCCTGTGGTGACCAACGGGGACGACGCCTTTTTGGCCCTTGCTCCTGCTGCTTTCTCGCTGGAGGTCGGGACCTGGTTCTCCTGCCCATCTCAGGAGAGCATCGCGGACTCTCCTCTCTTCCTGTTTTTCTTGGGCCAGTAACCATCCATTCTCCTCTACCGTCGTCGCCCGCCTCAGATGAGCGCCCGGACTCTTCCATTTTTGCCGCTGTGAGGTGATGTCCGATCGCTAAGGATAATAAGGGAAACGGAGAGGCTGAAGAGGATAAGCACAAGGGGGAAGCGGGAGGGGAGGAGTGAGTGAGTGAGGAAGCGGAGGAGGAGGAGGTGGAGTGAGGAAGATGAGGGAGTGAGTGAGGAGGCGGAGGAGGAGATGGGGTGAGGAAGATGAGGGAGGGGAGGAGGGGAGGAGGGAGAGTGGGGTGAGTTAGGAGAGGGAGAGTAGAAGGGAGAGAGTAGGGGAAGGAGGAGACGGGAAGGAAGTAGGGGGAGGAAGGGGAGGGGCGGGGGAAGATGAGTGATAGGTGTAGTGGTAGTGGGAGGAAGGGGGAAAGGACGAGGAGAGAGTGGGGTTTAGTGGGAGGAGGAGGAGCAATTAGAGAGTGGATAAGGAGGGGGTTAGGGAGGAGGAGGAGGAGGAGGAGGATGCAGGAGGCGGGGGACGAGCGGGAGAAGTAGGATGAGGTACAAGAGGTGGAGAGGAGGTAGGAGGAGGGGAATACGGAGGAGGAGGGTGAGGATATGGATTAGGAGAGGGAGCGGAGGAAGAGGACAAAGGGGGGAGGTAGGATAAGGAGGAGGAAGTGGAATAGAAGAAGGAGGAGTAGTAGGAGGAGAAGGTGGAGGAGGAGGAGGAGTAAGGAGGGGGTGAGGTGGAGGAGGAGCTAGAAGTGGACGAGGAAAGGGTTAGGGAGGAGGAGGAGACGGGGGACGAGCGGGAGAAGTAGGAGGAGGTGGAAGAGGCGGAGAGAAGGTAGGAGGTGGAGAAGGGAGGAGGCGGACTAGGAGGGAGAGTGGAGGAAGAGGATGCTGTTGTTTGAAATTCGGGAATACAATTCCCACGGGATTTTAAGTGAGCCCGTTGGAAGGCTGATTCGGTGTAGGAGTGTATATGATCTCGGCCACACACACCCATACACTCACCAGATATGGATAACTATGTAGGATAGGTATACACATCCCGTTGAATGCACCCTTTGCTAATACTAACAGTGGTATAATTCTTTGAAATCAATATAAAGAAGACAATTTAAGGGGGGGGGGGCTGACACTCCACCAGCCGACGCAATTCGTATTGACTTAGGTGGCAGCATAATCGGCGCACAAAACCCTCAGATGTTGTCGGGGACCCTCTCCTCAGAAAAGTAGCGCTCGATGGTGGCTTCAGGGTGGCTGCAATGTTGACCTCTTTCTTCCTGTGATGGGTTGTTTTTTATGTGCCAGAAACAACGGTCCCTCCAGCCTCAGTCGGATGAGCAGAGTTTCTACTTTTCTATGTGTAGAGCGAGGAACTACAAGGGGTTCGTAGTCGGTGGTTGCCCTGTACCACCTCACCCTCTCTGATACCTCTGCCTCCAATCTGTGCTGGAGGAACCGTTGTATCTGGCTAAGAGTCCTGGTGCGTATGTCCAACTGATTTCTGCTGAGATGGACGAAAACATCGACTTCGGGTCTTTGGCGCACCGCCATCGCTGCCGCGTTGTCTAGCACATTGTTGGTGTAACTTCAGCAGGAGTGCTAGGGTGGAGATCAGTAGGCGTACATTGTCGCTGGGCTGTGTTGAATCCAAGCTACCTAGCAGAGATTGTGAGTCCGTGTGGATCACCACAGGACGAGATATTAGAGCATGTCCTAATGGTCCTTGGACCGCTATGGGCTCAGCTTGGAGAGTGGACGCATGATCGGATACTCTCCTGCCAAATGTCAAAACAGCCGTCACGAAGGCAGCCCCCATACTACGAGGCCTGTTGGGGTCCACGGAACCATCCGTATAGTAGACCGCCGTCCCAGGTCTCGACAGTTCGCGGATCTCCTGTAAGGCCCGCTATCGCACTCTTTCCTGATCACATAACTTCTTCTTACTGTAAAGCTTAGCGACAACGAAAGCTCCAGGTACCGACAGCCATGGAGGTGGAGACTTGAACTCTGGGTGAGGAGAGTCCCTACCCTTTCCAAGGAGAGTACTGGTGAGCCCGAAGGGGTCTAGGAGACTAGCCACTTGAGATAGCCAGGTACCGCAGTGGATAAGGTTATCCATCCGTTTCAGAGTTATCACAAGGCTCTGACTCAGTTCAGTTATCCTGGGGCTCTGAACTATCTTGGCAAGAAAGTCAACGTCCAACCTTCTGACCAGAGATGTTAATTAAGGCAATGAAGCCTCCGTCTGGAGGTTAACAATCTTAGTCCAAGGTTGAGCCCCTAAGATAGTCCTCGCTACAATATTTTGGTAAGGCTCTAGGTCTTCAAGCGTTGCACTCGCCACAGTTATGAGAACTGGAGTAGTGTAGTCCACCAAACTGCGGACCGTTTGCAAGTAGAACGTGTGAAGGACCTGGTGTGTAGCACCAAGTGCCCTCCCCGTCATTGCTGTCATGACTGTGGTTCTAGCCTTCAGCCTCTCCTTGAAATAGGATGGCTCCTTTTGGAAGGTGAGCCTTCCATCAATCCAGACCCCTAGCTACTGAAACTGGTGGACCCAGTCCAGCCTAAGGCCCTGGATGGTGAGGTGCTCCCCCTCATTCCAGAGTCCTAACACCATGACCTTCGATTGTGAAGGGGAGATCTTTAACCCTAACCTGCAAAATTCGGTCGCTACAGTATTTAAGCAGCGCTGGGCTCTGCTGAAACACCGCCACCTCCCAGTAATTATGAGTGAAAGGTCGTCCGCATAAGAGACAATATTGCACCCATAGGGGAGAGGTAGTTCCAGAATGTTGGAGATGAGCATATTGAACAGAGTGGGGCTGAGGACCCCTCCTTATGGAGTGCCATTCTCCAGCATTCTGGCCTCCGATACATGACCCTGAAATCTTACTTTCGCAGACCTGTGACTAAGATAGTCAGCAATCCAAGAAAACAGCAGCTTGCCTTTTACACCCTTGCGAGCAAGAGTGTCTAATATCATCAGTGGACTAGCCAGCTCAAACGCCTTTTCTAAGTCCAAAAAGATCACGATGGACGGTGTGCCACTGAGAGCATTGAGGAGTGTTGCTAGGCTGTTTGCTGTGCCAGTGCCCTTGCAGTAAGCATGTACATGCTCATGCATGGGACCCAGTTTCCACAGAAGCCTATTTAGCACCATACTCTCCGTTATCATCCTCATGCAGCTTGTCAGGCTGATTGGACTATAGGCACCAGGCTCTTTGGGCTTCGGAATCGGCGTTATGATTACCGTCTTCCAGGCTGTTGGCAACGTGCCAGTCCTCCAAGATGTGTTTATCACCCTTAGAAGTGGCTCATCACCCGCCGGCCCAAGGTGGGTCAGCATGCAATAGGTAACAAGGTCCTCTCCGGGTGCTGTATCTGAACTGGTCCTATGTGTGGCCCGTAGCTTCATTAGCGTAAAGCTAACGTCAGTGTCATCCGATCAACTCACCATGTCCTCACCTCCGAGGCGCCTCACTCCTTGTAGGTCCTGCAGTGTGTCTTGAACACACTGCAGTAGTGAGTTCCTGCTGGAGCGAGAGGCAAACTCCTACACCAGCCGCTGCGCCTCAGAATCAGGGGCACGATGAATGCATCGATGTTGAGTCCTGCCGATGGCTCTACGGAGCTTGGACCATAGTTCTATTGGGGAGGTGTGAGCGTTAAAGCCCTCACACCATTCTAAGAACTTTGCTCTTCCGGCAGGTGCGTCACGAACAGGTGCGTCACGAACAGGTGCATCACGAACAGGTGAGTCACGAACAAGTGCGTCACGAACTGCATCGCGCAAGTTGGCCAAATGGGTCTGAGTCTGGCGCCTACGGAAAACACACCTAAGCATGTTGACCCGATGGTTGGCTTCTCTCACCACCAGCTGTTCTTTTGTTCCCTGGTGGACTGGCCAGACCTCGGAATGGTTCTGCTGGCAGCCTCTTGAATGGATGCAGCAAAGACATCTTGTAACGTTTCCACGTCCTGTGATGCAACGTATGAAGCTGCCCATTCTTCAACAGATCTCTCGAAGGCCGGCTAGTTTGTCGGAGCAGTCTTCCATCTGGGAACAGATAATACAGCAGGTATGGGTGGTGCATCCCTTTTGTGTACAGAGACACCGAAGTGATCACTGGTGATCCTAGGATGCACCTCCTAGATTACCCTAGGGAGTAGAGTTGCCGTCGCCAAGGTCAGATCAAGTCGTCCACCTTGCACGTGCGTCGGATTCCCATTATTTAACAACACAATGTCAGAGCATTCATCTAATACGTAATTTAAGTGGTGCCCAGCGACATTGGGCCTTTTGGGGAGACATCAACAATTGATGGTGTGAGTTGAAGTCCCCCCCCCTCCTATGATGAAAAGCCTGTCCGCAGCAAGAGCACATACTTCTCCAAGGTCCAGCACCGCACTATGGCCCCTGTATATGTTGTAGATGGTGTACATCTCTTGTACCCGATGGAGTCGAACCACAAGAACTTCTACACCATCCCCACATGATACAGGGTCCAAGATTTCACTACAGGGGATGGATGATTTGACAAGGATCATGCACCCCCTAGTAGGGGGTATGAGAGGGAGAGAAAAGACGCGATATCCCGGAAATCGTATCTCATCCCTCTCCAATGTCTCTTGGAGAAGTATGATATCGTAATCATACTCTTATACAAGTGCAAGGAGATACGAGCTTTTACTGCGGAACCCGTTTATGTTCCACTGCATCAGCCTTAATTGACTATTGGACAGAGCGACTTTCTTTCCTGTCTAGTTCTATTGTAATGGTGACATATTCCTTGTGTGTTGTACATACGTACTTGTAGTATTATTACGTATTTATTGTAGTATTATTATGTATCTATTGTGCATATTGATTTGATTGTTGCCATTGTATATTTGTGTGTGCTTTTTTCTTTGAAATCGAATCGTGCGATTCGTGCATGTTTTGTCCGCGAAATCTTGGCGTCTCCACGCCAGTCTTGTTCTCATCTCTAAAGTGTACGCAAGCTTGTTCGTGTTGTGAAATATTTACTTTCGTGTTGTGAAATGATTACTTTAAACATATGAACCTATTGTTTCATTTAAAGCCACCCTAATACACTATGACGTACTCACCTTGATCTCTCCGGTCAGAAGACAAGATGGGTTGCAACTTTTCTGCAGTGGAGACATTTTTTTCTTCATTAGAAGAGGAGTCTTCGGGCCGAAGTGCACATTGACGGTGTTGGGGCTTGGCAGGAGGCGCTCTCTTTGTCTTCGTTGGTGTAGGCGTTGCTTTTCCAATAGTGAAAGTGGGTGTGGTGGGCTTGGGGGGAGTGGAAGGGGAGGAAGAAGAGGTGGAGGCGGGGCGGAGGAGGAGGGAGGAGGAAGAGGAGGAGTAGGTGGGAGAGGAGGAGGAAGAGGGGGAGGGAGAGTGGGAGGGAGTCTTCTCCTGTCGGCTGGGTCTCGTGGTGGTGGTGAGTTTTGACTTTCTCTTTTTTATTAAATTGAACACATTAGTGACAGCCTTCTCCCCCATATCTAATGTCTTTTCTGGATCACTCTCCCCTAGAATACTGGCGATTCCAACAACGACATCAGTCACAATTAGTTTCATGTCATCCTCCCTCGGGGTGATGACATCAGGTGGATATTGTTCGTGGGGTCGATAAGGTAGCGTGAGCTTGGGGGCTTTTGTGTGAGCTGGTTTTGTGTTTTGTGTAGGAGTGGGGGCTTGCTTGTGGTTTGTGCTTGGTAGTGTGGGAAAGTACTTCTGATTGTTCACTACGATACATCACTCATTTAAGACTTCATTTTATCACTACACTTACTCCGAAATATAATAACTATACGTGTAACTTTTTAACACTGAGCTTACTATCTATCACTGCACGTACTTGGAGCACCGCACTGTACACTACGACAAGTATCTTTTGCGTTTCACTACGATACATCACTTCACTTCACTACGATACATCACTTCACTACGATAAATCACTTCACTTCACTACGATAAATCGCTTTACTACGCACCGCCATATCATTTTATGTTAGCGGTCGCATAGGACAGGAATTGTCTTTGATTTTCCACCGCGCGCACTGCTGTTCCTCGGACTAAGTCCAAGATAACGCAGTAAAAAATCCCGCAGCCCGCAGCCCGCAGCCCCAGGAGGCGTTGAATCTCCGAGATCGCGACGTCGACTAGTTACTCAGTTCATCTGACGAGGTCGGGGTTTGACTGCTAGTTGGAATGCCCTGCAGCTTGCAGCTTGCAGCTTGTGATATTGATTTACTTGTAGCAATCCAATTTATGCAATTTATGCAGTCACGCGACCAGACATTTCGAGGTATTGATATTTAGATGTTTTATCAAGGAGGAATTAATATATATATATACAAAGGATTACAAAGGCGGAGCATGCCGACAGGAGACCTTTTGGTCCATATCTAGGTCGGATGCGAAAAAAATCATAATAATAAATTAATGAATAAAAACTATAATAATGTAAATAACGAATAAAATACATAAATAAATGCATAGGTATTTTTAGATAATAAACAAACAGGTAAATAGTGAATAATAATGAATTGACATATAACCAATAATAAATGAAAATCAAAACAGACAAATGATAACAAAACAAAAACAAATAATATGAAATGAATTATAATCATTACAGCATCTTGCTTAGGTGCTTATCTAAATGATTTTTAAAGCTTCGAACTGAACTACATTGCACTACCTGTGCAGAAAGTTTATTCCATTCATTAACTACACGGTTGGCAAAGTTGTTTCTACTTACTTCCAAATTGAATCTATTTCCGGACAGTTTGAGACCATTGTTTCTTGTCTGATTCTCATTCAATGTGAACATTTTGTCACTTTTGATGTCAATTCCCTTTAGAATTTTAAAGACCTGTATCAAGTCGCCTCTGAGTCTACGCTTTTTTAGGGAAAACAGATTCATATATGTAAGTCGATTTTCGTATGATTTATTTTTGATATTTGGAATCAGTTTTGTGGCTCGCCGTTGTACTTTTTCCAGTCTGTCAATGTCTTTAATGAGATTCGGTGACCATACGGAAACAGCATATTCCAAATGTGGACGAACTAACGATTTATATAGCTTGTTAACGAGTAATGGACTTTTGAAATCAAAAGATTGCGCAATCAGTCCCAGAATCTTATTTGCTTTCTCAGAGGCTGAAATACACTGCTTGGATGATTTGAGATCGTTACTGATAATTACGCCGAGATCTTTCTCACTATCCACTTTTGTTAACGAATTTCCAAATAACTTGTAATCGTACTTACTGTTATTTTTACCTATGTGCATTACCTTGCATTTACTTGTGTTAAATTTCGTTAGTCACTTTTCAGACCATTGCTGTAATTTATCTAAATCTTCTTGAATATCTAATTGATTTAAGTGATTATTTGCCATTCCGCACAGTTTTGTATCATCAGTAAATTTGGAAACAGTAGATTTTAGTCCATGGTCTATATAATTTATATATACTATGAATAGAAGTGGCCTAAGAACGGAACCCTGAGGAACTCCACTTGTAACACTTTTCCATCCAGAAGTTTTTCCATTTAAAACAACTCTCAATTTTCGATCATTCAACCCATTACTAGTCCAATTTAATAGGCTACCACTTATTCCGTGCGAAGCTAATTTAGTAAGTAGTCTTTCGTGTGGGACGGTATCTAAAGCTTTTGCAAAGTCTAGATATATTAAATCTATATTGTTCCTTTTGTCATAATTCGAGATAACTGTGTTGTAGAATTCGAGTAAGTTAGTCACGCAAGAACGTTTCCGTCTGAAACCATGCTGGCTATCATTTATCAAACGATTACTTTCTAAATTATGTTCGATAGCATTTCTGATGATAGTTTCCATTATTTTTCCTATAGTTGTTTGGTTTCTTTTTGTCACCTTTTTTGAATATGGAAGTAACATTAGCTAGCTTACATTCTCTTGGGACATCTCCGGATATGATGGATTTCTTGAAAATAATTTCTAATGGAACAACAATCTCATTTTTCATTTCCGTTAAGATTCTTGGATGCCAACCGTCAGGCCCTGGTGTTTATCAACTTTGAGTTTCTCTATACACCTTTCAATTTTTTCTTTTGTTATATTTACCGTGGTGAGTAAGTTTACCCTAGACTTTTCACAGGTTTCAGTTTGGAGTTCACTTTGAGGTGTTTCGTTTACGAATACTGAGCTAAAATAATTGTTTAAGATATTACACATTCCTTCATTTGAATATTCAAGTTGACCGTCAGCAGATAATAGTGGACCAATGTGATTCCTAACAACCTTTTTAACTCTTATGTAACTATAGAATTCTTTGGGATTCTCTTTGGATTTATCAGCGATGTTCATTTCGTATTGTCGTTTTTTTTTATTATCTTTTTTAAATCTCTTTGTATTGATACATAACTTTCATAGTCATTAGATGCACCCGAGCACTTATATTTCTTATAAGCCTGTCTCTTTTTAGCAATACTTTTTTCAGTTTCTTTGTCGAGCCACTTTGGGCGAGCCTGATTTGGGGGACGTCTGTCCTTAAAAGGAATGTAAGTAAGAATCATCTTAGTGAGCGTATTTTGAAATATTTCCCACATCTGGTCTACAGGTCTTTCGCTTAATTTTGCCTCCCAATCTGTAAGCTGAAGCTCCTGACGTAGTCCTATGAACTGAGCTTTACTGAAATCGGGTATTTCAGAAACACAAGTATCTATTCTAAAATTGTTTAGGAGTTTGAATCTAAGTTGTGATCGCTATTTGCAACAGTTTCACCGACTTCTACATCAGTTAGTATACTTTCGCGGTTAGTGATCAATAGATCAAGTAAGTTTCCATATCTTGTGGGCTCTTTTACATGCTGAATTAAGTAAATGTCACCAAGAAAATCAATCGAGCGATTACCTACATGGCCATGTTCACAGGTCATCCATATATATATATATCTATATATACACAACTTTATATATATATATATATATATATATACAGATATATATACTTTATATATATATATATATATATATATATATATATATATATATATATGTACAACACTGAATAGGTCCCAGTGACTAGAGATACATTTTTATCAATCACAATGCACTTTAATTCTAAGCCATCAACATCGGAAGAACCGTGTTGGCAACATGCAGAAATTGAAACGTGGCATGCCCGAGGACTCGAACCTAGAGCCAGCACGTGACCAGTTCTATAGTGACTTAGTCTATTACACCATCAAGATATATATATGTATATATATATACATATATATATATATATATATATATATATATATATATATATGTACATATGTACAACACTGAATGGGTACCAGCGACTAAAGATACATTTTTATCAACCACAATGCACTTCAATTCTAAGCCATCAGCATCGGAAGAACCGTGTAGGCAACATGCAGAAATTGAAACGTGTAATGCCCGAGGACTAGAACCAAGAGCCAGTACGTGACCAGTGCTGTAGTGACTTAGACCATTACACCATCAATATATATATATATATATATATATATATATGTATACACATACACACATATATATTATATATATATATATATATATATATATATATATATATATATATGCTGATAAGAACACGGGTACGCGTGTTCACTTATGCAAAGTAGACCACTTGGAAAAGGAACTAACGAAGCAGAGCGCTTTCGTATATTACATCTTCAGTGCACTGAAGATGTAATATACGAAAGCGCTCTGCTTCGTTAGTTTCTTTTTCCAAGTGGTCTACTTTGCATATATATATATATATATATATATATATATATATATATATATATAAATATATGTGTGTGTGTATATATATACATATATATATATATGTGTGTGTGTGTGTGTGTGTGTGTGTGTGTGTGTGTGTGTGTGTGTGTGTGTGTGTGTGTGTGTGTGTGTGTGTGTGTGTGTGTGTGTGTGTGTGTGTGTGTGTCTGGGGTATTGGCTGCTTGTTATTGTGGCAAAGTAGCATGCAGTTGATACTTTAGGGTCTATATGGGGCGCCCCTACGGACCAGAGTCACACTTCATTTTGTCTATAGAGGAAAATTCTGTTCATAGAGAAATGATGACACTTTTATACTACGACTGTCCCTCCGTTATGCTGTCCCCCAACCCCTTGTTGCTGCCCTGTACCATTTCTCTGAGTATTCCTTTTCTGTGGTGGGGGAATTCCCTGTGGTGGGGGAAAAGAATACTGCCACCAAGCATTCCCACTTGGATCGTAAAAGGCGAGAAGAAAGGGACGGGGATTGGGACTAGGCATCCTTCTCCTTGTAGCCCCACAGGGGAAATTCCTAAAAATAAAAGAGAAGGCATAAGAGGGTCTGGAAGTTCTCGGACCAGCACCCTAAGGTTTGGGTCTTTTAACGTGCGTGGATGTGGTCCAGATGAGAGTAAAAGAGAAGAGATAGGTAGTATGTTTGTGAGAAGAAAGATGGATGTGTTGGCTTTGAGTGAAACTAAGTTGAAAGGGAAGGTTGAGTGTAAGTTTGGGAGTGTAAGTGGGAGGTTAACAGGAGTGAAGAGAGGGCGAGGGAGGGAAGGGGTGGCTATTCTAGTGAGTGAAGAGATAGGTAAACGGGTAGTGGAGTGGAAGGAAGTTTCCTCAAGGATAATGTGGATGAAGGTGAAACTGGGAAAAGAGATGTGGGTCTTTGTAAGTGCATATGGGCCTGGCAGTGAGAAGAGTGTAGAAGAAAGGGAGGCCTTTTGAATAGATTTAAATGAGTGCATAGAGGGTTTAGGGAGAAATGTCAATGCTATAGCACTGGGAGACCTTAATGCTAGGGTAGGAAATGGTCCAATTGATGGAGTGGTTGGGAAATGTGGAGTTCCAGGAAAGAATCGTAGTGGAGAGTTGATGGTGGAAATGTGTCTAGAGAGTTGATGATAGCAAATACAGTGTTTCGGAAGAAAGTCAAGCATAAGTACACATGGGAGAGGGTGGTGGAGGGAAGGGTGGTAGATAGAGAGCTAATGGATTATGTAGTGGTAAATAGGATTACAATAGGAAGAGTTAAGGATGCACATGTGCTAAGGGGAGAGGGTGGGGGAATATCAGATCATTTTTTGGTGGAAGGTAAGTTGAGAGTGGAGGATAGATGGAGAAGGAGGAAAGGGACAAAAGGTAGGGAGATTCTGAGAGTGAACTCTTTGAATGAAAAGGAAAAGGAGAAGGAGTACGAAAAGAAGCTGAAGGAGGAGTGGGAGGGAGTAAAGGATAGAGTTGAGCTAGGTGTGGAGGAGGAATGGGGATGGTTCAAGGAGGGAGTCATAAAGTGTGCAAGGATGGTGTGTGGAACAAGAAGGACAGGGGGAAATAGAAGAAAGGGTAGTGAATGATGGGATGAGGAAATGAAGAAGGTTGTAGAAGAGAAGAAGCGAGCTTTTACAGATTGGTTACAAAAGAGGACGAGGGAGTCATATGAGAGGTACAAAGAAAAGAAAAGAGAAGCAAAGCAAAAGCTAAAGGAGGCAAAGAGGAGAGCAGATGTGAAATGAGGTAGGAGTATGACAGAAAATTTTGAAAGTAATAAAAAGATGTTTTGGAAAGTAATTAAGAGAGGAAGAGGAGGCGAATCAAGTAGAGAAGAAAAGGTAAAAGGTGCAGATGGAGAGATGATAATGGAAGAGAAGGCAGTAAGGGGAAGATAGGCAGAATATTTCTAGGGAGTTGCTAAATGTGAAGGAGGATAGGGAAGGAAAGATAGCTGCAGTGGGAAATGCGAAGAAAATGAGAGTGATGAGTGAGGAGAATGGAGGAGAAATAAGGAAGGATGAGGTGAAGGCAGTTGTTAAGATGATGAAAGCAGGTAAGGCACCTGGTCTGGATGGATGCCATACAGAATGTCTGAAAAAGGGAGGTACAGTGATGGTGGACTGGTTGGTGAGGTTATTTAATGTTTGCTGGAGAGAGGGTAGAGTGCCGGAGGACTGGAAGAGTGCCTGTATAGTTCCTCTTTACAAGGGAAAAGGGGACAAGTGTGAATGTAGTAGTTTCAGAGGGATTAGCTTGTTAAGTGTAGTTGGGAAGGCTTATGGGAGGATCTTGATTGAGAGGATTAGGAGAGGAACAGAGGGAGTAATTGGTGAGGAACAGTGTGGATTTAGGACAGGTAGAGGTTGTGTAGATCAGATCTTTGTGGTAAGACAGATATGTGAGAAAGCTATAGGAAAGGGGAAGGATGTTTTTTGGGCTTTTATGGATCTGAAAAAGGCTTATGATAGGGTAGACACAAAGGCACTGTTGGAAGTTATGCAGATATATGGGATAGGAGGAAAGCTTCTGGGAGCTGTCAATAGTTTTTATGAGAGTAGTAGAGATTGTATCAGGATTAGAAATGGAGAGAGTGAGTGGTTTGAGGTAAAGATGGGACTTCGTCAAGGATGCGTTATGTCGCCCTGGCTGTTCAACTTATACATGGATGGGGTGGTGCGAGAGGTAAATGCAAGGGTAGTGGGTCAGGGATTGGAGATGGTTAAAGAAAATGGAGAAAAGTGGGAGGTGAGCCAGCTGTTGTTTGCGGACGACACTGCGTTTAGGGCAGGATCGGAGGAGGGATTGAGGAAGTTGGTGGCAGAGTTTGGGAGAGTACGTGATAGAAGAAAGCTAAAGATAAATGTGGGTAAAAGTAAGGTGATGAGATGTACAAGGGGCAAAAGTGGCAGTAGACTGGAAGTGAGCATTAAGGGAGAGCGACTGGAGGAAGTGGATAGTTTTAGATACTTGGGTGCAAATGTGGCAGGAAAAGGTGGAGTAAAGGTGGATGTAGAATGTAGATTGAGAGAAGCAAGTAGATGCCTTGGTAGAATAAAGAGTGTAGTGAGAAATAGACATTTGGGAATGGATGCGAAGAGGAGACTGTATGAAGGAATGATTGTGCCAACAGCACTGTATGGGGCAGAAGCATGGAACATAAGAGAAGGAATAGAGAAGGAGTTTGAATGTGTTTGAGATGAGGTGTCTGAGAAGTATGGTGGGGGTTACTAGGCTAGATAGAGTGAGAAATGAGGTGGTGAGGAGGAGAACAGGGGTGGAAAAGAAGCTGGGAGATAGGGTTGATGAAAGAGTATTAGGATGGTTTGGACACATGGAAAGAATGAGTGAAGAAAGACTAGTAAAAGAGGTATGGAAGGCAGATGTGGAGGGAGCGAACATGAGGGGACATCCTAGGATGAGATGGATGGATGGGGTGAAGGGGGCTTTGGGGAAGAGGGGAATATCTGTTGAGGAAGGACGGGAGAGGACAGAAGACAGGAGTGAATGGAGAATGGTTGTATATGGATGATGTTGTGATTGCATGAGGTGGAATGGGGTGGGGGGTAAGGTGATATGTGTGAGCAAAATTTGACGCAGCCCGAAGGGATTTCTACCCGTACTCTCCTTTATATGGGGGGACGGAAAGGGGGGGTCACCGATTTAATGAAGCGGCCTTGCTGTGGATGTGCTGTGTCCTGCGACACTGCTTCTGACCCAGGGCAGTGGGCAGGGTGCAGGGATGACCCGTCATCCAGGAGGTGCTCAGATAAGAGGGAGGGTGGGAGGGGTGTGGAGTGTATTCAGGGATGAAATGGGTGGGAATGATTTTATGCCTTTCCCTTTTTGGCTACCTCCCTTGTAAGGGGGAAGAAGCCTTTGTATATGTATATGTATATGTATATGTATATATATATATATATATATGTGTGTGTGTGTGTGTGTGTGTGTGTGTGTGTGTGTGTGTGTGTGTGTGTGTGTGTGTGTGTGTGTGTGTGTGTGTGTGTGTGTGTGTGTTTGTGTGTGTGTGTGTGTGTGTGTGTGTGTGTGTATACATATACATATATACAGGTAGTCCTCGATTTATACGGTAGATGCGTTCCAGAAGGGACCGTATAAAGCAAAAATCGTATAAAGTAAGGAATGTATACACAACCCCGTAGACTTTGAATACCCAATCCCCCAGTATCCCTTTGAAGGATGTGTTCGAAATAAAATAATATTTTACTGCATACGTTTTGCATTAAACACATTTCTATTATGTTTATTAATGCTTTTATTAAAAAACTGTACTTACAACTACATAAAAATGACAATGACTATGGGAATAGTAACTGTCTTGAAATCGTATATTTTTTCAGGAATTCGTACAATGTGATGAATAATCCCTATTTTTGGACACCATATAACTCTGAATTCGTATGAAGTAAACTCGTATAAATCGAAGACTGCCTTACATACAAGTCCCGGCTTCGCCATGGGCGCTTGGCCTGCTTCGCGCCCTGCCCTTCGGAGGGCTCGGCCCTTAGGGCGAGCTTGCTTCGCTCGCGGCCACTTAATCGTCTCCATTGCCGTGACGTCAGCGTTCTCGGTCACTCAGTCGTCTCCGTTACTGTGACGTCACTACTCTCGTCTTATCAGTTGTTCCCGTTACCGTGACGTCACTACTCTCTCAACCAATGAGATTCTCGTGGACTGT
>NC_134811.1:11266482-11438982 GCF_046742065.1 Oratosquilla oratoria
AGGAAGTTGTGATTTATGCACAAAGTAATTAGTTGCCCTCCACCTTTTTCATACCCCGGTAAGACTTAATTGACCCAAAAAGAGGCCGATTAATGAAGCGCCCTTGCTGTGGATGTGCTGTGTCTTGCGACACTGCTTCTGACCCAGGGCAGTGGGTGAAATCCAGGGATGAACCGTCATACAGGAGGTGCCAAGATATGAGGGAGGAAAGAGGGTGGAGGGGAGTGGAGTGTAATAGGGTTGGAATGGATGGGAGTGGTTTTTATGCCTTTGTTTTTTGGCTACTTCCCTTATAAGGGGGAAAAGCCTTTGGTATATGTATGTAAGAAGAGTCAAATGAATGTTCTAGAATCTGGATCGCGAGAACTGTTTGGATCACGGTCTAGTTCGTGACACGCCAAATCAATAAATGAAAGCCGGCTGTGGCAATAACACTCTCACTACCAGTTTCTCGACTCTTCATGGTCTCGACATACATCCACCCTGTGGCTATCCATTCGGTATGAGGTTGGTAGATTTAATATCTACCTTAGAAATAACTCGTGCCGTCTCCACTCCTCCCTGGCCCCACTGGATGTCCTCTCGCCCAACCTCTGCTTCTCTGATTAACCTTAGTTGTGTTGTCGAACCATCTAAACTATATATTTATATTATATTGCATTATATTGTATTATATTGCATTGTATGCTAGTGTAAGAAAAATAGATTAGCCACGCACTCAGAAATATGGGTCCAGATAAGAAATGTGTTAAGAGACGAACCCTGTCCAGACTGAAGACAGGTTAAACATATTATTCACCAGAAGGATAAACCATGAGGATAGACGAATACGGAATACGCAGAACCCAGAATGCCAAAATCAAATATTAGAATAGAATTAATTTTATAGTATGCTAAAGATCAGATAAACTAATCGGAAATAAAATATCATAGATCATATTATGATAAAGTAATCAGTGACAAAAGAGAATGTATAAGGTCAGTTAGGAAGTAGAAAGAATAGAAGAACATATAGAAATGGGTAACTCAACGAGTCTATTTAATCGTAGGTCAGACAGGAGACACGGATAGAAACAGAGAGAAACACAGAAAGAGAGGGTAAGAGAGTATGAGTGTTAGGAATTGTGATTTTATCTGTTACTTGCCAGGGTGTGGTTACAGTTGTGTAAGAACATATATGGGATATGTTGGATGGTAGCTTGGCCAATTAAACATATAGTTTAGTTTTTCTATATATTTCCAACATGATAAGTTTTCAAACACTCTTATGTTCTTATACAAATGTAACCACACCAAAACACCAAAGTAAATTAGTCCGTAAGCCCTTTGTCAACATACTTTCTCTGTGACTGACTCCTCCGTTCTGTGTCTCCTCTCTGACCTACAACCAGTGATATGCGTAACAATGTTCATGTTACATGCGTACTCGCTTTAGCTCCCATCTGGCTACGTGGCTCACACGTCAACGAAGAAAATCGTCGGACATCTCTATGTACGAGCTTCTCACACGACAGCTCCAAAGCGTTTTAGCCCGCACGTCACAAACGTTTAAGCCCTACTTCAACGACTTTTATAAGAACCCTTATAGATTATTCTCTGACTCGCGCCTTTAGATCAAGTTCCAGTTGTACTATTCCCTATATGTTATACTGCTAGGGGAGCCTCTCTACGCATATGTCTACACTGATATATATGGATCCGGCTAGACCTTCCTACGTGCGCCCCTCGCTCCAGAACCAAATCGTCAGGGTCATAGACCATTCCCCAACCATACGTACTCAATCTCTCGCAATCGCCTCGTGCTCCCTTATCTTCCTCCTATTTTAAAGCCCGTCTTCTTTGTACAATTTCCTTCAAAATACAAACTTATTTTTCGAACTACTCGTATAACCTTCTTATGTTATACAGATCGTATGAAGTAGCACCCAGCATCCCATCAATTAATAAACGACGTGCTTCCATATTTACCCCAAACTATAGTCCCATTGTAATCTTAGCGTCCCTCAAGGACAGTCTGTTGAATCATCAGCGAAGAAATCTAGCGTCAGAGTTAATATGCCAGTTATACAGATCACGTAAAACAAATGTCTGACCTCTTTCTGAGAGACATTTCTATGTAATATAGGTTACAAATTAGAAAAAGTCTACGGACCACACAATGCACATTTACAATAACCCAAGACCATACCACAGTTCCCAAGATCTCTATCTCTCTCTCTCTCTCTCTCTCTCTATATATATATATATATATATATATATATATATATATATATATATATATATATATATATATATATATAGTATATATGTGTGTATATGTATGTTATATATATATATATATATATATATATATATATATATATATATATATACGTGTGTGTGTGTGTGTGTGTGTGTGTGTGTGTGTGTGTGTGTGTGTGTGTGTGTGTGTGTGTGTGTGTGTGTGTGTGTGTGTGTGTGTGTGTGTGTGAATGTTTGTGTGTGTATTTACCTAGTTGTATTTTACGGGAAGGGGAGCTATGCTCGTGGTGTCCCGTCTTCATATCTCGTTTTATCCAGACTGTTTTTAAATTCGTGTATCGTTTTTGCGCACATCACATTCTCATCTAACTTGTTCCAAACGTCTATTACCCTGTGGGGAAAGCTGTTCTTTTTCAGGTCTCTTCTATAACTGTCTTTCTTGATTTTCTTTCCGTGTCCTCTTGTATCTCTATTATCCCATTTTATTAGATCCTCTCTATCAATAGTTTCTATGCCTTTCATGATTCTATAATTAGTTATCAAGTCTCCTCTCTCTCTTCTTTGCTCTAATGTCTGTAGCTCAAGTTTTGCTAGTCTCTCTTCATTTGATAGTTCTGAGAGTGTTGGTGCCAATTTCGTAATTGCTCTTTGTATTCTTTCAAGTTTTGTTATACATTTTTTGTACTTAGTGACCATGTCATCGCTGCATACTCCAATCTTGGTCTTATCAAAGTGACCAGTATTTTCTTCGCCTTTTCTTCGTCCAGGTATGTAAATGCCACTTTGATTGTTCTTATTAAATGATAAGTTTCTCCAAAATTGTTGTTTATATGTTTCTCAGGGGACATATTATTCATAATAATGACTTCCAGGTCCTTCTCATTTTTTACTTTTTTTTTCTCTCCCAATTTATATGATCCCACTATTCTTTTTTTGGTTCTTCAAAATCCATTATATTACACTTCTTGATATTGAATTCCATCTCCCACTTCCTACCCCATTCCCATACTTTATTGAGATCACTCTGTAGCGACTCACTACCTTCTACAGTGTTCACTTTTTTCAACAATTTTGCATCGTCCACAAAGAAGCTCATATAACTTTCAATTTCTTTATCCATATCATTAATATATATAGCAAACATTATTGGGGCCAGAACGGTTCCTTGTGGAACACCACTAATCACTTCATCCCAATTAGAGCGTTTGTCTCTTATCACTACTCTCATTTTTCTTTCATGCAAGAAGTCTTCCAACCACTTCAGCAATTTGCCCTGTATTCCTGCAGTTTCTAATTTCTTTAGCAATTTCTTATGTGGCACCTTATCAAAAGCTTTTTTCTAGAAAGGCACAATCAGCCCATCCATCTCTTTCTTGTATTACATCTATTAGCCTTGAATAGAAACACATTAAGTTTGTGACGCATGATCATCCTTGTCTAAATCCATATTACCTTGGATTTAGTACGCTGTTTTTTTTTTTTTGTTTTTTTTTTTCAAATGCTTTATCCATCTAATTTTGATCATTCTTTCACAAATTTTAGCTATCGTACTTGTAAGAGAGACCAGTCTATAGTTAGTAGCGTCTTCCTTGTTTCCCCCTTTATATATTGGTGCTATATTTGCTCTTTTCCAATCTTCTGGAACTTCTCCTTCTTTCAATGAACTGCTTATTAGACTATGTATTTTGTCTGTTCGTTCATTCCTGCATTCTCTCAAAATCCAATTTGCCATTTCATCTGGTCCATGCGATTTTCTGACATCGAGATTACTCAAGTGATTCATTATTCCATTCCTTGTTACTTCTATCTCTTTCATAGGGGGGGGGGCTTTCTCCTCCCACTCGATATCTCTAGGTTGCATGTTCTCCCTCGTAAATACCGATTTCAAATGTTTGTTCATAATTTCTGCCATTTCTATTTCCTCTGTGTATTCAACCCCTCATTGTCGTAGTTTCTCTAATTCTTGTTTGTTTTTCAGTTTGTTGTTTAGAAATCTATAAAATAGTTTTGGTTGATCTTTACATTTTTCTATGACATCTTTTCCGTATTTTCTCTTTTCTTCTCTGCACGCTTGTACATATTCATTTCTATAACAAGTATATATTTTCCATTTTTCAGGTCTTTTGTCTTTTTTCCACTCCTTTATAAATTGTTGTCAAAATTCTCCATTTCTCTTCTACTGTTCTTTCCTGCTTTTTAAAAGAATTCTATTATTTTATTAGATTTTGTTTTTCCATACATCAATCTACCCTTTTTATATTGTTCGTTTTTTTCCGTGTATTTTTCCCCATTTAGTTCCAGTTCAACCAATATGTGGTCACTATTACTAATTGGTGTCTTATATTCAATCTTGTCCAGTATTTCGGGTTCTGATGTGATTATTAGGTCTAGTCTCGATGGTTTTTCCTCATTTCTTTACCTAGTATTCTTTTGTATCCATTGCGTCATTGTATGTTCTATAATCACATCAAATAGTACATTTCCTCATAGATCGTCTCCATCCTTCACTGTCATCTCTTCCCAGCACATTTCTTTACAATTAAAGTCACCCATTACAACTATTCTTCCTCCATCATCCATTATCTTATTTAGTGTTATCCTTGTGTCTTCTAACATATTCTTGTGTTCTCTCTCTTCCCACGAAGCCGTTTTAGGAGGCACATAATTTACCACAAACTTGCTGCTCTTCCCATCCCTATCCTCCATTTCCATCATAATTATCTCTACTCTATTCTTTCCATATGTAACATTCCTCACATTTATATTCTTCTTAGTCAGCAACAAAACTCCACCCCTTTTTTTTACCTGTTTCTAATCCAATAATTATATGCACCATGTCCTACATTGTTGGGTGGTAGTGAGCCTTTCAATTTTGTCTCTACAATTCCCATTATGTCTGGTTCTTTTTCCTTCATGTAATCATTCAGTTCGTTCAAGCCTGTTACTAACCCATCTATATTTGTGTAGGACACTTAATTTTCTGCTACTTTCATCGTGTTTTCCGTTTCCCTTCCGTTTTTTTTCTGCTATTAATCATTTCCCCAATTTCATATCCACTACTCTCCAATAGAATTTCTCTTTTTCTGACTCTGTTCTTTTCTTGTTTTTTTTCCTTAGCTTCTAGTCTTTTTGTTTTCTCTTCCTCTCTTTCCTCTTTATTAATTTCTCTTTGTATCCATACCTGTTTATATTGATCACTGTTTGCTAGTTTCCCTGTTTTTGCTAAGATATTCTCTGCTGTCGTTTGTGACCTGACTTTAACCTTAATTGGTCTGGTCTTACCTGTGTTGTATTTCCCTAGTCTATATATTTCTTCAATTTCTTTCCCTGTTTCTTGTTCATCTTCTTGAACTACTTCTAATATCTTGGTTACCCTTTCCTTCTCCTCTTTTACTCTTGTGGTCCTATTTGGGCTATGCTTCTCTTCCATCCCTAATGTAATTATAAATTTCTTTTTATCCGCTAAGTCTATTACTATATTCTCTTCTCTCTCATCACTTTAATAACTGTGTCCTTAGTTTGTTCTTTCATCTGTTGTCACTATATCTCTAAATACAATTTTGTTGTTCTCTTGGACTTTTATCCAATCCTGTGCTTCTTTTGCTATGGACTCTTTATTCTCTTTATTATTATTCTTTGATTCCTCATTCTCATCTTTTACTTCCTTTAACTATATTTCTAATTAGCAGGTATAATGTATAAGACTTTCCTTTTCTAAATTCATTGATCCTCACCTAATATTATTTGTTTCTCTAGTTATTTCATCCATCTATCATTTACAATTTGTTCATACATTTTAGTTATCATATTGGTCAAGGAAACTGGTCTATAGCTAAGCATTACTTCCTATGAAAATTGTCACCACATTTGCAAATATCCAGTTGAATGGCATCTTTCCCTCTTCCAATGAACTTGTAAAATGGTGTAGTTTATTGTTTAATTTTTCTCTACATTCTTTCTCACTTCTAATTTTTCTACCAATTTGTGCATTTCTGTTTCCGCTGTTATGTTATCTAAGGTTTCTACTTATTCATCACTCTTCTCTCTCAACTCTTTATCCATACTGAAAACCAAGTGAAAACTTTTGGTCATTATTTCAGCTTGCAATCTTGTATCCTCATATACAACTCCTTCAACTTTTGACTTTGATACTTCATTATATTTCAACTTATCATTTACAAAACTGTAGAATAAATCAAGATAATGATGATGATATCTATAGTAGAGAAAGGTACAAAAAAGTGGCCAAAGAAGATTTGCTGGTCTTTGCAAAAATGTTGCAAGGGTAGCAGTGAAACAAGTCGTGTGGTTCGGGGATTTATTGATCGGTAGGTTATGCGTACAGAGGGGCACGTCAAGTGCCCAAGGGATCTACAGAGCAACTGCCCGTGGGCGAAGGCATTGGGCGTCGTAGTCGCGCATACATACAGGGGGCTTTGTATAAAGTATGAAAGGCGTCTGCGAGTCGGGCACGCAGTACACCACCCTTGCACTTAGGCCTATGCCCAGTACACTATACTACACCCCCCCCCACCGCGCTTGCAGAGGCTACGCGGGGGGCAAGAACGCCCGCGAGCCGAGGCGAGCGGCGAGGGGCAGGGTGGTCCGCGCGCGAGGGGAGGGGCGCGTTGGTGGCGGAGGCGTCGGGGGGCGGTGCCACCGGACAGAGGTGGCGCCGATTGCGCCACCAGATTCTACCACTCGGTAGGCGAAGTTCGTAGTCCCTGGACCTGCCACGTCCCATGATCACGCCGACCTTGTCCCACCGAAGGGACGTGCGGTCCTGAATCCGCACGCGCTGGCCGACGGCCAGGGCAGGGAGGGGCCGGGCGTGCTCGTCATATCGCTGGGTCGTCTGGGCGGCGTGGGCCGCGGCCTTGCGATCGCATTCTTCTGAGCGAGCCTGCCATTCAGGCGAGAAGGATTTCGGGTGGGCCGGGACGCATGTCCGTAGGGGGCGCCCGAAGAGGACCTGGGCAGGTGAGCGGCCGGCCAGGGACGGGGTGTTCCGTAGTTCGAGGAGACCGCGGTCAAACTCCTCGCAGTCGATGTTGCCGTTGGGCGCGGTCTTATGGATGAGGTGCTTAGCTGCCTTGACTGCGGCTTCGGCGTGTCCATTAGACTGGGGGTAGTTCGGGGAGGTGACCGAATGGTGGACGCCCCAGTGTTCCGTGAAACGGTTGAACTCAGCGCTGGTAAATGGAGGGCCACCGTCGGTGCGAAGGCGAAGGGGAACGCCAACCTCCCGGAAGTAGCAGCAGAACTTCCGGACGACTCGGGTAGCCGTCGTGTCCTGACCGCAGGGCACGATGACTGGCCAACCCGAGAGTCTGTCCGCTATAACCAAGAACGATTTTCCTGCGACGTGAAAGAAGTCGGCAGACACGGATTCGAAGGGCCGTGTGGGGCGGTCGTCGCACAGCAGGGGTTCTTGTTGTTGGCTGGGGCGAAGCACCTGACACGGTTCGCAGGCTTCTACCGTGCTCTTGATGTCGGAGTCAATGCCGGGCCAGAAGACGGTTTGTCGAGCCCGGCGCTTGGTGGCTTCCGTGCCACGGTGGCTATCGTGGAGGCAAGCCAGTGTACGCTTCCGTAGAGCGGCGGGGACCACAATACGCTGGCCGTAGAGCACCAGATCCCCGTCGGCGGAGAGGGCGTCGCGGAGCTTCCAATACGGGAGGACGGAGCTGGGTAGGGCGAGGCGATTGGACGGGAACCCGGAGGACACGCAGGTAAGCAGGTGACCGTAGGCAGGGTCCGTTTGTGCCGCTGCCCGGAGTTCCTGGAGTGCCCTGTCGGCGTCGGGCGACGGGCCGTCCTCGCGGGCGCCGGCGCTGCTGGCGACAATGCTCCTTACATGCGCGGCGTCCTTGTCGCAGTCGGTCTGCCCGTGGGCGAAGGTGCTGGGCGCCGTAGGCGCGCATACATACAGGGGGCTTATAAAGTATGAAAGGGGTCCTTGTAGTGGGAGGCGTCTGCGAGTCGGGTGCTCAGTACACCACCCTTGCACTAGTTCACATTAGTCCTATGCGTACAAGTGAACGAGTGCCAATACGTAACAATACGTGATCCGGTGGTGCTAACGTGAACGTGGCGTTGCAGGAACCCTGCAATAGTGTGCACGTCGAACCGTGCGGTATCGTGCAGTTCAGTTCAGCAGTGGAACTCTATCGTGTGACGCACTTCGGCGGACCCGTGGAGGATCGAACAAAGGGGTCCTTCATTCCAACCCCTTGGATACAGCGCTCTGGTAGAGCGCCTCCTCCCCCGACGCGACCGTGACCCACTTAGTGAGCACACCACGCCCCAGCTGACTCGTGCAGACCGTACCCCCAAACCCGGCCCATGGCACAAAGGAGCGATTCACCCACGTCACAAGACAGTGACGTCGAATTACACGCCCCGCCCGCGCTCACGCCAAATGTGATGCTTCCGCGGGACGACAGCGACGACGCCGTGCAACGCCTAGCGGCGAGCATAGCGGTGGCACGAGAGGAACGGAGGGAAGACCGCGCGAGGATGGACCAAATGGCGGAGACCCTTCAACAACTGACCCTCGTCGCCCGCACTACAGCGCATACATACAGGGGGCTTTGTATAAAGTATGAAAGGGGTCCTTGTAGTGGGAGGCGTCTGCGAGTCGGGCACGCAGAACACCACCCTTGCACTTAGGCCTATGCCCAGTACACTATACTACAGCTGGTATAGAATGAAAGGTCGACATAAAGTCATAGTAAAAAAATAAATAAAAAGTCAACTTATCTGAAAGATGTTAGGAATATAGCTTTCTTTTAAAGTGTGTAGACTTATAGAGCAAGTTGGATGAAAATATGATCTAAGCCAACAGCATAAATTAATTTAAGGCAAAGTGTGATGAGTGGAGGTAAAGAGATTTAAAGGACTTCCATGAGCACAGGTCCAATCCCATATACTACAACCATATAAATACATACACACCAATTTTGAAAGATTGAAGAGAGAGGTGATATGATTATAGTATTCATGTCATTAAGGGGGCCGTCGCGCTCGAAAACGAGCTTCGTCATTTATGATCGGAATTTCGTGAATTTTTTATATGTTATATATACATATACTGAGATGTTCACCACCAATTTTCATATCATTTGGTAGAAAAACAATGAAGTTATTATTGATGAAAAAAAACGTTTTTTGACCAATCAAAAAATTTCTATCTCCTCATTTATCCATTGACTGAGCATGCTGAAAAAAAATCCCACAAATGCTCTATAGCAATACCTAAAAAAATCATCGCACAGTTTTTGGAATTTCCTCTTAGTTTAGGAGAAAGATTTTTTTTAAACATGTCATATTTTTTTTCAAAATACAATATATCAACTTCTATCATAAAAAAATCCCACAATAAAAAGTTTGCAAATTTATTCAGCTTTCAAATTATCTAAACCCCATTAAAATCGGCCGAGTAGTTACGGAGTAGATAGAAAAAAATGTAGAGAAAAGGGTAGTTTTGAGATATTGAGCTTTGAAGTTCAAAATACATTTCCTTGCATCTTTTTTATATTTTTCATTTCAATTTTTTTCTCTGCGCCAATCTCCATGCATTCTGTCATTCACATGTTATTATAAAATGTAGCTGGTACCTGGTCTCCCATTTTACGAGAAATCAGGAGCTCAGAAGGCGAGGGTTTCAGGAATTGCTACGCCCCTTTCTATCGC
Organism: Oratosquilla oratoria; assembly: GCF_046742065.1. Taxonomy (NCBI): domain Eukaryota; kingdom Metazoa; phylum Arthropoda; class Malacostraca; order Stomatopoda; family Squillidae; genus Oratosquilla; species Oratosquilla oratoria. The sequence goes on from NC_134811.1 coordinate 11,276,419, forward strand.
CAGGTTCGTTTACTAGAAAGCTCCCGGCTTGAAATCGGCGCTGAACGATAGTTAGATAGACTTTATTTGGCAATGAATCAATGTCTGTCTTGTTCCTCAAGTGCTTTTGTAATTATGGAATTGACTCCAACCAAGTGAGAAAGAAGATTGTGTCCTTCCAAAGTTATGACCAATGACAGGCGCTCTTGTGATGGAAAGCACTCGGAGCGTTTCATTTGTAGTCTCACGCATGCTCTATGTTTTGCGGTGACGTCATTTGAGAACGAGGATATGTGGACCAAGATCTAAGGAATAACAGGTCTAACCACTTCCGACCGAATTTCGAGGGAGTTGGCGCAGCGGGCCTGTGAACGTCACCTGGCTGTTCAAAGTGGGGTTGGCGGGTCCTATAGCTGTCAGTTGAAGCTGGTGCGTCGTTCGGGTATGTTGTTGCCTTCGCTCGCACCGCTCCACGCAATTAGTTATATTCTGACAAATATTATATAAAATATTATAGTTCCTGTCTATATATATGAATATATAATATATATGATAATATATATATATATATATATATATATATAATATGAAATATCATAGTTCCTGTCTTCCTTGGCGTTTCACAGTTTTCTTCAGTGTTTCACAAAGAGAAAACGGACCCAGCCTAATGACGTCAGAAGCTGCGCACAATAATTCAAACGGTCTGACCTGTTTATTTAGATCTTGATGTGGACTAGAAGGGGTGAGTAGACGCGTCAGCTTTAGCGCCACCCGGGCGAACCACTGATGGGGCGAACGCAGCAGCACACTACTCAAGGTCACTGCTATGAGTCGTCTACATTATCTCACTAATTTGATTCAGTTTCTTAGCTTTCATGAAACACACGTTTCTTCTTCGAATGTTTAGGCATTCTTGAAATGATTATAGCTTCAAATAAAAGTAAAAAAAAAAATTCTATCTATCTATCTATCTCCAAGGAACGACAATTCGATTTCTCTCCTCACAATAATTCGCTCAGCTTATTCACCGAGCGAACAGATCTGAGTGTAGGACGTGTTTCCAATTAGTCTATATTAGTGCATAACAAAATACATCGCATTTGTGCCATTTTTATTGCGATAAGATAACTTAGTCCAACATATGTGCAGCGAAGGTGTACTAGGAAGTGGGGGTGGGGGGCAGAAAAATAGCCATAATTCCTTTAATTTTTGGTATTTCGCTGAAATATTTCAAGGCTGGCTTGCCAAAGGCCACTAGATGACAGGGATTTTTTTTTTCTCGAATATTTCGATTTTTTCGGAAATTTATCGCGACGACATATTGCATTGAAAGAAGAGATCTCTTGATTAAGAATGGGAGGGTGTTAAGAGATCATGGGAACAAATGAAGAAAGACCATATGTCTGGAGGATGTGAAGAAATACAGTTTTCCATATAGATGCATAAATACTTTGAATAGCATAGGTGATATAGCCTAAGCTTGAACAATACATGAATTAAAATCTAAATATGATAGTTGAAAATCAAGAATATAGATTAACTTGGAACTGTACATGAATTTGAGGCTAGGTATGATAAATTGGAGAGTAAGAGATGAGATCCAATGAGCAATGCTCCTTTCCTGTATATTGCAATTGCAGGGGAGAAAAATGAGATTGGAGATCAGAGATAAAAACTCTACTTGGGAAGAAATTATAAGTGGAGTCCCACAGGATTCAGTACTGGCTCCAATAATGTTTGCTATATATGTAAACAACATGGATGAAGGTGTAGAATGTTACATGAATGTCCTTGCAGATGACACAAAACTACTAAAGAAAGTAAGTACAGAAAAAGCTTGTAAATTACTACAGAGAGATCTGGACAAGGTCTGGGAATGGAGTCAGAACTGAGAAGTGGACTTCACCACTAAGAAATGTAGTATAATGGAATTTGGAAAAAGTAAAAAAAAAAAAAGAATATCAGAACAATATAAAATTGGTGCAAAGGAAGTACAGAAAGTTCATTCTGAAAAGGACCTAGGAGTAATCATGACCAAAGACATGTCCCTAGACAAACAGATAAACAAAGTATTTAGAGAAACCTACAATTTATTAAGATCAATAAATGTGGCTTTTAATTACTTCAATATCAAAAAGTGTAGTATAATGAAGTTTGGAAAAAAGTAAAAATAGAATATTAAGAAATTATAAAATTGGTGAAGAAATCAGAAAAGTGAACTCTGAAAGAGACCTTGGAGTAATAATCAGCAAAAACATGACACCGGACAAATACATTGATAAAATAGTCGGAGAAACCTTCAACCTATTAAGGTCAATAAAAGTGGCATTTGACTATTTGGATGAGGAAATGATTAAAAAAATATTAATTACACTAACAAGACCAAAACTGGAGAACGCAGCAGCACTATGGACACCCAGTACTAAAAAGAATATAAAGAAATTAGAAAGAATACAAAGAGCAATGACAAAGTTAGCCCCAACTCTCCAAATTAACATATGAAAAAGATTGTCCAAATTGGAATGACCAACTTTGGAACAAAGAAGAGAAAGAGGAGATCTGCTGACCATTTATAGAATCATGAAAGTAATGGAAATCTTAGATAGGAATGATTTATTAAGATGGGACAATGGAAAAACAAGAGGACACAAAAAGAAACTCAAAAAGGATGAACATAGAAGAGATCTAAAAAAAAAAGCTTCCCACATAAAGTACTGGATACCTGAAATAATTTAGATAAAGAAACACTATTCAAGACTTTAAGGAAAAACTTGATGCTGAAAGATACAATGACAGGTCACCACAAGCATAGCTCCCTTCCCGTACAATACAACTAGGTAAATACTAGGTACTGTTCCATTCATGGCATCTACTCAGAGCTGGGCGCATTCCTCAGTATCCTGACTGACACATAAAGTCAGGACACCGAAGAACACACCAAGGAACGTGCCTAGCTCTGCATCTACTGACATCCTTTAACTTCTCCCTATCAAGGTATCTACTATCATTCTTTCCCTCATTCTATGGCACATCTCTTTCTTTCTCTAGTCTCCCACTTTCAATTCCCAAATACCTATAATTCTGTGCTTAGTCCATTTTCTTTCCCTTCAGTTGCATTTCAACCATGTACTTCAGCTTGGAAGCATTAAGTTTTCTCCTACATGATGCATTACCAAATTTATTCACCAATTTCTGTAAGCCCCTCTGCTAGGAGGACTGTCATCTGCATATACTGGCTGTAAGAGGCCGGTAGTTGTACGAATGGTAATCAGGTGAAATACATGCTGAGTCAACAATTCTGACTCGACGCCTGCTCGCCTGTTGTTTGATAACATCGAAGGCGACGTTCTGTCTATGTAAACACTAGCCGACAGAACGGTGAATGTTTTTAAAATAATAGCTGATGTAATCAAAACTCTGTAAGCGCAGGTTAGCTTCGTTTGACTAATGCTGAGGTAAACGATATTGCTAGTGACATTGCAATGGCTTTCCGGATTGGAGCAAGGTGGAGGAAGGAGGAAAATTATTGGTGCATGAATTCAAAGTCACGCCCATAAGGTGTGACAAATTTTTGAGAAGTCAAAGGAGATTGGATTAGAAAAATGAGTGACGTCAGACGAAGGTAGCTTGGCGTATGATACGGGGATCTCGGGGGAGACGGGAGAGAGAGATCCTGAGTGTAACAAGACTGTGAAATTACAGTGAAAGAAGAAAAGTACAATTTCCTTAACCTTAGGACTAGTACGAATTATATAAGAAATACCAGGCATTGGGCCTGCGGCATAAGAAGAACTTGAACATTTAGTATAACTCACGTAACGAAGGCAAGGGGCCTCGAGACGAGTGGAATTACAAGTCAAATATAAGTGTAATGGTCAAGGACCGACAGTGGTGGTGACATGGGTGACGACAAAGGGGGGTCACAGTGGTGACAGCGGTGGGATGAACTGAGTGTTAAACATACTCCGAAGAGAACTGGTGCAAGATAAACTGGTGAGTGACTGGTGCAAGATAAACTGGTGGAAGAAACTGGTGCAAGAAAGTCTACGGGAATAAGGCAACCACAATCAAGAGTTATCGGATTCAAAGACTAAGAGAGAAATCTACAAACTACAAACAACTGCTGCTACGAGTGGAACAAACATTCTTCAAGGTGATCTACAAGGCGGTCTTCAAGGCAGTGGGTGATGAAGCTGAGGAACAACGTCGCTGGAGAATGACGAGGCTGAGGGACGTCAAGATAGAAGTTGACATCACGAAGTGACATCGCAAGCAGCCAGGCTAAAGCAAGGTATTAGTATGAGTACCGCTCAGAATTCTGACGTGTTAAGACATGAAGTGCACACTTCCAACACAAATATTCCAAAATTTACTGGATTATCTAATAGCTATGGGGTTAATAAATTCCTCAATCTCATAGACACTCTTATAGTGAGTAAAAACATTACTGGCGAGAACCGGAAGATAGAGATTCTCAAGGAAAATATCGATCCAGAGCATGGACGGGCGAGATTTGTCATTAACTTCCAGCAAATGGAAGAAATTAATCAATATGATAATTACAAAAAGACCTTCCTCAAACATTTCATGTCTAAATGTGATCAGGATCCTATTAGGTCATTGGTAAAAATGATTAAGGAAGTTAGGACAAGTGAAACTGACACAGAGTACTTAGCTAGATTAGATAGAAGGTCAAAAGACATGAATTCTATCTTGAAAGATTCAGACTGGATAGAAAGATCTAGTGACAAGATGAAAATTGCACAGGTAATCAAATTGATTACATTTAGCTTATTGGCAAAGAATTCTGATGACTTAACAGCAGAAAGGCTGTACAAGGATCTAAAATCATATATAAGTTTAGGAGAAGTAGATTATCTTCTTCAAGGATACAGTGAAACCAGAACCATAAACCCATATGTAATGCAAATAAATCAACAAAGCCAACATAGGAACTCTAGAGAGTTTAAGAAAACCGAAGTAGGACATAGGCGGCATGCTAGAAGCCCATCTAGGGATACCCGAATCCTATGTTTTAATTGTAATACATGGGGACACAAAGCACAAGAATGTTTTTATGTGATTATTTGCAGAAATTGCAAATATGAAGGACACAGTGAGTATCAATGTAGGAACCCTCCATTCTGTATTATCATAAGATTATCGGACATAGGACTGATGAGTGCCGGAATTTTCGGGTACCCCCAGGGCTAAGAGGAAAACCCCCAGACACAGAATAAACAATTTCAGACCTCCCCATATATATACCGATAGGCGGTATTGTGTTAAATATGGGAATGCAAGGGAGATGAAAGAAACTGACAAACTGATAATTACTGTTGGTAAAACTTCTGTAGGACCTCTCATTGCGGGTAAAGTGTTCAATAAGCCTATTCAAATATTTATTGATACAGGGTCTGTAGTTAATGTAATTACTAGTAAGGTTTTAAACCAGTTGAACCCAGGAGTGAAAATGTTGGAACCCATCCGTTACTCACTGCAAGGTGTAACTGGAAATCAGTTAAAAACATTAGGTAAGGTGGAACTAGAAGTTGCCTTATATACAAATGAACATTTGTACATACCAGTGATAGTGGTAGAAGAGTCTGTTTTTCCAGGAGATTTATTGATAGGATTTGCAACTATGAGAAAAGAAAACATGGTAATTTGTCCTACTGACTTAGGAATTTTAGTAAAGTCACAGCTAATCCCATTCTTAAATCAACCAGGCTTAAGACCAGTGACAGGAATCAATGAATCCTTAGATAACATTTCTATCTTAGATAGCGTGACCGAGCGGTCCATCCCTATAGAAGGTAAAACAATTTGTGAACCCAACTCAGAAGTTCAGGAAATCCCAGAGATTACTAAATTATCAACCACGGAAGCCTTGAGAATTACAGATTGCGGAGTAACAAGGTCGACATTGTTACATCCCATGTCAATTAATAAGGTTGAAGTGTGTTCAAAAGGAATCAATGTAGACTCTGAAATAATTACAGTCCCAGGATCAGTTAGAATTAAAGGATTGAAGTGGGACTCAGGGATTTATAAGTCAAATAAGAACAGGGTAGAAGTATTAGTAATTAATACTATGAATAAAGAGATAGTTTTAAAGAAAGGTACACAAATAGGATGTATTCAGGTGTGTACTAAACCTATTAAGATTTTAAATGAGAATAGTGAGGAGATAGAATTACCAACTTCATCAATTTGTTCAGTTCAAGAAGGAATAGACTTAAGAAATAGATATAAAGAATTATTACAGTCAACTAATTGCCCTGAGTTAGATGAAGGTTTATTTGCTTTGCTTGTGAAACATAAAAAAGCAATTGCTTTGCCGGGGGACGCCTTGGGCAAAACAACTGTTTTAAAACATCACATTAAGTTAAAACCAGGGACACAACCTATCTACATACCAGCCTACAGAGTTCCTCACTCTAAATTAGCTGTAGTAGATAAACTCATCACTGAAATGTTATCACAGGATATTATTGAACATAGTAAAAGTGAGTGGAATTTTCCGCTGATCTTAGTACCAAAGTCTGATGGAACTATGCGCCCAGTTATTGATTGCAGGGAATTGAATAAGCACACCATTCGTGATAGGTTACCATTACCCATTATCGGTGACATTTTGAGAAGTTTGGGAACTGAGAATAGATATTTTAGTACTATAGATATCAAATCAGCTTTTTGGCAAATAGAGTTGCATGAAGATTCAAGAGAGTTCACAGCATTTTCTACTACAACAGGACATTATGAGTTCAAGAGAATGCCATTTGGGTTATGTAATAGTCCATTAACTTATATGAGATTAATGAATACTATTCTAGATGGATTGTTAGGAAACACTGCCAGTGTATTTCTAGATGACATTTTAATAGTTTCTCAGACTGCTGTGGAGCACTTTAAGAAATTAGATTTGGTATTCTCTAGACTAGGAGAAGCAGGGTTAAAAGTAAAACTTGAAAAATGTAAGTTCTTGCAAGACAGTGTTATTTACTTAGGACATAAGATAGACAGACACGGACTTAGGACAGTGAATTCAAAGGTTGACGCTGTCAAGAATTTTCCAGTTCCGACCAATGTAGACAAGGTTAGGAGCTTTTTGGGATTAACAGGATATTATAGAAAATTCATTCAAAGTTATGCTGACATTGCTAATCCACTAAGTTCTTTGTTAAGAAAGGACTCAAAGTTCATATGGGGACCTGCTCAACAGCAAGCTTTTGACAAGTTGAAAGAGGAACTCACGAGTTCACCTATTTTAATTTTTCCCGACTATGAAAAAGAATTCATTCTTTGTACTGATGTGTCTGACATAAGATTAGGAGGCATACTCATGCAAGAGAGAAATGGAACTTTGAAACTCATAGCTTACACATCAAGACTTTGTAATAGTGCGGAGAGAAACTACTCTATAACAGAAAGAGAAACTTTAGCAGTTATTTATTCTTTGGAAAGTTTTAGGGATATGATACTAGGGTATCCCATCAGAGTTTGGACTGATCACACAGCTATTCAGAACTTATTTAAGCATAAGAATCTTAGAGGCAGACTTGCTAGATGGTTTGCGATACTTCAGTGTTATGAGGTTCAATTTGAATATATTCCGGGTAGAAGGAATGTAGCAGATCCACTTTCTAGAAACATTAGTCAACCAATGACTGCGATGGGTTGATTAATTTTGTTTGTAGTATAGAAGAATTAGTAACTTTAGATGAAGAAATGCTAATAAGAGAACAGGGAGATAATGAGACATGTGATTCAATAATCAAGTATTTGATGAACCCAAGAGATCCTCCCAAGCTACCAAAGGGGTATAAGATAGAGGACTTTCATTTGATTAATGGAATTTTGTATAGGAAAACATTTGTAAGTGGGAAAGATATTTCTAGAGGTCAAGTAAATCAGTTGGTTATACCACAAACTCTTGTAAATGAGATATTGAAGTTACTTCATGATAGTGATTGTAGTTCACATCCAGGAAAGGATAAAACTTATAGACAAGCACAACTTAAATACTTTTGGCCAGGTATGAAGAAATCTATATATGATTATATAGAAAAGTGTGTAAAATGTGTAAAGGTGAAGGGAAATACACCAAAACCTGCTCCTATACTCACTTATCCCATTCCACAGAAACCTTGGGAAAGAGTTCACATTGACACATTAGAATTACCTATGTCCGAGAACGGCTTTAAATACCTATTTGTTGCTAATGATTATTTTTCAAGATTCTGTATATTACAACCCATAATCAATAAGAAAGCTGAAACTATTGCTTCAGTAATCTATGATCAGATAATCTGTAACTTTACTACACCTAATATCTTAGTTTCAGATAATGGGACATAATCTAATAACAAAATCTTGGAAAATTTATGTAGTGTATTCCACACCAAGAAAGTCAATATACTCATTAACCATCCCCAAAGTAATGGCATAGTAGAAAGTTTAACAAAAAGATAATTATATGTCTTAGAACCCTAATAAGTCCTCATAGTGTAACTTGGGATACTTGGATTCCTTGTGTTAAGTGTACCCTGAACAATCAAATTAATGTAGCAGCTGGTGATACACCTCATTTTATAATTTTTGGGGAGGACAAAACTCTGCCATATGAAATGTTGACTGCAGAGCAAAAACCCATATATAATATGGATGATTATATATCCAATAGGATAAATACTCTTCAAAGTATTCACCAAAGAGTTAGGAAACATATGCAGGTGTATTCACAAGAGATGAAGGAACAACAACACAAAATAGCTCATTAACTAGAACTGAAAATTGGAGATTTAGTAATGGTCAAACTAACTTCACCTAATAATAAACTTTCACCAAGGTACACTGGTCCATATAGGGTAATTGATTCTGCAGGTGGAAACAAGTTTAAACTTAAACATTTAGAATCAAGAGAAGAATTGATAGGACATTTAGATGACATCAGGAAAATTAGCTTGCAGATCTATGAAGATGATTATAGTAATACTTTGTGCATAAATATTAATAACCCTGGAGAATATGGAGAATATTATAATGATATTTTTCAAGAGTTGAACATTAATCTTGATATATTTTACAGACAAGCATTGACCTATCTATATATTTTGGAGGGGTGACCTAAACAACTGGAACTTGGTGTCAAGCAGATGTGTGGTAAGTGCCAAACACGCAGTATTTTGGTAGGAGTTTATTGCGGAGGTCTACACACAAGTAATACAGGAAGTGATCTGTCACAAGCGAATGCTTGGGGGGCCTAGCTGGGCATAAGACGCGCCTGTGGCCTACTTTCTGTTACATTGTTGCTAAGCGGGAAAAAGATTGAGCAAAACAATACATACTAACATATCTAGGTATATACATAGAAATATACAGCAACAAGAGAACAACTATATATAATGATGAATATGCATGCAAAATGGTTAAGGGTAACATATATTTAGTTCCTTAATTCTACGACGTGTACAATTGGCATAGACGCATACGCGTTTAGCGTACGCCTAATGACGTATATATATTCGGTTATATAATTATGTATAGGACACTTATATTGTAATGACTACATAGGCTTACTTATACAAAACATTTACAATAGATATATGTTGATATTAAGTACTCATGTATAATAATGAAGTATGACATATACAATAAAGGAGATACATATACAATAAATATATACAATAATTAAGTAAGAAAGGGCTTGGCTACATTACTCCCCCCTTGAGAGTGTAGCGTCAGTAAAGAAAGTCTTTAGTAGTAGTAAAAATCAGATTTATTGTGAAATCTGACTGCCCTGCCTGAGCGACTTTTGTATGGGAGAGCGGAAGTATGAGGGTGGGAGGGATGGGAAGAGGTGATAGGGTGGCCAAGGTCATTGGCACTTGTGGGTGGTATGGGATTCGGTGGGATGACAGTTGAAGTGTCAGAAGTGGATGAAGTAGGAAGAGGAGGAGTGGAAGGTGTTGAGGGTATGTCTGGGGTTACATGGAGACGGGTCTTAGGGCGAGGAGAAACAGGGAGGAAAGCTGGTTTCAAACGATCAATGGAAACTGAGGTTTCGCCTTGAGGTAGGTTAAGGATGAAGTACTTAGGTTCACGTCGAATGACGTCATATGGACCAGAGTACGGAGCCTCCAAACTCTTACGAATTCTGTCGACTCGTAACCAAACTTTAGAGCAAGAATGAAGGTCGTGAGGGAGATAGGGTGGAGGTAGTGTATGGCAGTCACCGGATGCGAGATCTTGGAAATTAACAGACTGCATTTCCTTGATAAGACGAAGGATGGTTGTGTCATCCGAGGAGTGGGTGTGTTCCTGAGTAATGGCGACAGAAGGGCATAACATATGAGCGCCAGTAACGGCGGTAAATGGGGAAAATTTGGTGACGTGAGGTGTCATGCGATAGCCAAGAAGGACGATAGGTAAGGAGTAAAACCAGTTATCTTGCCTAGCGCGGAGAGCTGATTTCAGAGAACGGTGGAAACGTTCAATCATGCCGTTAGCTTGAGGGTGATAACTAGTAGTACGCATATGGTGGAAACCAATGATAGATGAAAGCTTAGAGAAAAGTTCACTCTCGAATTGGGAACCTCTATCCGTGATGACATGAAGTGGAACACCGAAACGGCATATCCAGCCATTCACAAAAGAGATTGCTACAGAAGTGGCAGTAGGGTCAATGAGGGGAATTGCTTCAGTCCAACGAGTAGCTCGGTCAATGCAAGTCAACAAGTATTTGTATGGGAGAGGGTAAGGATAGTTAGGAAGAGTAGCAGGGGGCAACGGTCCTACAATGTCGATGTGTACTGACTGGAAGCGGTCAGTAGGAGTAGATATAGGAGAAACAGGAGAGGAAGTGTGGCGGGTAGTCTTAGACTGTTGACACCTAAGGCATTGTCTTACAAATGTCTTTACATCTCTGTCAATGTGTGGCCAGAAGTAACGTTGTTTGACCAACTTAGAGGTGGACTGAACACCAGGATGAGAAAGGTTATGCAAAGAAGAGACTACGTCATTACGTAAGGGTAATGGAACGAAAGGTCGAGGAGTGTTAGTAGAGGTATCACACCAGAGTGTTAAATCAGAGGGTAAAGTGAATTTAGAGAGTCTAGGCTTGAAAGTTTCCAGTTCGTCATCTGTTGTCTGACTTTGAGCTATGCCACTTAAGTCAAAAGCGTCGAGTGTAACAGCGCATGACGTGCGAGATAAGCAATCAGCGATGACGTTAGTTTCGCCACGAATGTACTCGACTGAAGAAACGTATTCAGAAAGAACAGAGAGTTGTCGTTGTTGTCTGTCAGTTTTAGCAAGAGATTTAGAGTAAAAGGCAGCTACGAGGGGTTTGTGGTCAAGAAATAGGGTAACTGTATGTCCGTCAATGAGAGTCCTGAAATGCAAAACTGCGAGGTAAGCAGCTAATAACTCGCGGTCGTAGGTGGAATAGATGCGTTGTGTGTCAGAGAGTTTCTTCGAGTAGAATCCTAGGGGCGTTGGCTCGCCGTCTATAACTTGATAGAGAGCGGCGCCAACGGCTAGGCTTGAACTGTCAGTCACGAGTTGGTAGTTTGTCGGTAATAGGGAAGGGTAAGCTAAGGTTGGACAGTCCAGTAAGGCTTGCTTCAAATTATTGAAGGAGTCCTTTGCTGCGTCAGTCCAAGTGAGACACTTTGAAGAAGGATATTGTTTAAGAAGCTCAGTAAGGGAATAGGCTACGGTTGCAAAATTAGGAATCATGGGCCGAAAAAAATTGATCATACCCATGAAACGGCGCAAAGCCTGTGAAGTCTGAGGCAAAGGGAAATCGGAAATGGCAGTAGTGCGGTCTTTAGGTGGCTTAATCCCTTGTGAGCTAATCTCGTAACCGAGAAAGGTAAGAATTGACTTGAAAAATTGACATTTGTCAAGAGAAAGTCGCATGTTATGCTGAGCCAAAATAGAAAGAACAGTTTGAACATCTGAAATATGTTCTTCAAGGGTCTCACTAGCAATCAGTACATCATCAAGGTACGTAAACGTGTTGTTTACGTTAGCTAAGAGGGTATCTATAAAGCGCTGAAATGTGGCTCCAGCATTTTTCAATCCAAAGGGCATGTACAAAAATTCAAATAAACCAAATGGCGTGCATATCGCAGTCTTAGGAATATCTTGTTCAGCTACAGGAATTTGCAGATATGCACGTTGTAAGTCTAACTTAGTGAATATAACCTTATTCTTAAGTGACATGGTGAGAGAGCGCAAGTGTGGTATGGGATATTTGTCATTTACAGTTACATTGTTGAGACCTCGGTAATCTCCGCAAGGTCTCCAGGAATGTGGTTCTTTCTTGGGAACCAAATGAAGTGGGGACGCCCAAGGTGAGTTGGAGCGTCGTATGATCCCTGCATTAAGCAAAAATTGAAACTCATCCTTAGCAGCTTTGAGCTTCTCACCTGTCAATGGCCTTACTTTAAAGGATATAGGGGAAGAATCACCTGTATCAATATGATGATAGGTTGTAGTTTCTAATGGTGGAGGATCAGACAGTTGTCGGGGCGCGGTAAGTACGGGGAATTTTGAAAGAAGAGCAATGGCTCTTGAATCAATATCCCCATAATGTACCGCATGTGAAGAGATAGGGAGAGGAGAAGCCTTAAGGGGAATGGTGCATGCAGTGGAAGGATCAGAGAGGAGGCGATTTCTACAATCAACTACTAGTGAATTATGGGTTAAAAAATCGGTACCAAGAATTGGGCGGACAACATCAGCAACGACGAATGACCATGGGAGAGAACGTCTGATACGTCGAATCCCAAGTTCCACGTCGACTTCGCCGTACGTACGAATACGGGTACCGGAAGCAGTAGTAAGTTGTACTACCGTGGAACGGAGCAGTGGAGTTAAACTTGGGTCATAGGGAATGAGCGATACTTGAGAACAGGTATCTATAAGGAATTCATAGTTCTTGCAACCTATAGTGGCACTAATGACGAGAGGCAGTCCTGCGGTTGCAAGGGATACTTCTACAGACTGCCCATCAAGTTTCCCGACGTGTTAAGCTGAGGTCCTGGGGATGAAGAACGTGAGTTAGGTCGTGAACTGGGCAACACGTTAGCACTAGTGTGGGACAATATGCACCATTGTTTGCAAGTTCTAGCACTGTTGCCGTAGAAGAGGTGGTAACGGCACACTCGTGGTCTTTGACCGTCATAGAAGGGAGTTAATCCGAGTGGAAAGGTAGTGGGTGTTGAAACACGTGTAGTGGAGTTACCACTACGAAACACTGGCACACTATCACTACGTGGAGCCCTTGGCACAGGCTTGTTCACTGATGACGCACTTATCCCTTTGTTTCCGTGGCCATGGGCCATGAGAGTGTCAGCAACACGGGCCAACTCATCAAGGGAACCTGCGTGTGTAACAAGTAGTGGTCGTATGTCACTTGGCACTGCACGTAAAAATTTTAGGCGGATGAAGTCGTCGTCGACACCGAGTTGCTTACCTATGGTGCGAAGTTCTCGTAGGAAGGTCGTCGGCTTATCATACATGATATTGTTCTGGTGGACCAAGGCATCGAAGAGTTCCGGCGGAGACCTGGTAAGGACGTTGATTAGCGCCTTCTTCAAGCGGTCGTAGTCACCGGAAGTAACGACATCGTCGTCGAGCTGGTTGAGCACAGGGATGGTTAAGTTCGCAAGTGCATGGTTGAACTTAGTTTGGGGGACGGTTATGTTAGCTAGTGCAAATTGCGCCTCTAGCAACGAAAACCATCTTGCCGGCGATGCTTCGTCGAATGGTGGAGGTCGAACAGCGACAGCGGCGGAAGTCGTGGAATGCGTAGAGGAAGAAGTACTTCCTGCTGCTGCTGTCGTTGTTGAAGTAGCTACAGTGGTTGTAGGCGGAAGAGGGGAATTCATGTTGTTGTTGTCGGATGTTTCCCAGTATACGTGTTGTGTATCGTATACGTGTTGCGTGTAGATCAGGACTGTTAACAATGCCGCACACTCCGATTATTTCTTGCGCACTTTGAAGTTCGTAAATGCGTAGTTCCGTGCGCGTGACGAGTCACAGTTTATGAATACGCATAGGCACTTAACCACGTAATGTGTATGACCCTAAATCACTTAGGTATGGAGCACTGGGTATTAGGGTCACTTGGGCACTGTCACTCCGGGGTCACCACTGTGGTAAGTGCCAAACACGCAGTATTTTGGTAGGAGTTTATTGCGGAGGTCTACACACAAGTAATACAGGAAGTGATCTGTCACAAGCGAATGCTTGGGGGGCCTAGCTGGGCATAAGACGCGCCTGTGGCCTACTTTCTGTTACATTGTTGCTAAGCGGGAAAAAGATTGAGCAAAACAATACATACTAACATATCTAGGTATATACATAGAAATATACAGCAACAAGAGAACAACTATATATAATGATGAATATGCATGCAAAATGGTTAAGGGTAACATATATTTAGTTCCTTAATTCTACGACGTGTACAATTGGCATAGACGCATACGCGTTTAGCGTACGCCTAATGACGTATATATATTCGGTTATATAATTATGTATAGGACACTTATATTGTAATGACTACATAGGCTTACTTATACAAAACATTTACAATAGATATATGTTGATATTAAGTACTCATGTATAATAATGAAGTATGACATATACAATAAAGGAGATACATATACAATAAATATATACAATAATTAAGTAAGAAAGGGCTTGGCTACAGATGCAGGGAAACCTAGGATCTGCTGTGGTCAGACTTGGAACCTTAAGGACCTCTCAACTAATAATAAGTAAAAAGACTGTCTTTGAAAATGAAGTGTGTTGGAAAATATATGAATAGAGACACTTAACAATAACTTTTAACTTCAACTTAGTGTGTTTTGCAAATCAATTGGTATCATCTTTGAAAAGATAATAAACCATTCACAATTGGAAGTTAGTGAATTTTCTAATCAATTATATCCTTTCTGTAGACAATATAAGAGAAAGCATGATCTCTTTTGTGTTCCGAGAAACTTCACATGAATTCGCTGGTTAGGAATGTGTCTGTTATGAACAATTGTAATCATAAAAAGATTTTGTAGACCAAATCCCTCATTGTAACATACAAGGATCTCATTATTTGTTTTTCCCTAACAAGACAAAGACATCAATCAATTGTCCCGGGTTGAGTCCTAAATTGGATTTGGTTGAAGGTCTTGTCTCTATTCAAGATAACTGCGAATTGCATGCAGACACTATTTCCACCATTTCTAATACCCTTAATACAATGCATTTAACTGATGATACCTACATTTCAACCTTCAACTTCACATTGCCTGAAAACTCTCCTCCTTTGAAAATTAAGAGAAGACCATTGTCAAGATCTCCCTCCAATGATTTGCATATACCATTCCTTGTTATACCTTTGCTTTCAGTGTTAGTGGCAGCACTGATTGCCATTGTTGTATTCCGGAGGTTGACTCTGTCAAAACCCCTGAACCATATTCACCATGTGTCTGCTTAATTGACATACATTTACATGTATTATTCTAACATTCACAATTGTTAAATGATGTTCTTAATGAATTTATGCCTTATATATTGACATGCATGTTATTCACATTTATAAGTATTATGTTTATGCATTATTCACCATCTATTGCATAAAAGATGTAGTTTGGTGGGTTGTTTATTTCTTGATAACCAAGGGTAGATTAGCCTATTCTAGAAATATATTAGCAAGCCCTGTAAGAGGGAAATAAGAAATTGGTCGGGACGACCAACGGTAGCTGCCGAGCCCTGTAAGAGGCCGGTAATTGTAGGAATGGTAATCAGGTGAAATACATGCTGAGTCAACAATTCTGACTCGACGCCTGCTCGCCTGTTGTCGGGAATAAATCCCGACAGAGGCATTTTTTAGAGTAAGACTATTATTACATATTAATATAGTCATCTGTGGTTACGGCCTCAGTTAATTTAGTGAATTGATAGTTGTAGAATTAGGATTAAGATTGAAATACAGCAATTAAGCATATCAAGCTGTATGAAATTTGTATTCTAGAGACTTAGTATATGAAAGCATGGATAACAAGTTATACAGTCCTACTTTTTCCATTTAGATAGAGTGACCTATCATTTTTGTTTCTATATACGAAAATATTATATAAAGCATTTTGTAGGACTCGACACCCCTTAGTTACCACAAGCCTGTTGCTCTAACCCCTCTCAGGAATGTCGAGTTACCGATATGTCATTTCCATTATTAATCATTTTATTTACCACTTGGTGTCTTCTCCGTCTTGAGTATTGGTTCTGGTGTATTACCCATCTATAGTTCCTATGCATGGGGATCGTATAATGTATGTATCGTGCGACATTTTCGCTTCAGTTAAGGTGAAGTTGTGCTTCCCATGGACCCTTAGCGACGAGAGGCCAGGGGGGACTGGGCGTTCGGCACCAAGAGACCCCGCTGGTGCCAAAAACAGGCAGATTTGGCGTGATTGAGTTCAAGTTGAGGACAAGACAAGTCCGAGACAAGAAATGTAATTGACCAAAGTGTTAGTGATTAGTGACTAGGGGATGATATGAATTCACCCCAATCACAGACCTCATATAAATCATGTGTGAAGTGCATATACGACGAAGCGTGTCTTAAACCAGTGAGGGGATTCTGTGAGAGAACCATTCCCCTCAGCATACCTATATCCTTTCCCATCCCCATACTCGCCCTCCATGCCACGCCCGAAGTTCGTTACGCACACCACCGTCATTAACCAGAACAAAGACGAAGAAGATTTCCAAGTGGCCCCAAGGCCACGGTAAGTCATAACTTGAGTTACATGAAATATCCAAACCAATATGAAGAATATAATAACTACATATTCATAAAGATACATGATGCTTTGTGATGCCATTATACGTTTCAGGGTTCGATGAGTTCCCTGCCCTTCACAGGTACGTAGTTTTGTAGTGTTGAGAGTTGTATACAAGTTCACGCAGAGTATCCCAGTATTAACTCGGTGGGACGGTCACCTAGATTATCTTACACCGTCAACATTTCGTATTAAAAGAGATGGGAAATCTGTCGGAAGTCATAATATTCTCCACAGATTGCATAGCCCTAAATTTCTCTTAAGCTGGTCCTTCGAACCGGATACCCTGTGGATTGTGAACATTACAACGTTCATTACGCAAAACTACATACTTGTTATCGGCTGAGAAGAAACCTGCACAGCGAAGCTATATCGGTAATCCCCTACCACACTCCTGGCCAAATGGCCACTTCCGAAAGGGAGTGTGTGGTTGGACATTCCGCATAAATCATCGGAAATTTAAAATTCCCGGCTCTGTGCAGGTGGCGCAAGCGTCTACAACCCCACCTCCCCCTCCCTATCCCCTCCCTTCTTACTCGGCCGCACGGATTGAGCCGTCACTTAGCATCGCGGAACCAGACGAGTCGGTCACTCAACAACCCACCTTCTTTCATGCCGGTAAGTCTGGTTCCAGCTCGTGCTCTTGTGTTCTCGTAGGGAGTTCTCCTGCAGTTTTTCCCCTTTGGTGTTGTGTCCAGACACCTTTGGGACACCCCGTCTATGATTATCATTATTCTATTTTCAGACCAAACGCTTGTGTGTGGAATCCGGCTGCACAGCCAGGATCTCGTCAGACGGCCACCACGACCTCTGCTCCCGCCATGCCCATTGTTTCTCACAAGCTGGCTTTAACCCCCTAGCCTGCGTTGTGTGCAAAGCGCGGGTTGAGGAGATTCGTGCTGCTCCTCCCAAAACCCGTTCCAAGCTAGCCGCCCTCGGACACCTTCGGGAGGCATGGCGCAGAGCTCGGAAATTGAAATCCGCTGACGACCCCCCCCCCTGGTGTGGGCGGATCCGGCGTTAGGAGTGGAATTGGGCCTCGTTCGCCCTCGCCATCCGTCTCCCTATGTCTCCGAGACTTCCGTTGGTGGACAACCTGGGCCTCTCGGAGTACAAGGGGACGAGTCTGATGTTGCGGAGTATGGTGTCCCCGAGCGTCCTCAGGCCTCTCGGCAGCCCCATACATCCGAACATCAAGGGTCCTTAAAACCCTTACGGCTTGCTTTGTCAAGCACCCCCACGAACTCGTCTTCCTCCCTAGTTCACTCACGTGAACCCGGCAGGAAATCTCGCTCGAAAAAGAGGTCTGCCTCACCGAGGTCCAGGACGCTCAGCTTGTCCCCACCCTCCACAGCCTCTCCCCCCAACTCACCCTCCCTTCCTCGCTCTCCTTTTCCTCGCCGTAAATCCCACAAGGGCAGGGAGCCGGAGGACGACACGAGGGGAGAGGGAACTCTGGCCGCCCAAGTGGCTGCCCTCCTTCCGTCCCTGATAGGCCCCGTCCTTGAATCGGCCCTATCACATTATCCGGCCTTTCAGACCGCGCAAATCATAACGCACCCCTCTCCAGAGCAACCTCCTATTGAACCTACGGCTCTAGCCCCCCCTCCCACTCTCCCTCCTGGTCCTTCCCTCCGCCCCTCCGTGCCGGCGACAGGTATAGGACTAGAAGGCCCCTCTCAGGAGGAACCCCCCAATCAGACGTCCGTCGGGTTGGACGGGGTGGAGGACCACTACAGTTCTTTTCCTTATCCTCCTACCATGACGGACTCTTTTGAGTTCCGCCCCTTCTCATGGTGTGACCTTCCCCGGTCCTGGGAGTACTCGTTTGGAGAAGATCACAAGCTAGTGGCCTGGTCTCCCGACTACTCGCTACCGGAGGGCTGGAGGAGGAGAGATGACGTTATCCTAAAGTGGGCCAACGACGCGGAGGGGGCTAAGGTTCTATATAAGATTCGACCCCTCTCCGCCCCGGCCTCCACGCCCTCCAGGATTTCCACCTCTAACACTCTGGACGCATTAGGTGCTCTCCTGGAGAACACTCGTTTAAACCCTGATGGGCATATGTTTGTCGACAGGTCGGGGGACTCACCGGCGGTAGCACTCTCCCCAAACGCCTGGTTCCCGCAGGAGAAAGGGGAGAAGGCCTTAGACATCCCTGCTCTCTTCGAGCGGGCCCAAGACCAACCCAAGACGGTTCCTCCTCGACGGCATATCCCTTCATCATTCCCCGTCGTCCTGCCACCACCCTTCGCGCCGGAGGGTCTGCGCGATTGCTTATGGCACTCTGGCAGGGACCCCGCCCTCCCCCATCAACTTAGTGAACCGGAGACTAAGTTGCTGACGACGGAGGCCTCGACCAGACAAGACCTTGCCTCTACCATCTCGACCGTCACGGCAATCGCGATGATGAGGAACTGGCTGACGACGCTCGCCACGAGCTTTGAGGACTTCCCGCGGGAAGAATTGAGGTGAGTGGGATATTTCAATGTATACAGAGGGTCCAGACCTGTCCTGGCGAGAGACGCTCAGGTAGCGTCTTCACCCAGGACGGAGCCTCTTGACTAGCACCCAAGGACGAGGTCGTTCGGAAACGACCTCGGCCTCGCATATGTTATACGTTCTACAATTGAGCGATGTGACTTTATTACACCCTCCGGGGATCGGGATCCTTCTCGCCCTACTAATTTGATTCGCGTGTTTTATGTATGCAGAGACACCCTGGCGGCACTCTCTACCGTGGCAGAGGGTACAGCCAACATGGCGTCATCAGCCCTACCCCCAGCAGCGAGGGCCTTCACCGCGGCTCGTTTGGCAGCTCGTCAGTCTGCAGCGCGGTCGGCCCCGGAGATAGCTCGCCGGGGCGTGGTGAGAGCAGCTCCCCTTTCCCGTGGTCTGTTCGACCAGGAAGCGACAGACCGCGTCTTCGCTACGGTCCCGACCGTCATCCAGATCCAACAACCATCCCAACCGAGACCTCGGCCCTTACCTGCTTACAGGTCCCACTCTCTATTCAGGCGCCCGCCCCCATACGCGCGCCAACAACAACAACAACAACAACAACATCAACAACAACAGCGGGCATACCGTCCACCACCCACAGGGAGGATAACCCAGCGCCCGCATCAGCAACAGCCCCAGACATTTCGGCGCCAACAATCGCAACACCACACCTCCTCCCAACCCCAGAGGACCACCAACCAACGAAAACATCAGCAGCAACAACAGCAAAAGTTCAAGAACTTCTGAAGGCCCCCAAGTGGGGTGTCTCCTGGGCTGGCACCACGCGTGGCCTGCGCACGGATGGGCCTCCAGGGTCATCCGCCAGGGACTCACCTGGCCTTGGTTCTCTCTCCCGGTGGGTCTCCTTACCTTTATCCTCTGAGGGAACTGTGGTGATACTCTTACATAGTATGGATAGTAACTTGCCCCAGCCCTTCAGGCTTGGGGGGGGGGGGATATACACATTACTACCGATAAGCTGATTCCTTATTCTTTCCTCCCACAGCCACTACGCCACCCTCCCGCGTCATCCAAGGTGTCCTCTTCAGTGCTGCCCCACGTGAGAGACATGAAGGAAAAAGGAATAGTGGAACCAGCGACAGGTCGGGTCTTTCTGTCCCGTCTTTTTACCGTACCAAAGAAAGACCCAGGGAAAACGAGACTGGTTATGGACCTGAGCGCACTGAACAAATTTTTGAAACCCCTGCGATTCAAGATGGTGTCGGTGGCTCAGGTTCGGTCAGTGCTCCGGGAGGGAGACTGGTTAGCGTCCCTGGACCTTCAGGACGCATATTGGCATGTCCCCATCCACCCCCGATTTCGCCGGTTCCTGGCGTTCCAGGTCGGGAGGGAGACGTATCAATTTACCAGACTCCCTTTCGGACTCTCGCTTGCCCCGAGGGTCTTCACAAAGCTAGCGAGAGTGGTAGGCGCACGCTTGGCGGAGGCAGGCGTCTCCACACTCATGTACCTGGACGACTGGTTGATACATTCGCCCACCGAGGAGGGTGCATCAACCAATGTCTCGGTGGCTTTAAGAATCTTGACGGAGATGGGCTTCAAGGTAAACTGGGACAAATCTACCCTCACCCCTACACAAAAACTTCATTGGCTCGGGATCGAGTGGGACACGATCAACGCCTCCCTGTCACTGGCTCCAGACAACGCTCTTCGGACACTCCGCTGTGTCAGGAGGGCATTCTTCTCCCAAACGTTCTCCCGCCGTCAGTGGGAGGGCCTGTTAGGTTGCCTCAACTTCGCGGCCCCGGCCCTTCCACTGGGCCGCTTGAAACACCGACGGCTAACGCGAGAGGTCAACAGGAGCATCCCACTCTTCCCGCGCGACCTTCCCAGGCCGGTACCCTCAACACTCCACAGCTTGTTACGTCCCTGGCTTCGGCCAGGGGTCCTACGCCAGTCAGTCCCATGGTCCCCGCCCCCACCTTGGATAACAGTAGCGACGGACGCCTCGGACATAGGGTGGGGCTTCCAGTCGAGCTGGGGACATCAAGCGTGCGGGGGATGGTCGGAAGAGAGAAGGTCGCTACATATCAACCTTCGGGAGCTGATAGTGGTAAAAGAATGGCTCGAACGGCACCCCGAAATCTCCTACACGAGCGTCCGCTTCGATATGGACAATGTGACGGCAGTACAGTGCGTGCAGAGGCAAGGTACGGCCCGATCAGGTCCACTCCTAGCCCTGTCGGAGGACATCTTCGCCGAGGCATCACGCAGGGCCATTTCTCTCTCGGCGAAGTATGTTCCGGGCCGGGAGAACGAATGGGCGGACGCTCTATCCAGGTTCCGGGAGACATCGGTGGAGTGGCAACTACGTCCACAAGTGTTCGAGTCGCTCTCCCTCCGCTACGGCACCCCGGAGGTGGACCTATTTGCCTCCCCGAGCACGACCCAGCTCCCCCTCTTCCTCTCCTACAACCACAGAACACGCGCAGGAGGCCCGGACGCCTTCACGGAGGACTGGAACCGCTGGAAGTATGTTTACATATTTCCTCCTCCAGCGACAACGGTCCTCCTGAAGGTGGTGCAGACCCTCAGGTCCTTCAAGGGTCGGGTCCTCCTGATAGCTCCCTACTGGCCAGCTCAGCCGTGGTTCGGGGAGCTAATGAAGTGGTGCCCTTCTCCCCTTCTACTAGGGTCAGCCTGCCTGGCCAGCAGCCTTACCGCACCTCTCCAAGCGTCACTTCGACTTCACGCTTGGAGTTTCTACGGGGAGCTCTCGGCCAACTCTTCTCTACAGAGGCAGTGGACAAGATGCTGAGAGCTCACCGTCCATCCTCAGTGCGGCAATATGAATCCTGCTGGCGGAGATTCCAGGACTTCCTTCGGAGACACGCGATAGTGACCATCTCCGCTAGCACAGTTCTGGACTTCCTGTCTTGGCTAGCTGACACCACCAACAGGGCACCGGCGACAATCTCGGCTCACTACGCAGCCCTCGCTGATCCACTCTACTTCGGCATGAACATCACAGTGCCACAAAGGGCGCGAAACCTTCTAATGAAGGGGATCCGCGCCTCGAGAGAGCCGAGACGTCAGCCGGTCCTAGCCTGGTCCTTGCATCGTGTTCTGCAGTACCTGACGTTCGAAGGGACCATCATGGAGGAGGAACACTTCCTTCAACGTGCCGTCTTCCTGCTCGCCCTGGCTACGGGTTACAGGGCGTCACAGCTGGCGGCGATCACCCGCCACCAGTCCTTCTCCAAACTGGAGGAGGACTGCTCTGCCCTAACTCTCGCTCCATCACCTACATTCCTAGCCAAGAATGAGCAGGCGGACGACATGATTGGCCCTATCAGAATACCATCCTTCCTGGAGGAAGGAAACCCACACCCGCTGTGCCCGGTCCGTGCGTTTCAAGACTACGTGGAACGCACGGAAGGGGTGTCCGAGGATCATCTCTTCTACAATTCGAAATCTCGGAACCCCCTAACCCCGAGGTCCCTGGCGCGTTTACTTTGCCGCGTTATAGAGAAGGCCGACCCGGGCCATGCCCCCCACGCCCACAACATCAGAGGCCTCGCGGCATCGCTGGCGTTTCTCCGCACCCACTCTGTGGAACGGGTGCAGGACCTTGGGGGCTGGGCATCAGCAACTTCCTTCAGGACACGGTATCTCTACCACTCGATCACCCCTGTCCCATGTGTCGCCATGGGAACGGCTCCACCCCTCTCTTCGCAAGAGAAGGGGGGCAAAGGGCGACCGAGGGGTAGGGGAAGGCCCAGGAACCGCTGAGCAAGATACAATATTCTACATAGAATTTTTGCACTATGTAAATTGTACAATATTATTTTTATAAAAAATAAACAAATAAATGAATATATATATATATTGATATTGATATCGATATAAGTACTTGATGCTTTTTGTCTCCCCTCTACTGAATGATAAGATGAATAGTCTCCCATACGAGACACACGTAATAACGGCTTGAGCCCTGTCCTCGACTACAATTTGGGCTTCACCTTCTCCTCCCACCTATCCTCGTCTCATGCATAGCTTCGCTGTGCAGGTTTCTTCTCAGCCGATAATACTTCTTTGTCGCGGCTAGTGCCGCTTAAATCGTTTTTATCGGCTTAAGAAACCTGCACAGATTTAGGGTCCCTCCCTCCTCCCACAGGCGAAGCCTTCATTTCTCATTGAAGTGACGGCTCAATCCGTGCGGCCGAGTAAGAAGGGAGGGGATAGGGAGGGGGAGGTGGGGTTGTAGACGCTTGCGCCACCTGCACAGAGCCGGGAATTTTAAATTTCCGATGATTTATGCGGAATGTCCAACCACACACTCCCTTTCGGAAGTGGCCATTTGGCCAGGAGTGTGGTAGGGGATTACCGATATAGCTTCGCTGTGCAGGTTTCTTAAGCCGATAAAAACGATTTAAGCGGCACTAGCCGCGACAAAGAAGTATTATTACCATTTTAATTGACCTATAAACAAACATTGCATTCATATTAATAAATGATATATATTGGTTATCTGCCAGTCATTTATGCTTCAAGAAGAAGATTCATAGTTTATAGGTCAATCATATTTACCATTTAGTTCCATCGTCATGGCTAACGAAGTCAGAAGGAATAGCGTTACAAGCTATCGCGGCCACGTAACGTGCGCGAAAAACAAATTAAACAAGGGGATTGTTGGAAGTGTTGGTACTGGATTTATAGAAAGGGCCAATATCCAATTAGAGGATAAATTGGAAACATATATGGATAAGTAGTTAGAATTCTCTCTAACCCATTCAAATGAGGCCGATTATGATGAAAAATTAGCTAGCCACACAAAGTTCGTGGAAGAAATCTATGAATTACAAGTGCAGGCAGAAAAATATGTCACACCCCAGGGGACGCAGCCAAACTCCTCTCGATCTGCCAGTCCCAGCCATCTAGGTTTTAGAGCAAAACTCCCTGACATCAAATTAGCAGAATTCCATGGAAATCATTTAGAGTGGACCCAATTCTGGAACCAGTTCAATTCCATGGTACATGAAAGGTCCGACATTGATGAGAGTACAAAATTTACCTACCTCAATCAATGTATAAAGGGCTCAGCTAGGCAATACCTCACAGGACTTAAGGGACAAGCGTCCGACTATGACACAGCGGTCACATCCCTTAAGCAACATTACGGGGACGAAAAGAAAGTTACTCGAACCCTGATAAGGAAACTCATCCAACTTGAATCACCGAAGTATAACAAGCAAGACATGTTACGCTTCAAATTGGAAATAGATAATACATTAAAGCAGTTGGAACATCATCCATGTGTAGATATACAAGGTGGAAGTTGGTTGATTGAGGAATTACTCCTGCTGAAATTCCCAGGTGACTTAAGCAAGTGGTTCTGCGATTTTTACAAGTCAATGTACTATACTATAGACCAGATTAAAGAGGGACTTAAAACCCTAGTAGAATTTATGGGTGTAGACCAAACTCTAGGAATAATGATTCCGGAGGTAAGTCAAAAGAAAGTCACACTAACCAAACCGATAGCTAAACGTCCTGATAACAGTAACCAAGTTCCGAAATGCGTCAACACAGCAGCATCAATAGGAACTTATTTAACTACAGTAGGCTGGAGGTCATGCTTCTTTCGCAAGCAAGATCATAAAAGTTACGATTGTCCACAATACAACACACTGTCGGCCAGAAAGGATAAACTCAAGGAAATGAATAGATGTCAAAAGTGCATCAAGGCACATGACACAAATGAATGCACTACCGTACTTGGAGTATGCCCTCACTGTCAAAAGGGAAAACATCACTCCTTTCTGTACGTAAGCAACCTATCAAGCAAACAAAAAGTCTCTAATGTAGTTAATGTTTCTAAAGCTAATAGCGGCAATCAGAATGATCAGTACAGTGATTCCGTTGAACTGACTGGAAAGTCTAAACCCAAGCCTGAAACAAATGATGACTCGTCAGATTCTAGTAACTCACGAGGTCCAAAAACTGCCACGCAGGTTATGTTGGTCATCTCTGACAGAAGACAGGGAGCCAATTATAGTGTAGCCTTGCCTACAGCAACAGTGACAGTGTGTTCAAGAGCCGGAAAGGTAGAAAGAACACGAGCATTTTTTGACCAAGGTTCTCAAAGATCCTTTATACTCAGAGATTTGGCTAGTAAATTTGAGCTTAAATCTGTAACCAACGTGAACATGACTTTAGATTGCTTTGATAGGCAAGGAAGACAGAAGAGTTATGAAATGGTGAAACTCGACATTGTCTTAGGCAGACGTAGGAAGAAAGTCACGATGGCTGTAGTGGAGGAAATGCCCAAACAGATAACCACTCCCGGCTTACTGACAACTGCCAATAAGTTAGAGCAATAAGGCATTCAATTGGCAGATAAGGATATACACTCCGATGTAATAGATAATATCCAACTATTGATAGGTGCAGATTTCATCGGACGTTTCTTGTGTGGAACGATTACTGTGAACAAAGTGGATCTTATGCAATCCCCAGGTGGGCACTTGATCTACAGTATCATACCTGATCATAGCGATGAAACTTCTGCATCCTGCTCAGTCAACCTGTTGACCCCGCAGGTGAGTGAACCATCATTACTGATTGAACCACGCAATATATGTGAGGCAATAGTGACTGATTGTAATCCCATACATAAATTGTGGGATTTAGATGTCATGGGTATTAATCCAAACCAAGAATCCCCAAATGATGTAAAGGCATTCAAGCATTATGAAGGAACTGTAAAGTATATGGAAGGAAAATACTGGGTGGAACTTCCCTTTAAGACGAACCACCCATTCCTCCCACATAACTATGGACTTGCCTTAGGGCAAATGCATCATCAAAGGAAAAGATTTAAAAATCAACCGGAGCTACTACAATGTTATCACAACATTATCATGGAACAATTAAAAGCCGGAGTTATTGAAGAAGTTGTTGATCCAATAGTGGGCACTAATACTCATTATCTACCTCATCATGCGGTATGCAAGGAATCGGCAACCACCCCTTTACGGATTGTGTACAATTGCAGTGCCAAAAGTTCAAGGACAAATGCCTCGTTGAACGATTGTTTGTTAACTGGTCCTTCACTTATAGAAAAATTAGGTGATACCCTGATCAAGTTCAGGATCAACCAGTTTGCATTTGTAGCAGATATTGAAAAGGCCTTTCTACGTATAGGTCTGCAACCTCATCATAGAGATTTCACAAGGTTTTTATAGCCAGCAAACCCTCAGGATGATAGTAGCGAAATCAAAACTTATCGTTTCACATCCGTGTTATTTGGAGCAACATACAGCCCCTTTCTGTTACAAATGACACTGAAACATCACTTCAAACTTTCCAAATCACCATTTGCAGAATTATTGTCCTCTTCCTTCTATGTAGACAATTTGATGGGGACGACGAATAGTGAGACGGAAACAGTAAAGATATATGAAGCAGCTAACAAGGAGCTAACTATTGCTGGCATGTCTCTGACACAATGGAATAGGAACTCAGAAATATTGAGAGAATTAATCCAAAGGGACAATACTTTGGTCTCTCCTCCTGCTGACCTAGTCACAGTATTGGGTCTAGAATGGGACATTATTAATGACACTCTATCCTTAAAGGAATGTAGGTTTACGTCATTGTCATATGTGACCAAACGCCAACTTCTTTCGCTGGTATCCACTTGTTTTGATCCCTTAGGACTTTGTTCCCCCATTCTTATTAAAGGAAAACTACTTAATCAAGAAGTATGGACAGAAACGGTGGGATGGGATTCACATTTACCTACTTCATATCTGGAAAGGTGGAATGAATTGGCCAAGGAAATTAAGGAGCTGCCCTCTTTCAAGTTCCCACGCATATCCTGTGGTAACATTCATAAAGCGATATTACATGTATTTGTTGATGCTAGCACCTTAGCCTATGGTGCAGTCAGTTATCTTACTGATGACAACCAATCAGTTATTTTGACCTCAAAGGCCAGGGTTGCTCCATTGAAGAACAAAACCACAATTACTTTACCACAACTAGAATTGACAGCCCTACAACTGGGCACACAACTTGCATATAACCTACAAAATCTCTTAAGAGAATGTATTAAAGAGGTGATTATCTGGTCTGATTCAGAAGCAGCCCTGCAATGAATCAGGAATGACAAAAGCAACATCCCATATGTGCAAAACAGAGTGGCGGACATCCGCAATCTAGGGTCATCCTTCGGATATCGGCATGTACCCTCCAAGGAAAACCCAGCGGATTTAGTTACCAGAGGAATTAGCAATCAAACAATTTAAGAAAGCCAAGATATGGACTGTGTTACCATAGTCACCCCAAGGTGTTTATTACGTTCTCTAATTATGTAGGCTGACGACTATATCGTGTTTATATTCATGGACGTAGATCCACATGCTGAAATCTAAGTATTCAAAAATCTAATATGTCTGAAAAATATGTTTATTCCTGTGAGATTATGATGCTCTAGTGATGTAAGAATTCATAGAAATATTTATTGTAATTGCTTTTGGTGTATGATCAATGTATGATTTATATTTTACACTACTGACTATATCGCGGGGAGAGTTGAAACCATTATTGGAATTGTCGTCGATAAGATAAGAGAGGGGAAAAGGAATGATTGCAATTCCTCGCTTGTACATTCTTCTGTATATGGTTTGAATTAGATATATAAGTCTTTTGAGGATAATATGGTTGAAAGAATATAAAATGGGAGTAGAAATATGGGGATAGATAGTGATAAAACGCACAGAGGAAGAGTAATTATGGATATAAATGGTATGTTGTAAAAGCATGATTTGTAAGGATTAAGTTTAACATTTTGAAGTGATTATATTATTAATTAAGAATTCAGTATTCACGGTGCTTGTAGAAGCAAAATCTGGTTAGAAGACTATGTGAAGGTTATGTAATATGAATATCATATATGGAATGTAAACTAATTAATGGTGCCTTTGATTTGTATATACATTATTATTATACAAGTGGAGAAGTGAGATAATGAAACACCTCATATGTACTAAGAATATATTATATACTTGAGTCTGAGATGTAATAATCAAATATATACATTTGATTCTATATTGTTAGGTTTATTCAATATAGGTTAAGATATAATTACCTACTATCTTTCTATATCCTCCATTTATGATGATAATGTGAAGTAGGGATTTCTTTCCTAACTGAAGGGAATGATGAGATATGCTTGTTAGAGAGGGAACTATGCAGTAAGAAGTGAAACTAATATCCGTTATTGTCACTCCACCTTTAGGGGATGAGGCAAGATCTGTTGTGTCCTCTTAGATCCTCTATTAACTAATCAATTGCTTTAAGGTTAGAGGTGGTAACGTGACAACTGGAGGCCCGGAATGGCTACCCTTCCGAGAACACTGGCCTACACAGAAACCAAATGTGTTGGTGTGTGAAATAATCTCAGAGAGAATCCAAGAATTACCAGAGGTTACACCTTTATTTGACCATACAAAATACTCATCTCTTAATAAGATGCTTAGGATAACCAATTATGTATTTAGGTATGTAAGAAAGTGTAATCCCAATATTTCATTACCAACGGCTAGTGTGTATTGGATGCAGATAGCTCAGAAGACTCATTATCCTAGTATTCATAATTTTCTGATGAATGGGAGTGGTACTCTCAATAAGAATAATTGACAGTTTATCAAAGACTTAGGTCTGAACAAAGAGGAGTCTTCTGGTCTTATCCACTCCAGAGGCCGTTTGAATTATGCTTCTATTGATCATGATACCAAGTTCCCTATCCTCATCCCAACTAAAAGTCACTTAGCATATTTGTTTATCACCCATGCACATGAAAGGTGCCTGCATGGAGGCACTCAGGAAACAATGTTACATGTTAGAATGTATTATTGGATGCCAAAGTGCCGTCAAACCATCAAGACCATACTGGGTCGTTGTGTCACTTGTAAGAGGGTTTAGGGTAGGAAATTTGAATACCCTGGTCCACCTCCATTGCCCGTTGAGCGTGTGACAATTGAGCGTCCCTTCCTTCACATAGGAATTGATTATTCAGGACCTATCACACTCATAAGGACGGAGGATGGAAACCCCCACAAATATTACATATGTTTATTCACATGCACAGCAACTAGACTAGTGCACTTAGAGTTAGCCTCAGATATGTCGGCTCTGACATTTCTGAACCTCTTTCGGAGATTTTGTGCAATGTACTCATTCCCGAGAACAGTAATTTCGGACAATGGGTCCAATTTTGTTGCTGGAGCCAAGTTCTTCAAGGAGATGTTAGACTATACTAACGTCTCTGAATATATGACAGGAAATAGCATAACATGGAAATTCATAGCCCCCAGAGCACCATGGATTGGAGGCTTTTATGAGCGCATGATCAGTTTAACCAAGTCATGTCTGAAGAAAGTCTTGTATAAGAAGAGAGTGACTCAGGAGGAGTTGGAAACAATTCTGCGGGAAGTCCAAACGCGGTTGAACAATTGCCCCTTAACCTACCTCAATGAAGAAGGACCCGTAGAATCCTTAACTCCTAATCACCTTTTGTATGGAAGAACCATAAATCCCTATCCACCACTGGTAACTTCGGACACATCTGACCCCGATTTCTTGGGACATACAGAATTAATTGCAAGACACAGCTGTCTATCATCAATTATCAAACATTTTGAAAGAATTTGGAAAAAGGATTATTTGACTTCCCTGAGAGAAAAACATTATGGCTCCTCGAAACCAATGCAAATGAAATCACCCAAGGTGGGGGAAGTGGTGATAGTGGAGAGACTTGGACCACAACATGAGTGGCCATTAGGACGTATTGTTAAACTATACCCAGATGAAGAAGACAATATATGCATTGTAGATGTGTTG
The DNA here is from genome assembly GCF_046742065.1 of Oratosquilla oratoria. Classification (NCBI taxonomy): domain Eukaryota; kingdom Metazoa; phylum Arthropoda; class Malacostraca; order Stomatopoda; family Squillidae; genus Oratosquilla; species Oratosquilla oratoria. Next base: position 11,306,625 of record NC_134811.1, read on the forward strand.
TGCAACGGGATGATTAGTAGAAGAACCCTGGACAAACTAGTTCCCTTGGAAATTCATTCCCAAGAGCCAACACCCTTAACAGGTGGAGAATCCATTGGTGAGGATGAGACATCTTCAGTACGTCCTATGAGACAAGCAGCTCGAAGGGCAATTAGATTAAGGCAATCCCTGATTGATAATGCACAATTGTAATTAGATGTGCTCCTTTGCCGCCCGGAGGGTGTCGGGAATAAATCCTGACAGAGGCATTTTTTAGAGTAAGACTATTATTACATATTAATATAGTCATCTGTGGTTACGGCCTCAGTTAATTTAGTGAATTGATAGTTGTAGAATTAGGATTAAGATTGAAATACAGCAATTAAGCATATCAAGCTGTATGAAATTTGTATTCTAGAGACTTAGTATATGAAAGCATGCATAACAAGTTATACAGTCCTACTTTTTCCATTTAGATAGAGTGACCTATCATTTTTGTTTCTATATACGAAAATATTATATAAAGCATTTTGTAGGACTCGACACCCCTTAGTTACCACAAGCCGGTTGTTCTAACCCCTCTCAGGAATGTCGAGTTACCGATATGTCATTTCCATTATTAATAATTTTATTTACCACTTGGTGTCTTCTCCGTCTTGAGTATTGGTTCTGGTGTATTACCCATCTATAGTTCCTATGCATGGGGATCGTATAATGTATGTATCGTGCGACATTTTCGCTTCAGTTAAGGTGAAGTTGTGCTTCCCATGGACCCTTGGCGACGAGAGGCCAGGGGGGACTGGGCGTTCGGCACCAAGAGACCCCCCGCTGGCGCCAAAAACAGGCAGTTTTGGCGTGGTTGAGTTCAAGTTGAGGACAAGACAAGTCCGAGACAAGAAATGTAATTGACCAAAGTGTTAGTGATTAGTGACTAGGGGATGATATGAATTCACCCCAATCACAGACCTCATATAAATCATGTGTGAAGTGCATATACGACGAAGCGTGTCTTAAACCAGTGAGGGGATTCTGTGAGAGAACCATTCCCCTCAGCATACCTATATCCTTTCCCATCCCCATACTCGCCCTCCATGCCACGCCCGAAGTTCGTTACGCACACCACCGTCATTAACCAGAACAAAGACGAAGAAGATTTCCAAGTGGCCCCAAGGCCACGGTAAGTCATAACTTGAGTTACATAAAATATCCAAACCAATATGAAGAATATAATAACTACATATTCATAAAGATACATGATGCTTTGTGATGCCATTATACGTTTCAGGGTTCGATGAGTTCCCTGCCCTTCATAGGTATGTAGTTTTGTAGTGTTGAGAGTTGTATACAAGTTCACGCAGAGTATCCCAGTATTAACTCGGTGGGACGGTCACCTAGATTATCTTACACCGTCAACATTTCGTATTAAAAGAGATGGGAAATCTGTCGGAAGTCATAATATTCTCCACAGATTGCATAGCCCTAAATTTATGGATGATTATATATCCAATAGGATAAATACTCTTCAAAGTATTCACCAAAGAGTTAGGAAACATATGCAGGTGTATTCACAAGAGATGAAGGAACAACAACACAAAATAGCTCATTAACTAGAACTGAAAATTGGAGATTTAGTAATGGTCAAACTAACTTCACCTAATAATAAACTTTCACCAAGGTACACTGGTCCATATAGGGTAATTGATTCTGCAGGTGGAAACAAGTTTAAACTTAAACATTTAGAATCAAGAGAAGAATTGACAGGACATTTAGATGACATCAGGAAAATTAGCTTGCAGATCTATGAAGACGATTATAGTAATACTTTGTGCATAAATATTAATAACCCTGGAGAATATGGAGAATATTATAATGATATTTTTCAAGAGTTGAACATTAATCTTGATATATTTTACAGATAAGCATTGACCTATCTATATATTTTGGAGGGGTGACCTAAACAACTGGAACTTGGTGTCAAGCAGATGCAGGGAAACCTAGGATCTGCTGTGGTCAGACTTGGAACCTTAAGGACCTCTCAACTAATAATAAGTAAAAAGACTGTCTTTGAAAATGAAGTGTGTTGGAAAATATATGAATAGAGACACTTAACAATAACTTTTAACTTCAACTTAGTGTGTTTTGCAAATCAATTGGTATCATCTTTGAAAAGATAATAAACCATTCACAATTGGAAGTTAGTGAATTTTCTAATCAATTATATCCTTTCTGTAGACAATATAAGAGAAAGCATGATCTCTTTTGTGTTCCGAGAAACTTCACATGAATTCGCTGGTTAGGAATGTGTCTGTTATGAACAATTGTAATTATATAAAGATTTTTGTAGACCAAATCCCTCATTGTAACATACAAGGATCTCATTATTTGTTTTTCCCTAACAAGACAAAGGTATCAATCAATTGTCCTGGGTTGAGTCCTAAATTGGATTTGGTTGAAGGTCTTGTCTCTATTAAAGATAACTGCGAATTGCATGCAGACACTATTTCCACCATTTCTAATACCCTTAATACAGTGCATTTAACTGATGATACCTACATTTCAACCTTCAACTTCACATTGCCTGAAAACTCTCCTCCTTTGAAAATTAAGAGAAGACCATTGTCAAGATCTCCCTCCAATGATTTGCATATACCATTCCTTGTTATACCTTTGCTTTCAGTGTTAGTGGCAGCACTGATTGCCATTGTTGTATTCCGGAGGTTGACTCTGTCAAAACCCCTGAACCATATTCACCATGTGTCTGCTTAATTGACATACATTTACATGTATTATTCTAACATTCACAATTGTTAAATGATGTTCTTAATGAATTTATGCCTTATATATTGACATGCATGTTATTCACATTTATAAGTATTATGTTTATGCATTATTCACCATCTATTGCATAAAAGATGTAGTTTGGTGGGTTGCTTATTTCTTGATAACCAAGGGTAGATTAGCCTATTCTAGAAATATATTAGCAAGCCCTGTAAGAGGGAAATAAGAAATTGGTCGGGACGACCAACGGTAGCTGCCGAGCCCTGTAAGAGGCCGGTAATTGTAGGAATGGTAATCAGGTGAAATACATGCTGAGTCAACAATTCTGACTCAACGCCTGTTGTCGGGAATAAATCCCGACAGAGGCATTTTTTAGAGTAAGACTATTATTACATATTAATATAGTCATCTGTGGTTACGGCCTCAGTTAATTTAGTGAATTGATAGTTGTAGAATTAGGATTAAGATTGAAATACAGCAATTAAGCATATCAAGCTGTATGAAATTTGTATTCAAGAGACTTAGTATATGAAAGCATGCATAACAAGTTATACAGTCCTCCTTTTTCCATTTAGATAGAGTGACCTATCATTTTTGTTTCTATATACGAAAATATTATATAAAGCATTTTGTAGGACTCGACACCCCTTAGTTACCACAAGCCGGTTGCTCTAACCCCTCTCAGGAATGTCGAGTTACCGATATGTCATTTCCATTATTAATCATTTTATTTACCACTTGGTGTCTTTTCCGTCTTGAGTATTGGTTCTGGTGTATTACCCATCTATAGTTCCTATGCATGGGGATCGTATAATGTATGTATCGTGCGACATTTTCGCTTCAGTTAAGGTGAAGTTGTGCTTCCCATGGACCCTTAGCGACGAGAGGCCAGGGGGGACTGGGCGTTCGGCACCAAGAGACCCCGCTGGCGCCAAAAACAGGCAGTTTTGGCGTGGTTGAGTTCAAGTTGAGGACAAGACAAGTCCGAGACAAGAAATGTAATTGACCAAAGTGTTAGTGATTAGTGACTAGGGGATGATATGAATTCACCCCAATCACAGACCTCATATAAATCATGTGTGAAGTGCATATACGACGAAGCGTGTCTTAAACCAGTGAGGGGATTCTGTGAGAGAACCATTCCCCTCAGCATACCTATATCCTTTCCCATCCCCATACTCGCCCTCCATGCCACGCCCGAAGTTCGTTACGCACACCACCGTCATTAACCAGAACAAAGACAAAGAAGATTTCCAAGTGGCCCCAAGGCCACGGTAAGTCATAACTTGAGTTACATGAAATATCCAAACCAATATGAAGAATATAATAACTACATATTCATAAAGATACATGATGCTTTGTGATGCCATTATACGTTTCAGGGTTCGATGAGTTCCCTGCCCTTCACAGGTACGTAGTTTTGTAGTGTTGAGAGTTGTATACAAGTTCACGCAGAGTATCCCAGTATTAACTCGGTGGGACGGTCACCTAGATTATCTTACACCGTCAACATTTCGTATTAAAAGAGATGGGAAATCTGTCGGAAGTCATAATATTCTCCACACCTGTTGTTTGATAACATCGAAGGCGACGTTCTTTCTATGTAAACACTAGCCGACAGAACGGTGAATGTTTTTAAAATAATAGCTGATGTAATCAAAACTCTGTAAGCGCAGGTTAGCTTCGTTTGACCAATGCTGAGGTAAACGATATTGCTAGTGACATTGTATCGGCTTTCCGGATTGGAGCAAGGTGGAAGATGGAGGAAAATTATTGGTGCATGAATTCAAAGTCACACCCATAAGGTGTGACAAATTTTTGAGAAGTCAAAGGAGATTGGATTAGAAAAATGAGTGACGTCAGACGAAGGTAGCTTGGCGTATGATATGGAGATCTCGGGAGAGATGAGAGAGATCCTGAGTGTAACAAGACTGTGAAATTACAGTGAAAGAAGAAAAGTACAATTTCCTTAACCTCAGGACTAGTACGAATTATATAAGAAATACCAGGCATTGGGCCTGCGGCATAAGAAGAACTTGAACATTTAGTATAACTCACGTAACGAAGGCAAGGGGCCTCGAGACGAGTGGAATTATAAGTCAAATATAAGTGTAATGGTCAAGGACCGACAGTGGTGGTGACATGGGTGACGACAAAGGGGGGGGTCACACTGGCTGTTTCTTATTCATTCTTGCCCATTTATATCTAATCTCATTCTCATACTTGTGATTCTACTCTTGCATTCATTTCTTTCATCACACAGGTTCAGTAGCTATGGTGATATTACATAACTCTGCCTTAAACGAAAATTTACCTCGGACATCTCACTTTCCTTATTTTCCACTCCCATAAAATTCATAGCCACCATATAGGCTCTTCACTTGCACTAAATTTCTTCCTCTCACTCAATAGTCTCATGGTCTTACATACCTCTTTCTTAGCTACTCTAGTATTCCACCTTTTTGCAGCCTCAAATATGAAAAAAAATACTACTGCTTAATGTTTTACCCACACGTATTTATATATAACCTTAGTATTGGGCACCCTCATATAGTTTAGTGATTAATGCAATCAGTCTGTTGTATATCCTTATGCAATGTCTTTGGGTATACAAAAATGTAGGCTATCACATGTACAATGGTGTGTATTTTACATTTAGCAGGCAGTCTAACTGATATGGCCCCCAAACTTTGGCTTATTTGATTATTTCTAACAAAATCTATGTTACTATATTACTAACTGGTCTCCTGTGGATGAAATGAACTCATAGTTTTATTATTCATTTCTGCAAAAGGTCTTTAGATTGCTCATGTTTACACTGAAAATAAAGTACTTCAATCTGCAAACATATATTTCAGTTCAATTAATGATCTCTTTGAGGATGCCATGGATATAAGCATATTTAAATACCTAAGTAAATCAAACATGAGTTTCCCTGTCTCTCATTCTCTAAAGAAAAGAAAAAAAATCAGCAGTCAAATTCTAATGCTTGGATGGCTATAATGACATCTACCACCCATGTTTATTATACATCTTGTAATTCAGTTATGAGTAAGAATGGGAAAACTGAATAACCATTCAAAATATAAAAAAGTGTAGAAGTGTAATCAGCAGTCAAATTCTAATGCTTGGATGGCTATAATGACATCTACCACCCATGTTTATCATACATCTTGTAATTCAGTTATGAGTAAGAATGGGAAAACTGAATAACCATTCAAAATATAAAAGAGTGTAGAAGTGTAATATGTGCTAGTCATAGAAATACAAATCTTTCAGCAAAAGGTCCTGCCCTTGGCTGAATAAAATCACCTATCATTACCCAGAACAAAATTTGCTATGTGTATCACTAGCACTGGGGTTGTGATATCCACAATCCCTTCAACACAGGGTCCTGCCCACAATTCAATAAAATTATCTTTTATCAAATAGAACAAAATAAGGAAAAATATTACTGTAGTGAAGGGGATAAACCTTCAACCCAATTATGCCTATTTCTTGTCATAGTGTGATCCATAGTATGAGTAGAACTAACATAATCAAGTCATGCTCCTTGCTAACCTTTAAGACATTCAAAAACTTACATATGGAATATAGAGCAGAATTACTCTAGATATTCTGCAGAAATTTATTACAACCCCCTCTTCATATAATTGAATATGTACACATGTTCACAAATGATGTATTTGGCTTCCCTGACTCAAGGATTGATTCACTCAGCTCTTTTGTTTACAATAGTGATGGACAGAAAATTTATTTTCAGTAATCTAGAAGTACGACAGAGATTGATACAATATGGAAATGAGGTGAAAAAATAATGAGATCGTACTATCACCCTCTAGAAACTGGAGCTATGATACTTTAAACAGGGCCCTCACTTGCAGGGGTGGGAGAGGGGGATGGCATATGCCCAGGGGTGGTAATTTTAGGGGGGTGTCAATTCTAGCCCATAAGGCCGACAAAATAATGATAATTAAGAAAGGTCAAAGAAGCCCTGAATATTTTACAATAATCAACAGATTTTGTGTTAGAATCAACAAAATATGAATTTTTTCCCCATATTCTTTCTGCATTAAGAACATCAAATGCAAATTTTAAAATCTATTTGATTATTTTGCAAGCCAATAGCTAAAATAGGCAGTAAGGGATGATGGAGGTGGGAAGGGGTGATGTGGGGGTGGATCACTGAGAAGTTTGCTTCAGTGTTGCATCTAGGCATGTGAGGGCTCTGACTTTTAAAGCACAAGTGATATGAAACTAAAATCCACTATTGAATATCAAGGAAAACAAGTGTCTGTATATTACAATCACTAACTGTGGTCCTTAATCTCAATAATGGGCTATAGTTTAACTTAACACATTACATTATTCTGTCCTAAGTGATATGAGATTTAATGCCTCATCTCATGCACTGCTTGCTTGTTTGCTGCAGATGATGCTTCCACTATTGATGCATTTACAGCATGTTCACAACCAAAATTATTATACACTGAATTTTTGTTAATTCTATAATAATAATAATAATTATTGCCTCTTATTTCAATGGCTGGAACCTAGAGCCCTTCAACAGCTGACAATGGTCCTCAGGCATTCCCAAAGGATATTCTGGGATGAAATGTTGATCCTCTGGTGTATGTATGGGACTACAGTAAACCTTAATTGAGCCACAGGGTGTTTGGAATTAGGGAGTATTTGGATATGTGAGGTAAAATTATTGTTTCCCCCAAATCTCTTCTCAGCAACTCCGATACTAAATTCTGAATTCTAAAGGGATAATAGTGTTACACAATACACATAATAGTCGAAGAAAAGCAGCTTCTGGTTGTAAGTTCTATCTGTGAAGAGGAGGAAATACTGTTTAAGCTGACTGAGAGAGTTCTTGGGACTAGTCCACATACTGGGCAACATGTACTTCCAAATAAAAGTGTGAATGTTAATGGGATTTCAAAATAGGTGTGAGGGAGTTGATTCTTTCTGATGTCTGTCTTGCAAGACCACCACTTGCAGGTACCTGCTGTTGGTCCATAATTACTTCTACAAAAGTAATGGCAACTGTGATGGGTACATGTCAAATCCTTGCCAAAATGTAAAAATTCACTTCATGATATAATGGTTACATAACAAAAACATGTTAAAAGTAATGTCATGAACATGAGTCTACCCATGGAGTAAGAGGTCAGCAGAAACATCAAGGATCTAAGGGGCTAAATCATATTCAGTATGGCAATGTAAATCTGCAAAGAAATAGTAACATCTCCAGTGCCCCAAAATTCACGTACAAATAAGACAATACTTGTTGAAAAAAGAAGCTATCACATGATTGATTCAACCATATAAGGATGTGAACCACTCCCTTATTAGGGGTGAAAGGGCTTTTGGGATATATATATATATACACACACACAAGGCATATTTTTAAGTAAGTACCGTTTTGAAATTCCACCATTGTGGCACTGAGGTTGGCACTTGGTGTATGCACATTGTGTACTGCTATCTTTTGGCTAGTCACAGCTGCCATTACGGAATCATCTGACCGTGTTTAAGCTTATTTGTGAGTATTTAGAATGCCTCCTCTGTTTGAGAATGCCACCGACTGTGAAATACACACTGCGATTCGTTTTCTTACTGCTAAAGGTGTGAAAGCTGCTGAAATTCATCATCAGATCAGTGAAGTGCATGGAGAAAACATTACGAGTGATGGGATGCTGCAGAAATGGGTGAGACCTTTTAAAGATGGTCGTATAAATGTGCATGATGAGGAATGAAGTGGATGACCTTCACTCATTACTGATGGTTTGGTGCAGAAAGTTGATGAAAAAGTGCAAGAAAACAGATGCTTTACAATTTCATTGTTATCTGATCAGTTTCCTGAAGTGTCAAGAAGCGTGGTTTATGAAATTGTGACAGAACACTTAAACTATTGAAAGTTATGCTCATGCTGGGTACCTGAGTAAGGAAATCATTTTGCTTCATGACAACGCCCGTCCACAGGCAGCCAATCAAACTCAAGATGTGGTCAGATCACTTGGCTGAGAACAATTTGATCACCCTCCGTACAGGCCAGATCTAGCGCCCAGTGACTACCATGTCTTCCTGCATTTGACGAAGCATCTGGGTGGTCAGTGCCACAATGACAATCAGGATGTTAAAACAGCAGTGTTTCAGTGGTTCTCTAATCAGGCAGCAGATTTCTACGAGAATGGTATTCAAAAGCTGGTTGTACAATATGACCAATGCCTTAATATTGGTGAAAATTATGTTGAAAAGTAGATTACAGTACAGGCTTTCATGTAAAAATAAAATTGTTACGAAAAGTCTACTTGTTTCATTTTTATTTCAAAACAATACTTACTGAAAAAACACACCCCATATATACATATATATATATATATATATATATATATCATTAAACATGGAAGTTACCATTCTTAATAGTTTTTCTTTCATTTTGACAGTATGTTCTCTGATACATATATACATACACATATATGTGTATACATATATATATATGTATATATATACATATATACATACATATATATATATACTTATATATATATATACATACATATATATATATATACATATATATATATTGTCAGTGTATTTGGGCAGACGTTTTTCTCTAATGCATGTTTCATTGAAAGTGATGGCTAGTTGTGCATTAATAATTTTCTTAAAGGTATTTTCCATATACCTTATTAAGGATTTGTTTTCCTGAGGAAGGAAATTTATGACTTGGCTGTATGTAGTCATATTAGCTAGATCGCGATTTCGGGTTCAAGACCCTTCTTCAGTAGCTATAGGGATAATAATTAATCCTAAGATTCTAGTAAAGATCTAAGTTATATACTAGAGTTCCTATACTTGCTAATCATACATATATATACAGTATATACATATATATGCATACATATATATATATATATATATACATATATATATATATATACATATATATATATATATATACATATATATATTATATATACACATATATATATATATATATATAATCAGAATAAATTAAAATAAGGTAAATTTCAGTAAGCTAAATTATGCTCACCCTCCCAGAATTAAAAATTTAGCAAGAAAACTTGAAAACATTAGGAAGGAGATAGATAATTGTGAAAAAGGCCATCATATTCAATGTTGTATATTAAGGAGAATCTGTGGCCTAAGGATACAAATATATATATATATACACACACACATACATGTGTGTGTGTGATTCCCCCTGGTCTTGGCTCATGTGTTGGATATCAGAGCTCATATATGGCCTGAACTATGGGTTATACAACCTTAAATACACTTACCCCCCAACTCCTTGCCCACCAGAGTTGGAGTGCTGGCTTACAGTACAGCAACGCTGAAAATTTTCAGCCCTGGGTGCGACCCAAACTTGTATGACTGAATTAATCCTTGGGAATGATACCACTGCACCATTGAGCCATACGTGTATATTTATCTATACATAACTAAATATATGTATATATATATCATATATATATATATATGTATATATATATTCATATGTATATATATATATGTATATATACATATATATATATGTATATATATATATATATAATGTATATATGTATATATATATACATATATATATATATATTAGGTGGAGTCATAAGTAACTTGAATTTTTGTGAAATGTGTTTATCCATGAATAACTGAGCAATCAAATAATTTCAATCAAAAGTATATTTGTCATTTTTGTCAATCACCTCTTGCAATGAAACAGGTATCTTGCTGATTCCTCTAAGGTAAAGTTAAGCTGGTTTTCAGCTCAAGAAGTTCCCCACAAACATTTTTACTTGGTTTTCTTCAGATTCTTTTTTTTAATTACATAGTACATGATCAGGTGAATATGGAGGATGGGGTAGAACAGACCAACCCGAATCTATATTTTTTCTGTGTACCTATTTACCTAATTGTAATATACGGGAGGGGAGCTATGCTCGTGGTGACCCGTCTATGTATCTCTCCGCATCAAGTTTTATCTTAAAATCTTGTATAGTGTTAGCACATACTGTTTTGTTGTCTAATTTGTCCAATGGTACTTTTCCTTCTTTAAGTGATGATTTAACGATATCATATATTTTGTCAGTTAATTCTTCCATGCATTCTTTCAGTATCCAGTTTGCTATTCTGTCTGGGCCATGTGATTTTCTGACATCCAGGGTTTTAATTTGATCACTGATTTCTTTTTGTGTTACGTTTATTTCTTTCATTGCTGGGGATGATTCTCTCTCTCTAACTTCACTGTTAGGAGAGTTTTCTATTGTGAATACTGATCTGAAGTGGTTGTTCATTATTTCAGCCATTTCCAGTTCTTCTGTAAATTCCTTTTTATCTTGGCGCAGTTTTTCTATTTCTTGTTTGTTTTTCAGTTTTCCATTTACATATTTGTAAAATAGTTTGGGTTCTTCTTTACATTTGTCTATTATCTTTTTTTCATAATTTCTCTTTTCATCTCTGCGTATTTTTACATGTTTGTTTCTTAGTTTAATGTATGTTTGCCATTTGCTCTGTTTCTTATCTCTTCCATTTTTTCCAAGCTTTGTCCCTTTTTTCCTTTGCTTCACTACATCTTTTGTTGTACCAGTTCTTTATGTATGCCTTTTCCATTTTTTTTTGTGGTACAAATTTTTCCACTCCTTCATTATAAATTTCTTTTAGTATGTTCAATTTTTCTTCTATCCCTGTATCTTCGTTTTGGAATTTTTCCCAGTTTGCATTGCGAAAGAATGTTTTAAGTTTCTCAAAGTTTGTTTTGTTATACATAGGTCTTCCTATTCTATGTTTAACATATTTGCTTTGGTCTGGTTGTTCTTTCAATTCCATTTCTATTAGTACATGGTCACTTTTTCGTATTGGAGTTTTGTAAATAATATTATCGAATATCTCAGGTTCTGTTGTAAGTATTAAGTCCAATATTGAGGGTTCTTCATCTCCTCTATATCTAGTATTTTCTCTAATCCACTGGGTCATTGTGTATTCAATGGTCAAGTACATTGCCCATTGTTTCTCTCCCCCTTTCACTGTCATATCTTCCCAGCATATTTCTTTTGAATTAAAGTCACCCATAATTACTGTATTTCCTCCATCCTTCAGTGTTTCAATTAGTTCTTCCTTTGTATCATCTAGTAACTCGGCGTGATCCCTCTCTGACCAGGCTTGTGTCTTAGGAGGTACATATACCACTGCAAATTTTCTTTTCTTTTTTTTTTACCTTCGACTTGTACTACAATTGATTCTACATTATTTTTTCCTTCAGTTATTTTTGTTACAGTTAAATCTTTCTTGGCCAAAATTAGAACTCCTCTGCCCTGTTTGTTCTTTCTATTCTTTGTCCAACAGTTATATTCACCTTGTCCCACAGTGTGGGGTGTTAGTATGAACTTTAATTTGGTTTCTACAATTCCCATTATGTCTGGTTTTTCTAATACTAGATAATCATTTAATTCGTTTATTCCTGAGATTATTCCGTCTATATTTGTGTAAGCTATTTTTAGTTTCCTTTCTCCTCCTCCCCTTCTGTCTTCTTTGTTTCCATTTTCTCTATGTACTTTTTCCTCAGCCTCATGTCTATCACTCTCTAAAAAAACTCCTTTTCTTTTTCAGTACTATTCTCATTCCTTTCATTTGCCTCATTCCTAAGTTCCTTTTCTTTCTCTTTTTCTTCCTCACTCATTTCCTTTTTTATCCATATATTTTTGTACTGTTCACTACTAGCTAGTCTCATTGTTCTAGTTAAAATTTCTTCTACACTTGATTGCGATCTAAGTTTTACTTTTAATGGTCTATATAGCTTATCTTTAGAGTACCTGCCCATTCTATGAGTTTCCTCGATTTCTTGGTCCCAGCCTAACTCATCTGTTTGTAACTCCTTTAGTATTTCTTTGGCAATCTCTTTTTCTTCCTTTTCCCTCTGGTATCTTGGTACATTGTGTTTTTCTTTAATGCCATAGACTACTATACATCTTTTTCTATCCACGATGTCCCTAACTAGGTTACTTTTCTCTTTAATAACCTGAATTACAGTTTCTTTTGTATTATCTTTTACTCCATTATTTTCTTTAAAGATATCTCCTGACTTTCCTTCTCAATTTTCCACTGTTTTTTTTATTTCCTGTAGGTCATTCTCCCTAATTTTTCTTCCACCATTTCGGTCACTTCTTTCATTTGACTTTCGATTTCTCGTTTCAGAGTCTCGTTCCTACTATTATCCTTACTTTTCAACCTCTCATTGTCATCCTTAAGGGGATCGCCCATCAGAAAATCACGAAAAAAAAAAAAACGAAATTCTGAAAATATTTCCTCTAAAAGGGTTGCTCATAAGCTATCTCGTGGCTGAGTATGGAAGTATCTTGATTTTTACTATCTAAAAAATATATAATACAGTACTCCCCCCCCCCACCCTACTGTGGCTGGGTCGTGTACGCTGCGTACTGCATATTACGTTTTCTGTTGTTACATATATTTGCTAACAAAAGAAGCTGTGTATTTTGCACAATATTTATGCTTTTGTATGATAAATAATAGCATACGATATGGCAACAGGGACCTGACTGCATACCGTACAGTATGAATTGCCCATCAGAAAATCACGAGAAAAAAAAAGACCGAAATTCTGAAAATATTTCCTCTAAAAGTGTTGCTCATTAGCTATCTCGTGACCGAGTATGGATGTTGTATCCTGATTTTTACTATCTAAAAAATATATAATACAGTAACACCCCCCCCGTGTGGCTGGGTCATGTGCACTGTGTACTGCATATCACGTTTTCTGTTGTTACATATATTTGCTAACAAAAGAAGCTGCGTATTTTGCACAATATTTATGCTTTTGTATGATAATAGCATACGATATGGCAACAGGGACCTGACTGCTTAACGTACTGTTGTACAGTATGTGAATGTGACTTATTCATAGCATGCAAAGATTTGGGCTTTGAGTTCAAAGAGGAAGTTTGCATCAGTAGCTAGATTTCAATTCTGTGCTCAAGTTGCAGTTCTGAACCACATCTTTGGTTATGAACTTGCATATATGCCATCAGCAAGAGGTACAACAACTAGTGATGCCACAAAACAGCTTAGGATGGCAGATAAAGAACCTGATAAAGAACGCTTGGAACCTGAGCAATATAACCCTGGTGGATACTAACTGGATTCATCATATAAACCTATAATTGATCAAAAGCTGGCAACAAAGAGTAGGATGGTGCCTATGATACCCTTTCAACACCATAACATCATAAATAATGAAAGGGGACCAATAACCACTGTCGGGAATAAATCCCGACAGAGGCATTTTTAGAGTAAATAGACTATTATTACATATTAATATAGACATCTGTGGTTTCGGCCTCAGTTAATTTAGTGAATTGATAGCTGTAGAATTAGGATTAAGATTGAAATACAGCAATTAAGCATATCAAGCTGTATGAAATTGGTATTCTAGAGACTTACTATATGAAAGCATGCATAACAGATTATACAGTATTACTTTTTCCATTTAGATAGAGTGGCCTATCATTTTTGTTTCTATATACGAAAATATTATATAAAGCATTTTGTAAGGACTCGACACCCCTTAGTTACCACAAGCCGGTTGGTCTAACCCCTCTCAGGAATGTCGAGTTACCGATATGTCATTTTCATTATTAATCATTTTATTTACCACTTGGTGTCTTCTCCGTCTTGAGTATTGGTTCTGGTGTATTACCCATCTATAGTTCCTATGCATGGGGATCATATAATATACGTATCGTGCAACATTTTCACTTCAGTTAAGGTGAAGTTGTACTTCCCATAGACCCTTGGCAACGATAGGCCAAAGGTCACTAGGCGTTCGGCACCCAGGAGGCCCCTCTGGCGCCAAAAACTGGGAGTGTTGGCGTGGTTAAGTTCAAGTTGAGGACAAGACAAGTCCGAGACAAGAAATGTAATTGACCAAAGTGTTAGTGATTAGTGACTAGGGGATGATATGAATTCACCCCAATCACAGACCTCATATAAATCATGTGTGAAGTGCATATACGACGAAGCGTGTCTTAAATCAGTGAGGGGATTCTGTGAGAGAACCATTCCCCTCAGCTACCTATATCCTTTCCCATTCCCATACTCCCCCTCCATGCCACGCCCGAAGTTCGTTACGCACATCACCGTCATTAACCAGAACAAAGACAAAGAAGATTTCCAAGTGGCCCCAAGGCCACGGTAAGTCACAAATTTAGTTCAATGAAATATTCAAACCAATATGAATAATGGAAATAATTACATATTCATAAAGATACATGATGCTTTGTGATGCCATTATACGTTTCAGGGTTCGATGAGTTCCCTGCTGTTCACAGGTACGTAGTTTTGTAGTGTTGAAAGTTGTATACAAAGTTCACGCAGAGTATCCCAGTATTAACTCGGTGGGACGGTCACCTAGATTAACTTATACCGTCAACATTCGTATTAAAAGAGATGGGAAATCTGTCGGAAGTCATAATATTCTCCACAGATTGCATAGGCCCAATTTTCTTTTAAGCTGGTCCTTCGAACCGGATGCCCTGTGGATTGTGAACATTACAACGTTCATTACGCAAAACTACATACTTGTTATTACCATTTTAATTGACCTATAAACAAACATTGCATTCATAATAATAAACATTATATATTGGTTATTTGCCAGTCATTTACGCTTCAAGAAGAAGCTTCATAGTTTACAGGTCAATCATATGTACCATTCAGTACCATCATCATGGCTAACGAAGTCAGATGGAATAGTATTACAAGCTATCGCGGCCACGTAACGTACGCGAAAAATGAACTGATGAACGGGGTTAATGATAACGTTGGTGTTGGATTTATAGAAAAGGCCAACAATAAATTAGAAATTAAATTGGAGACCTATGTAGATAAATGGTTAGAATTCTCTCTAATCCATTCGGAGGAAAATGACTACGATGAGAAATTAGCTAGCCATTTAAAATTTGTAGAAGAGATCCAGGACTTACGAGTGCAGGCAGCCAAATACGTCACATGCCAGGGGGCGCAACCAACTCCCTCTCGATCTGCAAGTCCCAACCATCTAGGTTTTAGAGCAAAACTCCCTGACATCAAATTAGCGGAATTCCATGGAAATCATTTAGAGTGGACCCAATTTTGGAACCAGTTCAATTCCATGGTACATGAAAGGTCCGACATTGGACTTAAGGGACAAGCGTCCGATTATGACACAGCGGTCACATCCCTTAAGCAACATTACGGGGACGAGAAGAAAGTTACTCGAACCCTGATAAGGAAACTCATCCAACTTGAATCACCGAAGTATAACAAGCAAGACGTGTTACGCTTCAAATTAGAAATAGATAATACATTAAAGCAGTTAGAACATCATCCACGTGTAGATATACAAGGTGGGAGTTGGTTGATTGAGGAATTACTCCTGCTGAAATTCCCAGGTGATCTAAGCAAGTGGTTCTGCGACTTTTACAAGTCAATGTACTATACTATAGATCAGATTAAAGAGGGACTTAAAACCCTAGTAGAATTTATGGGTGTAGACCCAACTCTAGGAATAATTATTCCGGAGGTAAGTCAAAAGAAAGTCACGCTAACCAAACCGGTAGCTAGACGTCCTAATGACAGTAACCAAGTTCCGAAACGCAACAACACAGCAGCATCAATAGCAACTCATTCAACCACAGTAGGCTGGAAGTCATGTTTCTTTTGTAAGCAAGATCATAAAAGTCATGATTGTACGCAATACAACACACTACTGGTCAGAAAGGATAAACTTAAGGCAATGAATAGGCGTCAAAAGTGCACCAAGGCATATGACTCACGTCAATGCCCTACTGTACTTGGAGTCTGCCCTCACTGTCAAAAGGGAAAACATCACTCCTTTCTGTGCGTAAGCAACTTATCAAGCAAACAAAAACTCTCTAATGTAGTCAATGTTTCTAAAGCTAATAGCGGCAATCGGAATGATCAGTACAGTGATTCCGTTGAACTGACTGGAAAGTCTAAACCCCAGCCTGAAACAAATGATGACTCGTCAGATTCTGGTAACTCACGAGGTCCAAAATCTGCCACGCAGGTTATGTCGGTCATCTCTGACAAAAAACAGGGAGCCAATTATAGTATAGCTTTGCCAACAGCAACAGTGACAGTGTGTTCAAGAGCCGGAAAGGTAGAAAGAACACGAGCATTTTTTGACCAAGGTTCTCAAAGATCCTTTATACTCAGAGATTTGGCTAGTAAATTAGAGCTTAAATCTGTAACCAACGTGAACATGACTTTAGATTGCTTTGATAGGCAAGGAAGACAGAAGAGTTATGAAATAGTGAAACTCGACATTGTCTTAGGCAGACGTAGGAAGAAAGTCACGATGGCCGTAGTGGAGGAAATGCCCAAACAGATAACCACTCCCGGCTTACTGACAACTGCCAATAAGTTAGAGCAATTAGGTATTCAATTGGCAGATAAGGATATACACTCCGATGTAATAGATAATATCCAACTATTGATAGGTGCAGATTTCATCGGACGTTTCTTGTATGGAACGACCACTGTGAACAAAGTGGATCTTATGCAGTCCCCAGGTGGGCACTTGATCTATGGTATCATACCTGATCACAGCGATGAAACTCCTGCATCCTGCTCGGTCAACCTGTTGACCCCGCAGGTGAGTGAACCATCATTACTGATTGAACCACGCACTATATGCGAGGCAGTAGTGACTGATTGTAATCCCATACATAAATTGTGGGATTTAGATGTCATGGGTATTAACCCAAAACAAAAATCCCCAAATGTAAAGGCATTCAAACATTATGAAGGAACTGTAAAGTACAAGGAAGGACAATATTGGGTGGAACTTCTTTAAGACAAACCATCCATCCCTCCCCCATAACTATGGACTTGCCTTAGGGCAAATGCATCACCAAAGGAAAAGATTTAAAAATCAACCGGAGTTACTACAATGTTATCACAACATTATCATGGAACAATTAAAAGCCGGAGTTATTGAAGAAGTTACTGATCCAATAGTGAGCACTAATACTCATTATCTACCTCATCATGCGGTACGCAAGCAGTCTGCAACCACTCCTTTACGGATTGTGTACAATTGCAGTGCCAAAAGTTCAAGGACAAATGCCTCGTTGAACGATTGTTTGTTAACTGGTCCCTCACTTACAGAAAAATTAGGTGATGCCCTTATCAAGTTTAGGATCAACCAGTTTGCATTTGTAGCAGATATTGAAAAGGCCTTTCTACGTATAGGTCTGCAACCTCATCATAGAGATTTCACAAGGTTTTTATGGCCAGCAAACCCTCAGGATGATAGTAGCGAAATCAAAACTTATCGTTTCGCATCTGTGTTATTTGGAGCCACATGCAGCCCCTTTCTGTTACAGATGACCTTGAAACATCACTTCAAACTTTCCAAATCACCATTTGCAGAATTACTGTCCTCTTCCTTCTATGTAGACAATTTGATGGGGACAACGAATGGTGAGACGGAAATAGTACAGATATATAAAGCAGCTAACAAGGAGCTAACTATTGCTGGCATGTCTCTGACACAATGGAATAGGAACTCAGAAATATTGAGAGAATTAATCCAAAGGGACAATACTTTGGTCTCTCCCCCTGCTGACCTAGTCACAGTATTGGGTCTAGAATGGGACATTATTAATGACACTCTATCCTTAAAGGAATGTAGATTTATGGCATTGTCATATGTGACCAAACGCCAACTTCTTTCACTGGTATCCACTTGTTTTGATCCCTTAGGACTTTGTTCCCCCATTCTTATCAAAGGAAAATTACTTAATCAAGAAGCATGGACAGAAAAGGTGGGATGGGATTCATGTTTACCTACTTCATATCTGGAAAGATGGAATGAATTGGCCAAGGAAATTAAGGAGCTACCCTCTTTCAAGTTCCCACGCATATCCTGTGGTAACATTCATAAAGTGATATTACATGTATTTGTTGATGCTAGCACCTTAGCCTATGGTGCAGTCAGTTATCTTACTGATGACAACCAATCGGTTATTTTAACCTCAAAGGCCAGGGTTGCTCCATTGAAGAACAAAACCACAATTACTTTACCACAACTAGAATTGACAGCCCTACAACTGGGCACACAACTTGCATATAACCTACAGATTCTCTTAGGAGAACGTATTAAAGAGGTGATTATCTGGTCTGATTCAGAAGCAGCCTTGCAATGGATCAGGAATGACGAAAGCAACATCCCATATGTACAAAACAGAGTGGCGGACATCCGCAATCTAGGGTCATCCTTCGGATATCGGCATGTACCCTCCAAGGAAAACCCAGCGGATTTAGTTACCAGAGGAATTAGCATCAGACAATTTAAGAAAGCCAAGATATGGACTGGAGGCCCGGAATGGCTACCCTTCAGAGAACACTGGCCTACACAGAAACCAAATGTGTTGGTGTGTGAGATAATCTCAGAGATAACCCAAGAATTGCCGAAGGTTACACCCTTATTTGACTATACAAAATACTCATCTCTTAATAAGATGCTTAGGATAACCAATCATATATTTAGGTTTATAAGAAAGTGTAATCCCAATATTTCATTACCAACGGCTAGTGTGTATTGGATGCAGATAGTTCAGAAGACTCATTATCCTAGTATTCATAATTTTCTGATGAATGGGAGAGATACTCTCAATAAGAATAATAGACAATTTATCAAAGACTTAGGTCTGTACCAAGAGGAGTCTTCTGGTCTTATCCGCTCCAGAGGCCGTTTGAATTATGCTTCTATTGATCATGATACCAAGTTCCCTATCCTCATCCCAACTAAAAGTCACTTAGCATATTTGTTTATCACCCATGCACAAGAAAGGTGCCTGCATGGAGGCACTCAGGAAACAATGTTACATGTTAGAATGTATTATTGGATGCCAAAGTGCCGTCAAACCATCAAGACCATACTGGGTCGTTGTGTGACTTGTAAGAGGGTTGAGGGTAGGAAATTTGAATACCCTGGTCCACCTCCATTGCCTGTTGAGCGTGTGACAATTGAGCGTCCTTTCCTTCACATAGGAATAGATTATTCAGGACCTATAACACTCACAAGGACGGAGGATGGAACCCCCCACAAATATTACATATGTTTATTCACATGCACAGCAACTAGACTAGTGCACTTAGACTTAGCCTCAGATATGTCGGCTCTGACATTTCTGAACATCTTTCGAAGATTTAGTGCAATGTATTCATTCCCGAGAACAGTAATTTCGGACAATGGATCCAATTTTGTTGCTGGAGCCAAGTTCTTCAAGGAGATGTTAGACCATACTAACGTCTCTGAATATATGACAGGAAATAGCATAACATGGAAATTCATAGCCCCCAGAGCACCGTGGATGGGAGGCTTTTATGAACGCATGATCAGTTTAACCAAGTCATGTCTGAAGAAGGTCTTGTATAAGAAGAGAGTGACTCGGGAGGAGTTGGAAACAATTCTGCGGGAAGTACAAACGCGGTTGAACAATCGCCCCTTAACCTACCTCAACGAAGAAGGACCCGTAGAATCCTTAACTCCTAATCACCTTTTGTATGGAAGAACCATAAACCCCTATCCACCACTGGTAACGTCAGACACATCTGACCCCGATTTCTTGGGACATACAGAATTAATTGCAAGACACAGCTGTCTATCATCAATCATCAAACATTTTGAAAGAAATTGGAAAAAGGATTATTTGACTTCCCTGAGGGAAAAACATTATGGCTCCTCGAAACCAATGCAGATGAAATCACCCAAGGTGGGGGAAGTGGTGATAGTGGAGAGACTTGGACCACAACATGAGTGGCCATTAGGACGTATTGTTAAACTATACCCAGATGAAGAAGATAATGTACGCATTGTAGATGTGTTGTGCAACGGGATGATTAGTAGAAGAACCCTGGACAAACTAGTTCCCTTGGAAATTCATTCCCAAGAGCCAACACCCTTAACAGGTGGAGAATCCATTGGTGAGGATGAGACACCTTCAGTACGTCCTATGAGACAAGCAGCTCGAAGGGCAATTAGATTAAGGCAATCCCTGATTGACAATGCACAATTGTAATTAGATGTGCTCCTTTGCCGCCCGGAGGGTGTCGGGAATAAATCCCGACAGAGGCATTTTTAGAGTAAATAGACTATTATTACATATTAATATAGACATCTGTGGTTTCGGCCTCAGTTAATTTAGTGAATTGATAGCTGTAGAATTAGGATTAAGATTGAAATACAGCAATTAAGCATATCAAGCTGTATGAAATTGGTATTCTAGAGACTTACTATATGAAAGCATGCATAACAGATTATACAGTATTACTTTTTCCATTTAGATAGAGTGGCCTATCATTTTTGTTTCTATATACGAAAATATTATATAAAGCATTTTGTAAGGACTCGACACCCCTTAGTTACCACAAGCCGGTTGGTCTAACCCCTCTCAGGAATGTCGAGTTACCGATATGTCATTTTCATTATTAATCATTTTATTTACCACTTGGTGTCTTCTCCGTCTTGAGTATTGGTTCTGGTGTATTACCCATCTATAGTTCCTATGCATGGGGATCATATAATATATGTATCGTGCATCATTTTCACTTCAGTTAAGGTGAAGTTGTACTTCCCATAGACCCTTGGCAACGATAGGCCAAAGGTCACTAGGCGTCCGGCACCAAGGAGGCCCCTCTGGCGCCAAAACTGGCTGTGTTGGCGTGGTTAAGTTCAAGTTGAGGACAAGACAAGTCCGAGACAAGAAATGTAATTGACCAAAGTGTTAGTGATTAGTGACTAGGGGATGATATGAATTCACCCCAATCACAGACCTCATATAAATCATGTGTGAAGTGCATATACGACGAAGCGTGTCTTAAATCAGTGAGGGGATTCTGTGAGAGAACCATTCCCCTCAGCTACCTATATCCTTTCCCATTCCCATACTCCCCCTCCATGCCACGCCCGAAGTTCGTTACGCACATCACCGTCATTAACCAGAACAAAGACAAAGAAGATTTCCAAGTGGCCCCAAGGCCACGGTAAGTCACAAATTTAGTTCAATGAAATATTCAAACCAATATGAATAATGGAAATAATTACATATTCATAAAGATACATGATGCTTTGTGATGCCATTATACGTTTCAGGGTTCGATGAGTTCCCTGCTGTTCACAGGTACGTAGTTTTGTAGTGTTGAAAGTTGTATACAAAGTTCACGCAGAGTATCCCAGTATTAACTCGGTGGGACGGTCACCTAGATTAACTTATACCGTCAACATTCGTATTAAAAGAGATGGGAAATCTGTCGGAAGTCATAATATTCTCCACAGTCTATCCTCTGAATCAATTTCAAAATTTTCAAAAATTACCCCTCGAAAAAAAAATCATAATAAAAAAAGCATGAGCATAAATGACATGAAAACTCAGTGGTATATTCTCTGAGACAAGACAGTTACTAGGAAAAAATCTCAGCCACTTTCACCCCAAAATAAAAAAGTTCGATTTTCTAATGGACGATCCCCTTAAGGGGGTACTCAACAGCGAAATAGGCTAAATATTTTCAATGTAATTATTTTTTTTACGTGATTTATGCACCTTAATGTAATACGAACCTATTGGGTAGAATTTTTTTTACCACAGCAGACATGTACAACGGTTTAAAGGGGATAAGGGCGTATCCATCTAAAGATGGCGCATGGGGATTCAACTCTTTATACTGGACTACAAGGCTGCCAGGCGCACAATTGTATGATGAATTGGTTATTGACTTATTTATGAAGCATACAATCATATACAATCACCAGTTACCCTAATTGTGTGAACATGTGAGGTGTATTACTTTTTCTCTCACACCATATTCGTTCATATTCTCTCGCGCAAAGTTTTTACTAAGAAATTGTGTCATAATGGATAGATCAAACAGCAAAAAACTTACTGCAAAGCAGAAAAAAAAATATTGAGGTACGTAGAAAAAAGAAATTTGAAAAAAAAAAATGGACATTGGGAGGCAACATGAACTGGGGGAGACCTCTGCCGTCAACATCTGGTGAGATGATCCATCGTGACCATACTTTTACAATACTTTCTCGTGGTAACAAGTTGATTTTTGCTATTTGTATACACTATGCGTTATACAATCATGTGTGTGAAAACTTTTAAATCCCTTTTTCTCAAAATGAGAAAAATACGCTTTTAAAAATTCACAAAAAAAGAGAGAATCGTTTAGAGCTTCTTGAAAATTCTCATAGTTATACAATTTGGGTGTGTGTACATCGTGTAGTTTTGCTTTTTTTTTAAGTGCAAAGTTAAGCCTCGGGTGCATTTAATTGACTTCGCTGCCGTCAACATCTGATGAAATGATCCATCGTGACCCTACTTTTACAACACTTTCTCGTAGTAACAAGTTGATTTTTGCTAATTGTATTTACTATGTGTTATACAATATTGTGTGTGAAAATAATACAAATCGTACGATAATTACCAAAGATACATGACACTGAAACTTTTAAATCCCTTTTTCTCAAAATGAGAAAACTACGCTTTTAAAAAGTCACCAAAAAAAGAGAAACATTTAGAGCTTCTTGAAAATTCTCATAGTTATACAATGTGGTTGTGTGTACATCGTGTAGTTTTGCTTTTTTTCATAAAGTGCAAAGTTAAGCCTCGGGAGTGTTTAATTGATGAAAAATACAGAGGTCATCAAAAAAAGAAAAATACACATATTTGCGACAGCAATTTCTTGCAACGTATGGACAATTTTAACAAAAATAAAAATACAGGGTGTTTATATGTTATTCAAGTATTACCACGCAAAAGCTGGGGTCTCTGGGATAAATATTACGATTTTCATTTACTTATGAAGTCTTAGCATCAGAATGACGTCATAACGTTATGACGTCATAACACAAGTTCTTTTTTTTTGGGGGGGGGCAAAATATCAGCGTTTAGATTTTAAACAAAACCTGAAAGTTTGAAGAAAAAAATATTGAGAACTTTTTTTTTATCAATATTTTTTACTTCACTGTTGAGCCTCCCCTGCTGTTTTAATTCCTTTTTCAACTCGTCTATCTCCCTATTGTTTTCCTCGTTGGCTTTCCTTAGGTTTGATACTTTCTGGTACATTATCTTATATTCGCTTTTAAGTTCTAATAGTTCGTCTACGATATCACTTAGATCTCTACTCCTCATTATGTTCCTGTATCTGGGTTCTCTATCCATCTCTATTCTTACTAATCCATTTCCTTCCCTTTCAAACCCAGAAAATCTACTTACGTCATTGACAGACTGGAAAAAGTACAACGGCGAGCCACAAAACTGATTCCAAACATCAAAAATAAATCATACGAAAATCGACTAAAACATATGAATCTGTTTTCCCTAAAAAAAAAAAAAGCGTAGACTTAGAGGTGACTTGATACAAATCTGTTTTCCCTAAAAAAAAAAAAGCGTAGACTTAGAGGTGACTTGATACAGGTCTTTAAGATTCTAAAGGGAATTGACAACATCAAAAGTTACAAAATGTTCACATTGAATGAGAATCAGACAAGAAACAATGGTCTCAAACTATCCGATAATAGATTCAATTTGGAAGTAGGTAGAAACAACTTTGCCAACCGTGTAGTTAATGAATGGAATAAACTTCCTGTACAGGTAGTGCAATGTAGTTCAGTTCGAAGCTTTAAGACTCATTTAGATAAACACCTTAGCAAGATGCTGTAATGATTATAATCTATTTTATATTATTTGTTTTTGCTTTGTCGTTTGATTTTCATTTATTATTAGTTATGTGCCAATTTATTATTATTTACTGTTTACCGGTTTGTTTGCTTTTCAACTATACCTATGCATTTATATATGTATTTTTGTTTGTTGCATACATTATTATAGTTTTTTATTATTATTATTCTATTATTGTGATTTTTCGCATCCGACTTAGATATGGACCAAAAGGTCTCCTGTCGGCATGCTCCGCCTTTGTAATCCTTTGTCTAGTCTTTGGGGTAAAATTTTACTTTCGACCATGGGTGGAATACAGCAATAGAAAATTAAATATTAATTTTGTAAATTAAAATGTATCAACGTAATATGCAATTTTGTGTGCGGAAATGAAAATAAAAATACCTTGTTACAAGCTAAATATGCTAATGAACGAAGTCGGTAGCATAGCATCGGGACGCCATGTTTGTCATGGTAGATGCCGACGTCGAATAAATAGGATAAATTCGTCTAAGGTAAACTAAACTAAACTAACCTAACCTAACTTAACCGGTAAATATTTAGTTTCGACCATGGAAGGAATATAGCAATAGAAAATTGAATATTAATTTGTATACTCCGCAAGCTGAGAGAGTGGTTGAAAAGACCGCCAACGTCTCTCACGACGACGACAACGAGGACGAGCCGGATGACATCTAATTTGCAGGTAATGATTTATTAAACACAGGTTAGGTTAGTTTAGTTTAGGTTACTTTAGTTTAGTTTACCTTAGACGAATTTATCCTTTCATTTCTTCGACGTCGGCATCTACTATAAGAAACATGGCGTACCATTCGTCGTACACGACTTCGTTACCTAAGAAATATGTTTTAGCACCTTATTTGTATTTCATTTCCGCACACAAAATTGCATATTACGTTGATACATTTTAATTTACAAAATTAATATCTAATTTTCTATTTTTATATTCCTCCCATGGTCGAAAGTAAAATTTTACCGTCTTTGGTATTCTGTGTGTTGAAGCGAAGCATGATTTTTTTTCTCACTACTCCTAGTGGAGTTTCGATTTTTGTTTCTGCCAGGCTTCTTTTAGATGCGTCCTTGGATTTTGGGGTTTCCATTTTTACGAACAATATAAAAAAAAATAAAAAAGAAAGTAACGGAGATACAAATTCGACTCACATTGCACCACGAATGCACAGCTTACCACTCCGCGTATATACAAAAAGACCGTCGCTGATCATATCTTGTTTATATTTTCGTTCGTAAGCCAGCGCTCCGAAAATATGTGTTGCTCAGACCGTGTCAGACTGCTATGTATTCACTTGGTCTTTGGATCACATGTTGGACTCGTGATCGACAGCTATTTCCCTCCTAGAAGAGAGCTCAGAGCTCGTAGGTCCGATCTATGGCCTTTCACACACACACCCAACTCCCCGCCCACGAGAGTTGGAGTAACGACCCGATCCCAGTGGTACCGAAATAATTTCGGCCTTGGGCAGGATTCGAACCATGAGTTATAGGCCACCCTCATGGCTGCACAGCGTTGTCACAACTGCGCCACCCGTGCGAGTCATATTGAATGTGGGCTTGGTTTATGAAAGATCACAATGTTGCCATATGACCAGACTTCCTGTATTATACAGGTTAATCCTGTATTTAAAGCATTTGTCCCACATTCTGTATTTCAACTTGAAAGCAATAACATCCGTGGGAAATTATATATATATACGAACACTGAGCAGATCTGGCAACACAGCAGGGGCTTGGCGTGGCCACTTGAGTCAATTACAATCATGATAGCAATGGAGCTGCGAGCTTGTTTTGTGCACTTCACACTGTCCACATCAGCAGCGGCGCCAGGATTTTTTAGTTAATATGATAATACACATATCATCCTCATTTCAGAAGGGGAGGGGGTTATTGGTAGGGCTAGCACTGATGGATGACAAATCTTTAGCCTGGCGATTAAGAATTCCACTTAATAAAATTATTTCAATGAGTGTTTTAAATTTTTAATTTGCTCATTTCAGTTGGGGGGGCTGGCCACTTTTGGGGGGGGGGGAAGGCCCCCCACCCCCCAAGGCCCCCCCTGGTGCCGCCACTGGTCCATATACCTCTCCAATATTCCACTTTTCAAAATCTAGTCACCCTGCATGTTGCAGCTGTTGACAGTATAATCTGCATTCTATGTGGTTCAAAGACTAGATGAATATACCTTTGGGGTAGGCTGCAGAGATTTATCCTTGTCAACCCACTGCTTTTACATTGAACATTGTCATAAAAGATCCATTTCTCATCACCTGTAATAATATGCTTTAGAAATATGCCCAACTTGCTCATTTTTCCTATCTTTTCTAAGTGGTGGCAGATTGTGGATTGGGATGTATTGATTTTAAGTGTTAAATCTCAAGTACTTTTGCAGGGATTGCATTCCACCAGTTCTCTTACAGCACCTTCATTGAAGCTTGATAACTGTCCTGGTCTGTGTTCATCTGTCAATGATTTATCCCCAGAACAAATCTTTGAAAACCAATTTTGAACTTGGAGATCAGTAATGACATCTTGACTACAAATTTTCTTTGCTGTTTCTGAAACCTTCATATCATTCTTCAACTCCCAGAACATCATATGTCAAATATGCACTCTTTGTTCCTCCAATTTAGGGTTTGAAATTTTAGTTTAAATGCAAACTTATTCACTGCTGGTGTAAGAATAACTGGTGAATGCTCTTTCTAAACAGATAATTTCTGGTTAAGGTTAAAACAATAGAAGTTTGAAATGCATCATTACATTTTGCTTCCATTAAATAGAAATTACTTATGACTCAACCCAATATATTAGTATATTTAGGGAGCAGGATTTCATGAATACCTTTTCTATTGAATAATATATCATACTAAGCATTAATTATCTTTTTTATACTTTCTATTCTTCTTGCTAATTTCTTCTCTGTAGAAGGAAAGGAAAATATTACATCACCAAATGAAGCCATGGTCTCTATCTTCTATATACCAAGGGCTTTTTCTCCCTTATCAGGGAGGTAGCCAAGTCAAAAGGCACATACCTACTAACACCCACCACCCTTTCATCCTTCTCATCTTAGCTCCTGGTGAATGAAGGGTCATCCCTGTCTCCTATCCACTGCCCCAGGTCAGAAGCAATGCAGCAAGACACAGTACATCCTTAACAAGACCACTTCACTTGATCAGGGACCCCCTCTCGTTTCCCTCATATAGAAAACAGAGAAGACAAAGAGAGATCACTTTGGACTGTGTCAAAATATTATTCACATATAACCATTCCCTACTCTCCCCCTATCCCCAGCCTTCTCCCTTGCCTCATATCATCTATACACAGCCATTCTCTACTCACCCTTATCTCCTGCCTTCTCTCCTTTTCATTTTTTTTTTTTTTTTATTATTCTTTGCTATTATTATCGTATCATTGTTCAAATGGGCCACATGGTAGCCCAGTGGATATCATGTTAAACTCATGAGCAGGTGGTTGTGAGTTCGATTCCTGGGACCTGCTGCTTGCTTCTTGCATCGGTTCCAGACAACCCTGGCCAGGTGGGGAGGTGACCCAAACATTGGCCTAAAAAACCCAGTCACTCACCACAACTGACAGGGCTTGTCTACCAGGGGTTTCTCACTTTCCACTTCATAGGTGTGGGATGGTGAGAGTATAATTCAAGTCATCCTATGATATGTTTGTTTTATGTACTTTTGTGAAGTGTGATTTTATTGCCCCATTTCACATATAATATTTGAGCCTTTGTGACAAAGTTTGGGTTGTGTGGTTAATATACTGTTCATTACAAAGCACCATCTTTGTTGAAAGATGACATTGTATTTTGATTTTACTATCATAATACAATGTCATCTGCATATAAAATAATGAAGAGAAAGTCTTGAAAGAAATTGTACATAAGAATGGCAAACCTAAGAGGTAAGAGGATATCTTAAAATTGATATATTATTGCAAACCCAGAACATTGTCACTAGTTATGAAAAACAACTTGGCAGGAGTAAAGAACAAATTACAAAAAAGTAATGTTGTGTACAAACACTCATGTACTTTCAACAAATATGTGTTTTGTAATGAAGAGTATATTAGTAACATAACACTAACTTTGTCACAAAGGGTCTTATACTATATGAAAAATGGGGCAATAAAGTCACATTTCACAAAAGTACACATGACAAACATCTTGCAGGATGACTTGAGCAATAATACAGTAATGATAAAGAATAACAGCAAAAGAAAATTAAAATGTTTGGAAGCTATATTAATAAATATACTGTACAACAAAATTCGTGCTGAACCTTGAAGTTATTCAGGGCATCCTCCAGTACCCAAAGGAGAAACTAGCCAGCAACTCCTGGACCAAAATACCTCTACTTGTATATCATGTTGAATGGTATATAAAATCGCAGTTTTGTATCTTTGAAATTAAATTGTACCAAAAAAATGCCTAAAGTCTAGGCAAAATGTTGTAACTTATGTATTTGTTTTTATATCCAAACCTTTCATGGATTCATTTAGTAATATTGTATTTTCCCTTTCTCCTACAAAGGAAAAATTAGCAAGGATAGAACATATTAAAAAGCTCGCCAACCCTGAATATGCTGTATTATCTTAAAAAAAAAAGTATATATATATACAGTATAAATATATATATATATATATATATGTATGTATGCGTATTTACCTAATTACAGTGTACAGGAAAGGAGCAATGCTTGTTGAGTCCCATTTCCTATTCTATAAATTATCATACCTAGCATCTAATTTATATACAGTTCCAAATTAGTCTATATCATTGATTTCCATTTATCATATTTAGAAAGATAAACATAAGATAGAGGAGGAACAAACTAGAGCAGATATAAAATGGGGGAGGAGTGTGACAGAAAACTTTAAAAGTATTAAAAAGATGTTTTAGAAGGAAGGTAAAAGAGGAAGGGGAGGTAAATAAAGTAGAGAATAAAAGGTAAAAGGTGGAGATGGGCAGATGTTAACAAAAGAGGTGGTAAGGTGAGGATGGGCAAAATATTTTAAAGAACTGTTGATGTGGAGGAGGATAGGGAGGGATCAGTGGTGCAATGGGAGGCACAAAGAAAATGATGGTTGGATGGTTTCATGTCGAGTATCTGAAGAAGGGAGGTACAGTGATAGTGAACTGGCTAGTGAAATTGTTTAATGTATGTTTAGGGGAGGGTACAGTGCTGGAGGACTGGAGGAGTGCATGTATAGTTTCACTTTACAAGGGAAAAGGGGACAAATATGATTGTAGTAGTTGAATGTAGTTGGGAAGGCTTATGGGAAGGAATTAATTGAGAGGATTAGGAGAGGAAAAGAGGGAGTAATTAGTAAGGAATAGTATGAGTTTAGAAAAGGTTGAGGTTTGTGGTGAGGGAGATATGTGGGATAGTTTTAGTGAAAGGTAAGGTTTTTTTTGGGCCTTTATGGATTTGGAAAAGGTTTATGACAGGGTAGACAGGAAGGCACTGTGGGAGGTTTTGCAGATATATGGGATAGGAGGAATGGCAATGGGCTGGGGATTGAAGATGGTTAAAGAAAATGAAGAAAAATGGGAGATAAGCCAGATATTATTTGTTGATGACACTTCACTTGTAGAAGGATCAGAGAAGGGATTAAGGAAGTTAGTGTCTGAGTTTGGGAAGGTGTGCAAATGAAGGAAGTTGAAGGTAAATGTGGGTAAAAGTAAGGTGATAAGATGTACAAGGGGAGAGGATGGCAGCAAATTGGAAGTGAGTATTGAGAGAAACTGGAGGAAGTGGATAGCTTTGGATACTTGAGGGTGAATGTGGTGGGAAAGAGAGGAGTGGAGGTGTAGGTAAAATGTAGATTGAGCATGGAACATAAGAGAGGAAGAGAGGAGTTTGAATGTGTTTGAGATGAGTTGTCTGAGAAGTATGATAGGAGTTACTAGGTTGGATAGAGTGAGAAACAAGGAGGTGATGAGGAGAGCGGGGATAGATAGAATTGATGAAAGAGTATTGGGATGGTCTGGACACATGGAAAAAATGAATGATGAGAGATGAGTAAAAAAGTGTGCGAGGCAGAGGTGGGTGGAGTGAACACGAAGGTGTGACCAAGGACAAGATGGATGAGGTGAAAGGGGCATTGGGAAAGAGGAGGTTGTCTGTTGAGGAAAGAAGGGAGAAGACAGAAGATAGGGATGAGTGGAGAATGGTTGTGTATGAATGATGCTGTGATGCATGGGAGTGGGAAGGAGATGGGGGAGTTAGGGAGTATGTGTGAATGATACTTTGATGCAGTCTGAAGAGATTTCTCCCCATCTTCTCTTTTTCTCCATGAAAGGACGGAAAGGGAGGGTGTCAATTATTAAATGAAGTGACCTTGCTGTGGATGTGCTGTGTCTTGCTGCATCGCTTCTGACCCAGGGCAGTGGGCAAGATGCAGGGATGACCTGTCATCCAGGAGGAGCCAAGAAAAGAGGAAGAGGTGGTGAATGGGAGTGGAGTATGTGGCTGGAATCTATACCTTTTGACTTTGGCTACTTCCCTTGTAAGAGTGAAAAAGCCCTTGGTATATATATGTTTTATGTTTCAGCCTACAACAGTACTTACAAATCTTAGGTTGGTCCTTCCATTTGTAAACTACAGTAAAACCTCAGTTCTCAAATGTCTCACAAGTCAAACAAATCTCACTTGACCAAATTATCTATTTTTTTCCACCCAATATACTTGTAATTTTCATATTATTTATCTCAGCCATTCCTTCTCCCATTCCCACTTCTTCCATCTCTTTGCTTGACATTTCTCTTGTATTCAATAATTTCACCCTGTACATCTTATTCTAAATACTGTATTTGATGGCTAATAAAATGCACTGCCTTATAAGATTCTCTTCAATTTGGGCAGGCATAAAAAATAAATAGATAAAAACAAGTGAATATCAAATGAAGAAGTTTCATCTGATAATATATTGCATGAATATTGTGCAGACTGCCTTGAGTCACCCTACTTTGTGACACTCTTCACTTATGAATTCTTTGTTTTGTAAAGTAGTTAAAAAAAATTCCATAAAAGCAATGGTTTCTCATCAGCTTCAAATTTTGTTACATGTGTAAGAATGTTAAAAGATAGGCATAATTTCAGTTAGATAATGTTAAACAGATGTATGAAGGTCTGTCTTACCTCATGAATCAATGGCATCATACTAAGGAAATGCGGCAAGTCTTGTGCATATCATCAGTTTTGGTTTGTAACCATGCAACCTCTATTTTGTTTTGGTACATGCATAGTTAAGTGTTATCACTTAATTTTTTCCTGATTGGTCTTATTTTATATGAATAACTGGTAAGTATGACCTGTTATACATTATTACCTTGGACAAAATAAGTAATTTTTGTGGCATAGAGGCAATCACTACAGTACTTTGTTTACACATGTGAAAATGCTTGCAATTTGATTAAAGGGCTATTGTTGCTGTACACTTATCACTATCTACTACCCCAAAGTTGAACCTTGGCATTATGATGCAGGCTGATTTCCTGACTTTTTTTTTAGGAGAGAAAAATAGAGAAAGTGAGAAAGAAAAAGTCTTATAAGCCATCAAATACAGTAACTACTTCTGTGGTCAAGGCCGCTATTCTAAAATTCAAAGGTTCCTCCTTGGGGAAACCCTTGTTGTTGTATTGAACATATCAGAAGCATTTGATAAATTTTGGCCAAAACCTTTGATTCTTAAGCTATCCTCAACACAGGATACCCCCTCCTTGTTTCTTCTTCTATTCTTTTTTTCTGACTGTTCTACATCTGGTATTTCACACAGGCTCTGCTCTTCTCCCATGTCTATAACCACTGGTGTCCTACATAGTTCTGTTCTATCTCTTACTCTTTTGCTCCTATTCATAAATGAAAACTACCTACTTCACTAAACACTTTCCTCTATACACCATTATACTGATGACACTAATCTATATTCTCTAAATCATTCTCCATATGTTTTATTCTGTTGTTTTCTTGATCACTTGCTTCACTGTCTGTAGTGGAGTATCTACTTCTAAAACCTGCTTCTTCTTTTGGATGGATTTCATCTAAACCTTTACTTGGTCTATCTGTAAGAACCTTGGAAAACACTTCCAATACATTTGGTAAACTTGCTAATCAGTCAGTAACTACTAAAGTAATTTTTTGGTCTACTTTCTTGTGACACAAAATTACCATAGCATTGCACCATGATTATGGAATATTTTCCATCCTTCCATTGGGTAGCTGAGCTAATTTACAACCATCTTCTTTCCCTGTATCTTACAGATGGTCCACTTATATGTAAACTTCCTCAGGTGCTTTCTCTCATTTTATACATTTTAGAGTGAATGTTACTTCTTCACTTGTAACTTCTGGCACACTACTAACATTTACATATGAATTTACTGACTAAACTCTGGTATTTGAGGATTAAAGTTCTTGGTAGAATTCTTATACTCTTTTTATGATTCTGTATCAACATTTATTGATGTCTCATTTCCCATCTTTCAAAGAAGTGATTTGATGCCTTCCTAAACCTAATCTGTTCTGAGCTTAATATTTTCACCTTTCTGAATTACCCTGTATATGATCAATATTTCTTTTCCTTTTCTCTGATCTATTGAAATAAGCTTGTCCAGCTCAGCTATCTCTACTTTATTCCTCCTGGTTTTAATCTGTACAGCCCTTCTTTTCATTAAAGGTGGAGTCTACACAAGGAGGTGTATAGCTGTAGCTGAAGCCATCATCTTTGCCATATGTGCTATTGGGGCAGGTGATAATTACTGCTGGGAATCAGAGAAGCACAAGAGTCAAACCCACAACTAAACAAATGCGAGACAAATATGCCTCCCATTACAACACCAGCACAGTTCTTTTTATTAGTTCACTTACTACTTTGGAATATTTCCTTTCTAAGGTGCTTTTTGCCCCCAACTTTCTCTTCTGATTCCCTAATTATATTAAAAAATTACAGTTCATAAATTTAATGGCATCCTCATTATTTCTTAGAGCCTCAAATCTGTTTTTAACTTTCATTTGAAATTTCTTGTTACCCTTTCTCTCTGCTAGGCTTATTTTCTCTTTTTACTCTCATTTTTGAAAATAAGTTTAGTTGTGAAATCTACCATTCCATGGTTATTACCTACATTTACTTAATTCATAACAGCAATGCTGCTATTGTTCATGCTCTCATCCCCTAAAAAAAGTCTATTTTGTTCTTTGTTATTCCATTTTGATTTCTACATGTTTTTGAAAGTATTCATTATTCTCATGTAGAAGTTCTTTACAAAATTGACTATCATTTTGTCTCTGTCATTCTCTCACCTACTCCAAACTTTCTAATACACAATTTACATGCTATGCTCTTCCCCACTTTAGCACTGATGTCACCTATTACTAATGTGTATCAATTTTTTTTTATTGATCTATTACCTGACTTACATCATCATGAGAGAACTTAATTTCATTGTCTAAACTCTTGTAAAGTTGGTACATAACCCAAAATTATTTTACTTTAGCACTGATGTCACCTATTACTAATGTGTATCAATTTTTTTTTATTGATCTATTACCTGACTTACATCATCATGAGAGAACTTAATTTCATTGTCTAAACTCTTGTAAAGTTGGTACATAACCCAAAATTATTTTTAGAATATATCTTTACATAGCCTAATCACAATCCCTGCTACTCTTATTTGATACACTACTGAATTTCACTATGTTACCAACAATATCGTAGTGGAGAGTTGATGGTGGAAATGTGTCTAGAAAGAGAGTTGATGATAGCAAATACAGTGTTTCGGAAGAAAGTCAAGCATAAGTACACATGGGAGAGGGTGGTGGAGGGAAGGGTGGTAGATAGAGCGCTAATGGATTATGTAGTGGTAAAGGATTATGATAGGAAGAGTTAAGGATGTACATGTGCTAAGGGGAGAGGGTGGGGGAATATCAGATCATTTTTTGGTGGAAGGTAAGCTGAGAGTGGAGGATAGATGGAGAAGGAGGAAATGGACAAAAGGTAGGGAGGTTCTTAGAGTGAACTCCTTGAATGAAAAGGAAAAGGAGAAGGAGTACGAAAAGAAGCTGAAGGAGGAGTGGGAGGGAGTAAAGGATAGAGCAGAGATGGGTGTGGAGGAGGAATGGGGATGGTTCAAGGAGGGAGTCTTAAAGTGTGCAAGGATGGTGTGTGGAACAAGAAGGACAGGGGGAAATAGAAGGAAGGGTAGTGAATGGTGGGATGAGGAAACAAAGAAGGTTGTAGAAGAGAAGAAGCGAGCTTTCACAGATTGGTTACAAAAGAGGACAGGGGAGTCATATGAGACGTACAAAGAAAAGAAAAGAGAAGTAAAGCAAAAGGTAAAGGAGGCAAAGAGGAGAGCAGATGTGAAATGGGGTAGGAGTATGACAGAAAATTTTGAAAGTAATAAAAAGATGTTTTGGAAAGAAATTAAGAGAGGAAGAGGAGGCGAATCAAGTAGGGAAGAAAAGGTAAAAGGTACAGATGGAGAGATGATAATGGAAGAGATGGCAGTGAGGGGAAGATGGGCAGAATATTTTAGGGAGTTGCTGAATGTTAAGGAGGATAGGGAAGGAAAGATAGCTGCAGTGGGAAATGCGAAGAAAATGAGAGTGATGAGTGAGGAGAATGGAGGAGAAATAAGGAAGGATGAGGTGAAGGCAGTTGTAAAGATGATGAAAGCAGGTAAGGCACCTGGTCTGGATGGGTGTCATGCAGAATGTCTGAAAAAGGGAGGTTCAGTGATGGTGGACTGGTTGGTGAGGTTATTTAATGTTTGCTGGAGAGAGGGTAGAGTACCGGAGGACTGGAGTAGTGCCTGTATAGTTCCTACTTCACCTCTCTCTCTCTCTCTCTCTCTCCCTCTCTACCTTTCTCTCTTCAGCTCTTCCTCTCTTCTTCTCTCTCCCATTCCCTTTCCTTCTTCCCTTCCCTCCCTCTCATTCTGTTCTTCTTCCTCCCACACTCCTTCACTCCCCTTTTCCTTTTCTCCTTTTTCCCCTTCCCTCTCCTTCTCCTTCTCTCCATCCCTCTCCCTCTTCCTCCCTCACTCCCTTTCTCTCCCTCCCCATCCCTCTCCCTCCCACACTCCCTCTCCCTCCCACACTCCCTCACTCCCTTTCTCTCCCTCTCCTTCCACCTCCTCCCATGTCATGGCTCCTCCATCCGAACAGTTGGGCAGACACCAACAGTCAGGCACTGTGCCACGCTTGCATGCATGCAAGCAAGCACACACACCTGCCTGGCTCCAAGCATTTACAACTCAACTCAGCCGCATGCAAAGCGTCAACGCGAGCGGTGGCGAGCCAGCTAGCTAGCTTGCTAGCTTGCTAGCGAGCGAGCGAGCTAGCTAGCTTGCATGCAGAGCCTGTACGACCGGACGTAGAGTTCGGGGATAAGCTTATCTTGGCTTGGTGTGGCTTGGCTTGTCTGCGCATGCGCACTGGCGTGCTTGTGGACCCGCTGGTTGCCCACTCTCCTCCTCCTCCTACTCCTCCTCCATCCTCCTCCTCCTCCTCCTCTTCCCCCGCCACATCAACACACCCTGTTTCAAACCCGCATCATTTTGGACTCTTATGAGGACTCTATTGGTTCACGTGCATTTTGCATACGTGATGGTACTTTTAGAAACACACACACTCACTCACTCACTCACTCACTCACTCACTCACTCATTCCTCACTCCTCACCTTACCAGTGTCAGTGACGTAAGGAACTGCTGTTGCAAAGAACTCGATTTGTTCAATAATCTCAAAGGGTGTGTGTGAGAGAGAGAGGGAGAGGGAGAGAGGGAGTGTATTGAGTATGTGTGAGAGAGAGAGAGGGATAGGGAGAGAGAGAAAGTGTTTGTGTATGTGAGAGAATATGTGTGTGTGTGAGAGGGCTAGGGAGAGAGAGAGAAAGATAGAGAGAGTGTATGTGTATGTTAGAGCGAGATAGATAGAAAGTGTGTGTATTTGAGAGAGAGGGAGAGATCGAGAGTGAGAGTATGTGTATGTGAGAGCGAGGTAGAGAGATAGAAATTGTATATGTTATTACAATCTGTATCTCAGTCTCCTCGCCAGCTCGGGACCTCCGGTGTGTGTGTGCGTGTGTGTGTATATATGTGTGTGTGTGTGTGTGTGTGTGCGCGCGTGTGTGTGTGTGTCCTTGCTGTGTGTTTTCCAGAGGACGCGGGTGGCGTGACGGAGTTCGGTCCAGATAAAGTAATCTCCCGGATGAGGCTTCCCCGGGGTAGACTGGGGTGCCAACTCTGGTGCCAAACGAGTGGACCTGGGCGCTGGCGTCTGGGAGATGCCAGAAGCAGGAGGTTCGAGTCCTGTAATACGTGTGGGCATGAGCTTGCAGTCTCCTTGGGTAGTGTAAAGGCTGTCATGTCCAACCACCCCGTAAGGCGCTTAACGGGTGATATTGATTAGGGGGTCAGGGTCGATTTGGAATGCGTTCAGGCAGAGGGGCGTCTCGTTAGCGGACAAAACCCTCCCCAAAGGTAAAACAGAACTTCACGTAATTAAATCTCTCCCTATTCGGAATTCCTGTAATTCGGAAGTTTTCCGATATTCGCAAAGGAAGCTCCGGAAATGTACGAAACTGTACCACAAAGTCTCCTTCCGAAGACGACGGGGGTGGGGGGGAGTTCCGAATTTGAGAGATTCCGAGTAAGAGAGAACTCAGTTCGTCATCTCTTCGGAGAAGTGGAAAGACCGGATTGGCTCGAGAGATGATCCTCACCCTCCTCTTCGCACTGAAAGGGATAACGTCTTCGCCTTCGTCGTGATGCCTCATATGCCTGTACCACACTCCACGGCATGACAAGTTCAATCAACTTAATAAAATCATCTGACGACAGCCAAAAGTGTATAGAACGACCACCATCTCTCCTCCCCTGGTTAAACTATTCTCATAACCTTTGGAGTCAAATGACTTGTTAGGGAGACTTTGCTGGCGCCAATGACGAGGGAGACTGCTGGCGCCAATAACAAGGGAGACTTTACTGGCGCCAATAACAAGGGAGACTTTGCTGGTGCCAATAACAAGGGAGACTTTGCTGGCGCCAGTGACAAGGGAGACTTTGCTGGCGCTAATAACAAGGGAGGCTTTGCTGGCGCCAATAACAAGGGAGACTTTGCTGGCGCCAATAACAAGGGAGACTTTGCTGGTGCCAATAACAAGGGAGACTACTGGCACCAATAACAAGGGAGAATTTGCTGGCGCCAATAACAAGGGAGACTTTGCTGGCGTCAATAACAAGGGAGACTTTGCTGGCGCCAATAACAAGGGGGACTTTGCTGGCGCCATTAACAAGGGAGACTTTGCTGGCGCCAATAACAAGGGAGACTTTGCTGGCGCCAATAACAAGGGAGACTTTGCTGGCGTCAATAACAAGGGAGACTTTGCTGGCGCCAATAACAAGAGAGACTTTGCTGGTGCCAATAACAAGGGAGACTACTGGCACCAATAACAAGGGAGACTTTGCTGGCGCCAATAACAAGGGAGACTTTGCTGGCGTCAATAACAAGGGAGACTTTGCTGGCGCCAATAACAAGGGGGACTTTGCTGGCGCCATTAACAAGGGAGACTTTGCTGGCGCCAATAACAAGGGAGACTTTGCTGGCGCCAATAACAAGGGAGACTTTGCTGGCGTCAAAAACAAGGGAGACTTTGCTGGCGCCAATAACAAGAGAGACTTTGCTGGTGCCAATAACAAGGGAGACTTCTGGCACCAATAACAAGGGAGAATTTGCTGGCGCCAATAACAAGGGAGACTTTGCTGGCGTCAATAACAAGGGAGACTTTGCTGGCGCCAATAACAAGGGGGGCTTTGCTGGCGCCAATAACAAGGGAGACTTTGCTGGCGCCAATAACAAGGGAGACTTTGCTGGCGCCAATAACAAGGGAGACTTTGCTGGCGTCAATAACAAGGGAGACTTTGCTGGCGCCAATAACAAGGGAGACTTTGCTGGTGCCAATAACAAGGGAGGCTTTGCTGGCGCCAATAACAAGGGAGACTTTGCTGGCGCCAATAACAAGGGAGGCTTTGCTGGCGCCAATAACAAGGGAGACTTTGCTGGCGCCAATAACAAGGGAGACTTTGCTGGCGCCAATAACAAGCTGCTACGGCGGCGCCGGAGAGTGTGACACCTCCCTCAGGGCGAATGAAACCTTCTGGCGAAAGACAGAATATATTATATAAAGTACGTCACCTGAGTAAAGAGTCTCTGTGATTACGTGAATGGGCATCTGTGTATTTATTTATTTGTTTATATATTTTCTATGTATTTTATTTCTGTGTTTATTTTGTCCTCCAATGGATGAGATGTAGGGATGACCCGTCATCCAGGAGGAGCCAAGAAAAGAGAGAGGGAGGGAGGGAGGGGAATTATTCCTTTTGACTTTGGCTACCTCCCTTGTAAGAGGGAAAAAACCCTTGGTATATGTATGTATGTGTATATTTAGATACCTGTTTTAATATTCGTTATGTATTCATTTATGAGATTATTTTATTTTTTATCTATTATTTATGTATTTTACTTTTGCGTTTATTTTGTTTTTCATCAGACAACTAAGGATTATTTCTCCCTCGAAAGGAAGGATTCACACCATAACTGAATAAAAACGCGTGGTATTAATGATCTAGGCCTTTACCGGGGACCAGGTGCCGGCCTATCGGGACCGCACCTCCGCGTGGAAATGAGGGTCTTGGTCAGATTTGAACCAAGAGGGCAGCGGCGGGGATCTCTTGACTGATGGTAAAGTCTTTCCCCAAAAATTATCTATGGACCAGTTCCCCGGCGACCGTGGGCGGATCCCCCGGGGTCGCGGTTATCATACTGAGAGATCTGGAGCAACAGACCAACTGGTTCATTAATGTGATATGGTTTAACGTCACAAACTCCTCCCATCGGAAGGCAAGTGCGGTGCCCCTCACAGAGTACTTTGTAGCGTGGAATTTAATGAACCATGCCCTTGGTTCAACTTCGCCGGTGGCAGGATTCGAACTGCCATCCCCTCGACCTTCGCCGAGTTTGAATCGAGTTGGTCTTGGGTATTGTCCTGTATTTGGTAAAGGACTCACTGTATGGTATTGTCCTGTATTTGGTAAAGGACTCACTGTATGGTGAAGCGGTGGGGGTAAACCAGCTTCAGCTCTCAGTCCTTGCTGAGTAAGAGCACTGCCTCGCTGCATTGCTTTTGACCCGAGCCGTGTGGCAGGATTGAGGGATGGCCCTTCATCGCCGAGGCGCTCATGTGGGAGAGGTGGTCGGATGGGTTTTATTTATGGCGTGGGTGTGTGCTTTGACAAGGCCACCCCCCCCTTATAAGGGGGAAAGGGTCTTTGGTATATGTATAAATACGATAAATGGCATTTCCTGAATCGAGTGGAGAGGCTTGACAAAAAAAAAAAAAAATCTTTCCTTCATGCACTTCACTCGGGCGAGGACTTGGCTAATGTTGCCAGATAGGTGATTACTCATTTTCTTACTTCGCTTGTGGTTGGGAGATGGTGTACGAGTTTTCTGTAGCTACTTCTGGCTATGCTTTCCCTCCTCTGTGTATATTTGTTCCCGTTGCAAGAATCATTTAGATAAACACCTAAGCAAGATGCTGTAATGATTATAATTTATTTTATATTATTTGTTTTTGTTTTGTTATCATTTGTCTGTCTGATTTTCATTTATTATTAGTTATATGTCAATTTATTATTATTTACTATTTACCTGCTTGTTTATTATTTAACTATACCTATGCATTTATTTATGTATTTTATTTGTTATTTACATTATTATAGTTATTTATTATTTTATTATTATTATGATTTTTTTTCGCATCCGACCTAGATATGGACCAAAAGGTCTCCTGTCGGCATGCTCCGCCTTTGTAATCCTTTGTAATCCTTTACAAGGGAAAAGGGGACAAGTGTGAATGTAGTAATTTCAGAGGGATTAGCCTGTTGAGTGTAGTAGGGAAGGCTTATGGGAGGATCTTAATTGAGAGGATTAGGAGAGGAACAGAAGGAGTAATTGGTGAGGAACAGTGTGGATTTAGGACGGGTAGAGGTTGTGTAGATCAGATCTTTGTGGCAAGACAGATATGTGAGAAAGCTATAGGAAAGGGGAAGGATGTTTTTTGGGCTTTTATGGATCTGGAAAAAGCTTATGATAGGGTAGACAGAAAGGCACTGTGGGAGGTTATGCAGATTTATGGGATAGGAGGAAAGCTTTTGGGAGCTGTCAAGAGTTTTTATGAGAGTAGTAGAGCATGTGTTAGGATTAGAAATGGAGAGAGTGAGTGGTTTGAAGTAAAGGTGGGACTTCGTCAAGGATGCGTTATGTCGCCCTGGCTGTTCAACTTATACATGGATGGGGTGGTGCGAGAGGTGAATGCTAGGGTAGTGAGTCAGGGATTGGAGATGGTTAAAGAAAATGGAGAAAAGTGGGAGGTGAGCCAGCTGTTGTTTGCGGACGACACTGCGCTTGTGGCAGGGTCAGAGGAGGGATTGAGGAAGCTGGTGGCAGAGTTTGGGAGAGTATGTGATAGAAGAAAGCTAAAGATAAATGTGGGTAAAAGTAAGGTGATGAGGTGTACAAGGGGTGAAAGTGGCAGTAGACTGGAAGTGAACATTAAGGGAGAGCGACTGGAGGAAGTGGATAGTTTTAGATACTTGGGTGCAAGTGTAGCAGGAAAAGGTGGAGGTAGAATGTAGATTGAGAGAAGCGAGTAAATGCCTTGGTGGTTTAAAGAGTGTAATGAGAAATAGACATTTGGGAATGGATGCGAAGAGGAGACTGTATGAAGGAGTGATTGTGCCAACACCCCTGTATGGGACAGAAACGTGGAACATAAGAGAAGAAGAGAGAAGGAGTTTGAATGTGTTTGAGATGAGGTGTCTGAGAAGTATGGTGGGGGTTACTAGGCTGGATAGAGTGAGAAATGAGGAGGTGAGGAGGAGAACGGATGAAAAAGGATTTGGGAGATAGGGTTGATGAAAGAATATTAGGATGGTTTGGACACATGGAAAGAATGAGTGAAGAAAGACTAGTAAAAGAGATATGGAAGGCAGAGGTGGAGGGAGTGAACATGAGGGGACGTCCTAGGATGAGGTGGATGGATGGGGTGAAGGGGGCTTTGGGGAAGAGGGGAATGTCTGTTGAGGAAGGAAGGGAGAGGACGGAAGACAGAGGTGAGTGGAGAATGGTTGTATATGGATGATGTTGTGACTGCATGAGGAGGAATGGGCGGGGGGGTGGGGGGTGGGGTAGTATGTGTGAGTAAATATTGACGCAGCCCGAAGGGATTTCTCCCCGTCCTCGCCTTATATGCAAAGGGGGACGGAGAGGGGGGGTCGCCGATTAAATGAAGCGGCCTTGCTGTGGATGTACTGTGTCTTGCGACACTGCTTCTGACCCAGGGCGGTGGGCAGGGTGCAGGGATGACCCGTCATCCGGGAGGTGCTTAGATGAGAGGAAGGGTGGGAGGGGTGTGGAGGGTATTTAGGGATGAAATGGGTGGGAGTGTTTTTATGCCTTTCCCTTTTTGGCTACCTCCCTTGGAAGGGGGAAAAAGCCTTGGTATATGTATGTATGTATGTACCAACAATCTCTCATTCAATCAAGAATACTTTTCAACTGGATCTTTCCCTTTCTTTAACTCTATGTTAGAACAATTAATGATTGTCTTTTACATGTATGAACTTTTATTCTTTTGAATTTCATTCAGCCCCACAATATCCTAGTTGATGCTCTCAAGCTATTCCATGAAACTCTCAAGCATGTAAACTTCTGAGAGAGTTGGGGTGAAAGGGGTGTTGAGCAAGGAAGGGAGGAGGCAGGAGATAGGGATGACTAAAGAGTGATTGTGTATAGATGCTACTGTTATGCAAGGGAGGGGCAGGAGGGGTTGGGATGCTTATGTGTGAATGATATTTTGACACAGCCTGAAGGGATTTCTCCCCATCTTCTCTTTGTCTGCATGAAGGAGCAGAGAAGGTGCCTGTCAATTAAGTGAAGTGGCCTTGTTGTGGATATGCTGGTGAGCCAAATTGTTTCTGACCCAGGGCAGTGGCCAGGATGCAGGAATAACCTGTCATTCATGAAGACCAACATGAAGGGGGGATGGGAGTGGAATGGATTGGAGTAGGGATGTTCCTTTGACCTGGCTACCTCCCTTATAAAGGGGAAAAAGCTCTTGGTGTATACATGGATCCTCTGTGCTGATGCCAGTGGATTTACATCCAATCTATAGGACAGAGACCACAACTGTACTGTATAGTCAAGGATGGGTCTAACAGTTGTCAGATAAAATTCGATAACTACATCTGCATTTGTGTTTGCAACTGTCCTAGCAGTAAGTCCTAATGCCCTGTTAGCTCTATTCCTGGTGCTAATGCACTGTTTCCTGGATTCAAAGTCAGGACTCACTAGCACTCTTATGTCTTTCTCATATTCTGTTTTCCCTAAAAAAGGTATTATCTACACTATATCTTTTTTCGGGTTGTGTAAACTGATGTTTAACACAATGCACTTTGAGATATTGAAGTTCATTAGCCATTTCTTTGGCCATACATACATATACCAAAGGCTTTTTCCCCCTTATATGGGGGGGGGGGGAGCCAAAAAGAAAAAGGCATAGAAACCACTCCCACCCATTCCATCACCTACGTATTTCCCCTCCCCTCCACCCTCCTCCCTCCCTCTCATCTTGGCGCCTCCTGGATGATGAGTCATCCCTGCATCCTGTCCACTGCCCTGGGTCAGAACAAGACACAGCACATCCACAGCAAGGCCGTTTCATTAATTTGGCAACCATACATATAATTTGTTAGGATCTTCTTGCAGTATCCCAGCATCTTACCCTTACCTAATATAGTGTCTTATTTTTGTCTTCAGCAAACTTATTAACATCACTAATACTGTAATCTCATAGTCCAAGTCATTTATATATAATGAACAATAAGGGACCCAAAATTGGGCCCCAGGGAACTCCACTAGTAACCCTCCCCTTTTGGATTTCCAACCATTAATGGTGACTCACTGTTTTCTGTTACTAATCCATTTTCTAATCCATTCAAACACTTTTCCTCCTATGCCATGGGCTTTGACTTTATTTAGTAGACTCTGGTGGGGCACCTTGTTAAATGCTTTGCTAAAGTCAAGTTAAATAAGATCGTAACTATCATTGTTATCTGTCATTAGACATTAGGGTAAAAAGATAAAAGATTAGTTACACATGGGTTACCCTTAGTGAAACCACGCTGTGAGTCATGAATCAAATTATGTCTCAATGTGAGCCCTGATTTTATTATAGTATGTCGCCCTGGCTGTTCAACTTATACATGGATGGGGTGGTGCGAGAGGTGAATGCTAGGGTAGTGGGTCAGGGATTGGAGATGGTTAAAGAAAATGGAGAAAAGTGGGAGGTGAGCCAGCTGTTGTTTGCGGACGACACTGCGCTTGTGGCAGGGTCAGAGGAGGGATTGAGGAAGCTGGTGGCAGAGTTTGGGAGAGTATGTGATAGAAGAAAGCTAAAGATAAATGTGGGTAAAAGTAAGGTGATGAGATGTACAAGGGGTGAAAGTGGCAGTAGACTGGAAGTGAACATTAAGGGAGAGCGACTGGAGGAAGTGGATAGTTTTAGATACTTGGGTGCAAGTGTAGCAGGAAAAGGTGGAGTGAAGGTGGAGGTAGAATGTAGATTGAGAGAAGCAAGTAAATGCCTTGGTGGATTAAAGAGTGTAATGAGGAATAGACATTTGGGAATGGATGCGAAGAGGAGACTGTATGAAGGAGTGATTGTGCCAACAGTACTGTATGGGGCAGAAACGTGGAACATAAGAGAAGAAGAGAGAAGGAGTTTGAATGTGTTTGAGATGAGGTGTCTGAGAAGTATGGTGGGGGTTACTAGGCTGGATAGAGTGAGAAATGAGGAGGTGAGGAGGAGAACAGGGGTGAAAAAGGATTTGGGAGA
The DNA here is from genome assembly GCF_046742065.1 of Oratosquilla oratoria. NCBI lineage: Eukaryota > Metazoa > Arthropoda > Malacostraca > Stomatopoda > Squillidae > Oratosquilla > Oratosquilla oratoria. The sequence continues at coordinate 11,351,168 of NC_134811.1, forward strand.
TAGGGTTGATGAAAGAATATTAGGAAGGTTTGGACACATGGAAAGAATGAGTGAAGAAAGACTAGTAAAAGAGGTATGGAAGGCAGATAAGGAGGGAGTGAACATGAGGGGGCGTCCTAGGATGAGGTGGATGGATGGGGTGAAGGGGGCTTTGGGGAAGAGGGGAATGTCTGTTGAGGAAGGAAGGGAGAGGACGGAAGACAGAGGTGAGTGGAGAATGGTTGTATATGGATGATGTTATGATTGCATGAGGAGGAATGGGTGGGGGGGTGGGGGGTGGGGTAGTATGTGTGAGTAAATTTTGACGCAGCCCGAAGGGATTTCTCCCCCTCCTCTCCTTATATGCAAGGGGGGACGGAGAGGGGGGGGTCGCCGATTAAATGAAGCGGCCTTGCTGTGGATGTGCTGTGTCTTGCGACACTGCTTCTGACCCAGGGCGGTGGGCAGGGTGCAGGGATGACCCGTCATCCAGGAGGTGCTCAGATGAGAGGGAGGGTGGGAGGGGTGTGGAGTGTATTTGGGGATGAAATGGGTGGGAGTGTTTTTATGCCTTTCCCCTTTTGGCTACCTCCCTTGGAAGGGGGAAAAAGCCTTGATATATGTATGTATGTATTATTGATTTCAGGATTTTACTTATAATCAACATCAAACTGATTGGCTTGTAGTTGTACATAGAAAATTTGTCACACTTTTTCAAAATGGGAACCACATTTGCCTACCCCCAAGAAATAGGCACAGATCCAGTGTTTACTGACTTATTAAGTATTTCTGTCAACTGGTTGCAATTTCAAATTTACACTCTTTTAGCACTCAGAAATTTTTTGTCTGGGCCTAGGGAATTTGTGACTTTGTGTCTATCATTCTGTTTGATTATAATTATTTCTTCCTTGCTAATGATAATTAACCTACTTCCCTCATCCCCACTAAAGACCTGGTCACACTCAGGTACCATATCTATCCTCCCTTTTGTAAATACTGAGAGAAAATAATTATTAAATGTTTCTCTTATAGTAATAGTGGAGTGGCTATGCCTGCTTGTAGCAGGATCAGAGGAGGGATTAAGGAAGTTAGTGACGGAGTTTGGGAAGGCATGCAAAAGAAAGAAATTGAAGATAAATGTGGGTAAAAGTAAAGTGATGAGATATACAAGGTGAGACGATGGCAGCAAATTGGAAGCGAGTATTATGGGAGTGGAAAATGGTTGTGTATGGATGATGCTGTGATGCATGGAAGGGAGTGGGTGGGGGGTGTGGGGGGTTAGTGAGTGATTATGTGTGAATGATATTAATGGGTGAGAGTGGATTTATGCCTTCTGACTTTGGCTACCTCCCTTGTAAGGGGAAAAAGCCCTTGGTACATCAATATATGTTTGTATTTTTTCCTCTGAATCTATCAAGACATCCCTGTCAGATTTAATTGGGCCTATCCTAACCTTATTTTTAGTTCTGTAGAGATGAAAGAAGCCCTTTGGGTTAGATCCTGCTTGTCTGGCAACCTTATTTTCTATTTACATTTTACTGTGTGTGTGTTCTTCTTAACAGTCTAGCCATTTCGTTATACCCATACCTAAGGTGTGTTTCTCCTTTTTCATCCTAATATAAAGACCTTTTTTCTTATTCCTATCTTATTTTTCAGCCTATCCATCATCCATTTGGGATTATTAGTATTTGCCTTTATCACTTTGGGGGGTATAAATTTATGCTGAGCACACATAATCCTAGCCTCATCATCTGGTTATCTAGTGCCCAAGATTTACATTTATTTGGACACTTTTTACATTTGGTGGCATACTGCCTATAAGCACAAGACATAATTCAGTGATACAGACCCAAAATGAATGCCTGTAATAACATTGGTTGCGCTGTCCATAGCACTTTGAAAGATTGTGGCAGTAATCCCACCTCATTCAATATATTTTGTAGAACCCTATATATCTACAGGATGCCCAATGGATGCTAAAACAATGAGAATAATAGAAAAAGACATATCACAATTGGCTGGAAAATGTTACAAGACTCTCTATCAACAATATATGTCTGCAATGCAAAGTTTACACTCAGTGTGATTCACCACACAATGGGGTGATGATACCTCAATCACTAATTCAGCAATCTGAGTTTGAATCCTACTCAACATTGCCACACTACAAGTTGGCACTCCAACTCTGACAGGCAAGGAGTTGGGGGAATGTGTGTGTAACTTGCATTACCTATAAATTGGGTCATATAACTACTCATATAACTACTATGGAAACAGCTGTTAATCATGAATTCAATGCTTGATCCAAGACCATCGTGAATGAAAAACCAGTCTTGGATCACATGTTGAACCCATGATAAACAGCTATTACCCTCCTAGATGAGAGTTCAGAGCTCATATAAGGCACTATGGGTATTGCTGTGATCTTGTACACATAAACACACACAATTCCTTGTCCACCAGAGTTGTAGCATTAGGTTCCAGTGTGGCAATGCTGAAATTTTCAGCATTGGGAGGGAGCCATGTATGCCAGCTATGATGTATTGATGTGAAACAAGGAAACTAATGAAAACACTGGAAACAAAATTAAAGTTTCATAGTAGTCAACTGTAAAACACCCTGTTGAATGTGTTCTCCATGTTCAAGCACACACAATTCATCCAGTTTCCCTCTCCTAAAGCTGGGAGCACTGAATCAATCTCTTGTTACCTTGAATTTCACTAAAAGAAAAACCAACAGCCCCACAGTGGCTGGCAATGGTCCCTGGAACTTCACACAGATCTCTTTGAGAAGAAATTTTGGATTGCTGTGTTGTATCAGTGTGGAACTGTTTCTGTGTAACTGGGTAAAAAATATAAGAAAAGGAAAGCAGTCACCAGTTGTCAGCTACCCAAGTGTGAAGAAGTATAATACAATTAAATTTAATAGAGAGATCTTGGGCCCAGTCCAGAGAATGAGTGTCAGTCCTTACAGGCTGCACCTCCTGAGGGATGTGAGGGTGTTGATGGGTTTTGAAAATGGGCACACTTTGCTGTCTATCTTGCAGGACCATGACATGCCTGGTCCTTGTGGGAGTGTTGATAAGGGATAACCTGTCACCTGACAAACATATCAGTATGGTTCTGGGTGAGACATCTGAATTGCTGAAGAACATAAAGAAGGCTTTTGACTATATGGATGTAGAAATGACGAGAAAAATAATACAAAGTGTAATCCATCCTAGACTAGAATATGCACGAGTGGTATGGTCTCCACACAAAGTAAAAGAAATATAAAGGCCGAGAAAACACAAAGAGCAAGAAAAAGAAAGAAAAAAATCCCAAACTTACAGAAAAACAGTGTAAGGAGAGACTAGAAGTACTAGATCATTAAAGGAATAAAAAGGTGACAATTGCAAAGATCACGTGACTGAAGATCTCTTGGTTTGAGATGGGAGGGCATCAAAAGGAGAGAGAGAGAGAAAGAAAGAAAAAGGTCTGAGGGATGTAAAAAAAAATAACCTAGAGATGATAGAACCCAAGCTGGAACTATATGAATATAAAATTAGGCATAATAATTGGAGAATGAGACAGGACCCCACAAACATAGCTCCTTTCCTGTATTCTACAATTAGGTAAATACACTTTCACATATAAATAAGACTGAAAGAATACAGACAGCAATGACCAAATTGGTTCCTGATTTTGCTACTAAAAGGTACAAAAAGGGATTAAAAAATCTGAAAGAAAAGTAAGGGTTACTTGATAATAGCATTCAGGTGATTAAAGGAAGTAGATAAATCTGACAAAGAAGATCTCTTAGTTTGGGATGGTAGAGCATCACTAGGTTTTGGGAACAAATTTCAAGAGCATAAATATCTAAAGGGTGTCAAAAAGCACAGTTTTCCATACAGATGCATCAACTCGTGGAATAGCTTAAAAGATGGTACACCCTGAGCTGCAACCATGAGTGAATTCAAACTAGATATGATAAGAGAACAAGACAGGACTCCATATGCATTACTCCTTCCATGCATATTACAACTACAGTAAACTCACGCTTATCCAAACGCATTTTAACCAAATAATCGCATTAACCGAACATTTTCTCAATAAGGTAGCCATCGCTTCAACCGAACGTATTTGGATCTCAACCGAACATTCAAACACCCCGCCGCCTCTTCCGCCACCCACAAATTTCACCAAGTGCTCACACGGTGGCAACACACTCCATGTTTACACGTGATCGGCTGTTTATACTCTATTGAATGTTTATTATAAGCATTTCCTTGTGTATGTTAAGTTTACAGGTATGAATATTGCAGCAGTCATTGCCGCATAAAACTCTACGGGAATGAGACATACAAAGTCGGATTAACTGAACATTTCGGTTAATCAGACATTTCTAATCCCCCTTGGAGTTTGGATAAGTGGAAGTTTACTGTATGTGAATATAATTAGGTAAATATACACGTGTGCATAGAAAAATAAAATGCATGTCTGTGACACTGTTTCCATATTTAATTCCACTTGTGAACGAACTCTTGTGCTATGTTCAACACATGGCAACAGTGAGAACTTGGAAGCCTCAAACTTTGGGAAACATCCCTAACTCCAATAGGGCATATCCTACTGTAGATTCACAACGTAATGAGCACAAAACATATATCTTACCATTATGAATATATGATATGCTTTCATTGTTATCATAGGTGCGAGCTAAAATATAATCCAAAGTTGTTTTATTCCTGCCATAAATATAGGACTGGGTTGTTACATACCACAAGGAGGAACAACCTAAAGAACACAGTCATCTTCAGTCTACCTTCTCCATATCAAAACAAAGCAATACTTCTTTATACACAGGAACTTTAAGTAACCCTATATAGATTAATGCAATTCCTTGTCATGAATAAACTTCCCTCTAGTAGAGTGTCATTCTCTTTAATAGCCATACTTTTTCCTCCCATTATGGTTGAACAAATAGTAAAGCACATTTCAAGGAGGTTGTCAGATGAATGATATGTGGAGTGGGTGGCCTTTGTCCACAAACAACACACCACAGATACTCATTCTCTGGCTCAAGGTTATTTGTGATAACTCACAGACTCTTCACTTAGTTAGATATTTGGCAACAACAGTATCTAATAATAATAACAGCACCTCATCAGTGTCGAAGGCTTGGTACTCTTGAAAAGTCCATGCAATGAGCTCATTAGCAAAGCTGATCAAGGCTGCAGCTCTTGTGGATGGTATACAGTAAACAGAGAGGGGGTCACCCATTAAATTGTCTGCCTTCCTCTTTATAAATTTAATAATCAGACACTTTACTTGTCATTTATTTTTTGTTTCTTTTTAGTTAAAACTTACTGTACAAGTGTCATTGCATATTTGCTACCTATACCATGCTCAATAACATCAATCATTTGTACCTGGAACTTGCACACAAGAACCAATTATGTCTTTATCAAGTGGATGCAAAAGAACCAACAACTATACCGGTATACCTTTACCACATGGATGTGCTTCCATAGGTCTTACCAATGTACTGAATAACAGTCTGCACATGACTGATCTTGCTTATACACATGAAGTGTTCTTCTCTCATCCAAACCCAATATCATTTGTGTGATACTGTGGCAGCTCATCCAAGATACTACTGATTAATGCATAGCTGATCCAGGCTTGTCTTTGATAGTTTTAGTTAGTGCATAGAAGTCCTGGTTTGTCAGTGATGGTTGAGTTAGTGCAAAGCAACACATCTCTTGGAAGTATTCAGTGGAGATTCTTGATATTCAGATCCAAAATGCGATGCCCAGCAACATATACTCTTGAAATGTTACGATCATCTCCATTGTAGAGGAACTTCTGAATCTTGTCTTCCATAGTGTCCTGAAACAAATGAAGCATTAAAACATGTCTTGACCCTCAGGGTCATCTAAATATTAATTTGGCTGCTGACAACTAGTAACTGTTTTCCTCCTCTTACTGAAGTAATACTGTATATTGCTGTGGCAAACACAAACTGACATGATCAGAATAGACACCATGAACCTTTATATGCACATTTTGCTTGTTAAAACTTTTTTCAAGTGTACAGACATGGAATACAACCTTTTAAGCTACTGGGTATGTTTACACTTCAGAATGGATGAGAAAGCAAAGGGACATAAGGGCAGGGCATTTCATGGTTTGCCATTTAAAGCTTTTCTAACTTCAGAAATTAAATAAATCAAAGGGGTGCAATATTAAACATCCCTCTGTTTTGTTATATAGTATTTGAACTCTGAATAATTGCTACTTCTAAACATTTTCTCCTTATCTTGTCAGTTTCACATAAAATCATTTCAGCATGGTCCCCGGCCATTAAATGGTTGGTGTTGTCTCGGTGTGTGACCCAGGTATTAGTGGTATTGTCGTTTCACATATTACTGTGATGTTCACATATATGGGTTATTAGATCATATACCTTCCCAAACTCTGTCACTAACTGATTTAGACCCTCCTTTGACCCTGCCAACCACAGTGTCATCTGCAAACAACAAATGGCTCACCTCCCACTTTCCTCCACTATCTCTCACCATCTCCAATCCCTTGCCCATCACCCTTGCATTTACCTACTGTATCACCCCATCCTTATACACATTGAACAACCATGGCAACATGACAGTCCTGATGCAGTCCCTTCACCACTCACTATCTCCATTCTCAATCCTAAAACAACCTCTATTACTCTCATAAAAAACTTGATTACTCTTAACAAATTTCCCCCTATCCCTTATATCTGAATTACCTCCCACAGTACCTTCCTGTCTACCTTGTCATAAGCCTTCTCCAAACCCACAAAGGCCCAAACCATTCTTATCTTTTGCCAAAAACTTCTTGCAAATCTGCCTTACCACAAAAATTTGATCAATGCAACCTCTACCTTTTCTAAACCCACAATGCTCCTCACTAATTATTCCCTCTGTTCCTTTCCTATTCCTCTCAATTAAAACCCTCTCATATGCCTTTCCAACTACCCTTAACACAGTGATCCCTCTAAAACTACTACATTAACATTTGTCCCTTTTTCTTTTGTAAAGCAGAAATACACAAATACTCCTCCAGTCTTCTGAAACCCTCTCCTCCCTTAGACACACATTAAACAACCTTACTAGCCAATCCACTATAACTGTACCTCCCTTTTTCAGACACTATGCATTACATCAATTCTGGGTTGCCTTACCAGCTCTCATTACTTTCAAAGCTCTTTGTACCTCAACTTTTCTTGTACCTCTGATGAATAAAAATCTGTGCCAGTGACACTGTAATGACTAATACAATCATGATTTTTGCCCTGCAAGCCTGGAAATCCAGGGCAGGTATATTTCTTTTTAAATAAAACACCACTTTGGACAAATAAGATAATATGACAGAATGAAATGCTAAACCAACACATCAAATTTTTTTAAATTATGAGGGTGCTTTGAAGGATATTCCCTTTCATGAGGAAAATAATGAATCCCTTACTTTGCTAAAAATGTCAATTGGAGACCCTGGTGCTGCTACGTCCACAAGAAGAGCATCAAACTCCTTGTCAATCTCAAAGTTGCCTATGCGGTCCTCCATACTTAACACTGCAAGAAAAAGTTATATACATATTAAACTTTTGCAGCAGAAACAACCTTACATTAATTATGCTCCTTACTGTGAAGTTCACAAGGAGGTTAGAGGCAGTTAAGTAAAAAGTTTGAAGATCAACCAAAAAGAAAGCATTAATCCTTTAATAACTAGTATCTTCATCAGATGTGATAATTAACTGCTATGAGAAAAGATACACTTATCTTCATCTAATACATTATTGATCAATTTGACGTTTACAAATTTCTTTCTAGTCTAAAAAATCTTACATCTCCATGCAATTTTATTATTTACCTATTACCAATATTCTAAATGTTTGCCAACAAGTGCTGTCTTTTGAAATGGTCACTTGTTCATAAATTTTTCTTCAGCTCTCACTAAGGAAATAAAGGAAATTTAGCTCATCTCCACAAGGAGATGTGCCTGGTTTCCAGATTAGACCTAGAGACTCTATTCACCTTACCACCTCTCTCCATATATCTTCCTATCCCTTACTCTTGTTTTTTCACAAAAGGAGGTCAGTACTCTAGTGCCTGCCCTTCCACATCTATTCCTTTTAGTCAGAGACATATATACCATCCCAGGACCATACACATGCCCAACATGCACAAAACCAATCAACTCTTTACACATACATACATACATATACCAAGGCTTTTTCCCCCTTTCAAGGGAGGTAGCCAGAAAGGGAAAGGCATAAAATCACTCCCACCCACTCCATCCCTAAATACACTCCACACCCCTCCCATCCTCCCTCCCATCTGAGCACCTCCTGGATGACGGGTCATCCCTGCACCTTGCCCACCGCCCTGGGTCAGAAGCAGTGTCACAAGACACAGCACATCCACAGCAAGGCCGCTTCATTTAATCGGCGACCCCCCCTCTCCTCTTTACACAAATCCAATAAATGTAAGACATGCCATTGTTAGTTCTACCTCACATGTACACTTTCCAATGCAAACTAGTACACAAAAAATTGGAGCAGCAACTGTCACGCAAGAACACATGCACCTAAAAAAGACAATGACATATCTTAAACATACTACAAATAAATATAAATGCAATCATAAACCAACACATGGAGCTGCTTTAATTCCTAAATGAACACATCATAGACATATTTCATTCAAGAACCATACTGACACCACAATCAACACTTCTCACCCATTGCACAAGGAAAGATAGTACACAACACAAAGGCAGACTCATAACACTAATAAACAACGTACCCTTTTCTGACAACACAAAAGAAACCAAACATACACTAACAAATACTACAACAGAAATAATCTCAATCTAAACACAAAGAAAACAACTTACATATACCAAGGGCTTTTTCCCCCTTACAAGGGAGGTGGCCAAAGTCAAAAGGCAAAATTCCACTCCCACCCATTTCTTCTCCATATACTCCAGTTCTAATCTCCATCCCTCCCTCTTTTCTTTTCTTCTCCAGGATAATGGGTCATCCCTGCATCTTGCCCACTGCCCTGGGTCAGAAGCAATGCAGCAAGACACAGCACATCCACAGCAAAGCTGCAGCAACCCACCCTCTCCGTCCTCTCATACAGAAAAAGAAAAGACAGAGAGAAATCCATTCGGGCTTTATCAAAATATCATTCACATATAACCACTCCCCAACCCCCCATCCCCCACCCACTCCCTTCCATGCATCACATCATCCATACACAACCATTCTCCACTCACCCCTTTCTTCTGTCTTCTTCCTTCCTTTCAACAGACATCCTCCTCTTTCTCAACACCTTTTTTTTCCCTTCCATGCTTCTTTTATTAATCTTTCCTCACTCATTCTTTTCAAGTGTCCAAATTATCCCAATACTCTTTCATCAACCCCATCTCCCAACTCTTTTACCACCCCCACTCTCCTCCTCACCTCCTCATTTCTCACTCTATCCAGCCTAGTACCCCTACCATACTTCTCAACCAAATCTACAGCAACACTTCTCACCAACTGGACAAAAGAACACAAATACATACCTCATCTCTACATCAACAACACTCTAATACCACACACAAACACACCGAAAATTCTTGGTGTAACATACGATACATCCATGTCTTTCAAACAACACCTCACAATCATAAAAAACAAATGCACACCTAGACTTAACGCACTTAAGTCAATCACTGGAACAACATTTGGACAAAACAAAGAAACTAATATAACAATATACAAACAATGCATACGCTCAGTGATGAATTATGCAAGTCCTGCATGGGCTCCTAATCTCAGTGAGACACACCACAACACCCTTCAAATCATACAAAACAAAGCCCTAAAAACAATTACAGGCTGCACAAATACATCACCTACAGACCATTTACACCATGAAACAAAAGTCCTCAAAGTCAAGGACCACCTCGACATGAGAGGCACACAAACACTTGCTGCAGCCACCACAAACACATCACACCCGCTACACTACATAGCAGAACACCCACACACACCAAGAAACATTAAAACTACACCCAAAGACCTTTATTACGCACAGATACTCTCTTCTCTTCCTCCACAACCACCAAATACCAGCCTCCGGAAACATATTCATAATCATATCACTCACCGCTCCATTAACACACTGAAAGACAACACACTGCTGCATGCCAGACCCCCTGATATCCACCCTTCTGAATCCTCTCTCCCACGAAAGGACAGAGTCCACTTGGCCAGACTGCGATGCAGTCACCACCCAGCACTTCTAAGCTACCAGAAGAGGCTGGACGACCGTGTTGTGAACAGCTGCCCAGGATGTAACACTTCACCCCATACCATACAACACATAATGGAAGACTGCATTATACACAATCATGCACGCAAACAACACAACATACACTCTATAAAGGATTTGTGGGAAAACCCAGTTTCGGCTGTGGCCTTCCTTGGGGAGACGGGACTGCTCGGACAGACAGTCTAGGGAACGACAACAACAACAACAACAACCATACTTCTCAGACATTTCATCTCAAACACATCTAAACTTCCTCTCTTATGTTCTCTGTTTCTACTCCATACAGTACTGTCAGCACAATCACTCCTTCATACAATTTCCCCTTAGCATCCATTCCCATATGTCTACTTATCATTACACTTTTTAATCCCTCAAGGCATTTAACTCGCTTCTCTCAATCTACATTCTACCCCTACCTCCACTCCTCCCTTTCCCATCACATGCACCCCCAAGTATCTAAAGCTATCCATTTCCTCCAGCCTCTCTCTCTCTTAATACTTACTTCCAATTTGCTACCATCCTCATCAATTCAAAAGAAGTGCTTAAGAGGCACAGCCCTTCCACAACAGGGCCTGACAAATATAGCTAGTTTACTTACACTGCTTCATCATGCAGCAAAATTGATACTATGTAAATTACCAACAGCCCATTTCCTCTTGTGAAAGGGTGGCAGTGATTTTAAGATAAACTAGTTATGAGTTTCCTCAATCAATCCATTACATAAGGCAGTATTAGACAAGCAAATCCCCACTAATCTGACCTGAAAAGTGTAGAGCCACAAGTGCTGACATGATAATTACCTTTGGCTCCACCTAATGTGGCCATTCGGAAAGCTTCTTTGTAAGTGAGGCGCTGGTAGTCTTGGTCACGCTCGAGGGCAATAACATTGGATACCTGCAGGGCATGACGGATGGCATCCAGCATAGAAGGACTGAATCCACCCGAGCAATCTAGATAAATAATAGAATACAAATAACAATAATTAATACTCGTGTTATTTATGAGCTTTGTTAATAACTGCTACAGCCTGAGACTGAAATTAGATTAAAAATAATAAGTGACACTATAGGTGCTGCACAAAGGGCCTTGCACTTTATCTCCAGGTTGACCCCGCACACCAATCCCATGGCTATATGTATGTGTGTGTGTGTATATATATATATATATATATATATATATATATATGTATATATATATATATACTTATGTATTTGTACAACACTGAATGGGTCCCTTGTCATGTGATAGCTGAGTTTGAGTCCTTGGCAGTACCTCATTTCAATTTCTGGTTGTGGCCTCCATTGGGTCTCCTGATGTTGATGGCTTAGAATTAAAGTGAACTGTGGTTGTTGAAATGTGTGTGTGTGTATATATATATATATATATATATGCTTAAAAGTGGCAGTCTGCCGACAAGATTGACTAGATAAACACCACATGAGGACGGAGCCTTTATTTGTACGACGTTTCACTTATTACAGCTTTTTCAAGTACAAGTTGAGATACAAATGCTTGAGACAGGGGCATGTTTAACATATCTCCTCACATTATTCCCCTAATACCCATGGCCAGCAAAATATTAAATATTTAAACCACCCTTTGTGGACATTTCGCTCACGGACGTTTGGGCCAGCATTCTCATCCTTTCCCAGTGTCCAATCCCCCCACCCTCCTCCTCCTCCTCTTCCTTCCCCCCCCCCCTTTTTCTCTCCCCGTTCCCTCCTTTCCCCCTATTTAATCTCAAGCATTTGTATCTCAACTTGTACTTGAAAAAGCTGTAATAAGCGAAACGTCGTACAAATAAAGGCTCCGTCCTCATATGGTGTTTATCTAGTCATATATATATATATTCATTATCCTTGATGGATCTCTATCTTGCCTTACGGTCCTCTGAATTCTCTTAGAATACATTATCACTGCTGGTAGGTACACCTCTTTGATATCAAGTGCTCTACCAAATACTTAAATAAATACACATTCATTTGTTTTATTTTTATTTTTGCTACTTGTGGATGAAGTAGCACACTGCTGTTTTTTTCAGTTGGTTATGCTAGTTTTGAACCACCATTACTGGTCCCAGCATGAGAAAAGAGGAATCCTAGGAGTATTAAAAGGGAGATTTAAGGACAGCAGAAACAAAGGCTGGTAAAAGATATAAAGTGGCTCAGCATTCTTCCATGAATGAAGATTTGTTTCTAAACATAAAAGACCGATGCATAATTCTGGTAATTAATTGGTGCAACTGGAGTCTCTATAGCAGCATTTCTCAACCAGGGTTCCCAAGAACCCTAAGGTTCTGCAAAAGGTCCCTAAGGGTTTCGCGAGAACAAGTGAGATAAGCTAATGCGCTTTTGATCTTTTATCTAATTTCATATACATAATATAATTAAACATGCACGGCATATTCTTGGTTATTGTAATAATGTAATATAGACATCATCCTATCTAACCTATTATGATGAAAATAAAATGAGAAAGATATGGTATATGTCTTTTTTTTCTGCGCAGGGGTTCCCTGAGACCTGCAATTCATTTTAAAGGTTACACAAGGGTAAAAAGGTTGAGAAACGCTGCTCTAAAGTAACGATTATATATAACTTTGCCGTTATTATCCAAGTAAAGGAAACCTGTTATCATTAAACTTACCTGTGCCTAAACCTATTTTAAGACCATGGTTTATAAGTCTTCGGACATCACACAGACCAGACCGGATGGATATGTTTGAGTTTGGACAATGAGCAACTCCTACACCACGCTCACGTAACGTATAGATTTCTTCATCAAGTAACCAGACACAATGTGCCATAATTGACTGCAACAAGCAAAACAAAAGCCTGTATTAGAATTATGATCTTAAATACAAGTCTAAATAGGCACAGAAAGAGCCAATACTCACAGCGACAAGAATAAACTGTCTTAATATTCTATAATAAATGATGGGGAGAGGTATGTCTTGAAATAAATAGTAGCATGGCTATATAATCTGTATATAGATGCAGTGATGAGAAATGTGAATGTAAATACTGGAGTTATGAATTCAGGGGTAAGTCTGGAGGAAAGTGTACAAGTATGGATATCAAACATTCTAATATGTACATGTGACATTGTTCTGATTGCAGAGACAGAAGAGGGCTAGAAGAGGTTGGTGAATGAATTGGATAAGGTTTGCTAGAGGAAGTACATCCTTCAGAGGCAGGTACCTGGTCTTTAGAACAAATCCAATGTTTACATATTCAAAACACTCAAACTTTCATCTTATTCTCTCTCTCTCTGATAAGAAGAGCAGGTCACTAGTACTTGAACCCTCTCTTCTGTTGCAAGTCAGTGCACACCTATCTTATCCTTGTAATAACTCCAAATCTTGAATTCATTTAGAATGCATGATACTTAATAATACAAACTAATACATAACAAATTGGACCTGGTGCCTGCACACACCTAAAAACTTAGCCACAAATGCCTTAACACAAATCAAACTCATTCTAAACATGCTACAAATAAATACATATATATCAAAGGGTCTTCCCCCTTATGAAAGGGTAACTGAGTCAAAGTAGACACCCATCTTATACCCATCAATACCCATTCATCACCCCTTCTTTCTTAGCACATTATGGACTGGTCACATGCTCATTCAATCAATCTATTGCACCAGATCTTTCTTGCAGAAGACCTAGAACTCCTAGGTAATTGGCAATACCCACTAGACTGGCCCACAAGTCACTCAAGAAAGACATATTGTGTTGCCTGAATATGGATAAGGTGGGATAGTATAGAATGAAATGTTCAATGTCTTCAATGTAATGGTTACTTCTTAGGCAGTTTGTTTATGGGGTCAGACCCATTTTATTTTGGTAGTGTTTTAGTGCTGACTGGTGACCTCAATATAGTCATGTTATTGTGGTTCTTGTTTCTTTTGGGAGAGATTTTTTCTGTGGGGCTAATATATGGACAGGCTTGATGGGATATGAACTGGGTGGTGAGCATGGTTATTAACATATCATGTCCTACCTTTTCAGTTAGAAGTCTCATGCTATCATATACATCAGTATATGATTTTGCCCAGGGAAACAACTCCTTGACCCAGTTGCACTCTGGCTGTGTTTCACACAAATGGCTCTGTATGTGACAACCATATTTGGCAGCCATCTGACCTAAGGATGCTAGCTGGTCTTCAGGACAGGTGGGAGCAAATCGAGGTGTTATAATTGGCTGGACTAGTGGTGACTGGAGAGAAGAAGCAGAAATATAATTCTTAAATTATGAAAAAAAATATATACTTAAAATAATAATGGTTAAAAGAGTATAATAACAGTTAAATTCTTACGAACCCTTTCATTCAAAATCATATTCAGGCAATACTATCTGGTGGGGAGAGATTTGCTGCCTGGAAAAATAATACTGATAAAATGTACTGATGTAATACAGGGGTCATAAGAGGAAATACATGCAGTTGGGATCATACAGATAGGGTAAAGTAGGGGAGGAGGAAGAGAAGAGAGGAAGGAGGAGGGGGAGGAATTGAGAGGAAGAGGGGAGAAAGTAAGGAAGAGGAGGAAAGAGAAGAAAGGGAGAGGAGGAATGGGGAGGAGTAGCTAGCAAGATGGGGGAAGAAGTGGTAGAAGGAAGGAGGGAGGAAGAAGGAAAGAGGGAGGGTCAAAGAAGGGAGGAGAGAGGGAAGATGATGGGAAAGAGAAAGGTGGGATGATGGAGGGAGGGAGGATGGATAGAAAGAGGAGGAAGGTGAGAGGGAGAAGAAAGGTGGGAAGAAAAAAGGGGGAGGACAAAGGGGGAAGAAAAAGGAGGGAGGAAGGAGGAAGGAGAAAGAAGGGAGGGAAGAGGAAAGAGTGAGAAAGAAGGGGGGGAGAGTATCTTAGTATTTCATCAGCAATAACCACAGCAGGCCTGTCACTGAGAACAATATTGAACTGAAGAGGTATGATCACGAGTGGAAATCTTTCTTTGATCACAAAAGAATGATGAGTGACTGTGGTCCGTTGTGTTGTCACTAAAGGCCCTATAGGTATTGACTGCATAAAATTTAAGTTGTCAATACTATACATGAGGAGGACGCAAGAGAGGAAAAGGAAGGTGAAGTAGGGGAGAAGGGAGAGGGAAAAGAGGAAGAGTGAGGGAGTAGAGGAAAGGAGGATTGGAGAAGGAGGAATGGAAGGGAAGAAAGAAAGGGGAAAGGCAGAGGGAACAGGGAGAGAGAAGGGGGAAAGAGGATGGAAGGAGACAAGTGGGAGGAAGAAGAGGAAGGTGGAAGGGGAAGAAGAAAAGTGGGAGGAAGAAGGGGAAGGTGGAAGGGGAAGAAGAAAAGTGGGAGGAAGAAGGGGAAGGTGGAAGGGGAAGGAAAAAGGAGGGGAGAAAGAGGAGGGGAGGCAGGGAGGAGGGGAAGGGAGGAAAAGAGGGTTGAATTGGAGGGGAGGGGAGAGGAGGGGAGGGTAAGAGAGGAAGAAAGGAAGAGAAGAAGAATAAAGAGAGAGGAGGATGAAGAAACTGAATAAGAGATAAAAAAGGAGGAGGAGGCAATGAGGTGAAAAATGAGGAGAAAGAAGTGGAGGAGACAGAAGAGGAGATAGGAGAAAGAAGTGGAGGAGAAAGAAGTGAAGGAGAAAGAAGTGGAGATAGAAAAGGAGATAGATGAGATGATTATGGTGGTGATGGTAGTGATGGTGATGGTTATGGTGGTGGTGATGGTGGCAGAAGTAGTAATGGTGGTGGTGATGTTGGTGGTGATAATAGTGATGATGATGATTATGATGATGATGATGATGGTGGTGGTGATGGTGGTGATGTTGGTGGTGATAATAGTGATGATGATGATGATGATGATGATTATGATGATGATGATGGTGATGATGATGATGATGGTGGTGGTCATGGTGGTGATGCTGCTGCTAATGATGATGATGATATATTTATTTTATGTTTTTATGTATTCTTCTGAAGAGGTGTGAGAAAACTAGGCCCATCCTTTTTCCTAATCTAGATTATGCTACTAATTAGCTATCAGAGAAGAATTCTATTATGGAGTAACACTATGGAGGACATACACACAATAATAAAAACAAGACACCTTAAGTTTCACTGACTGGAAACCTGCAGCCCCACAATGGCCAGCAAAAATTCTCAGGCCTTCTCATTGATCCCTCTGAGAAGAAAAAATTTGATTGCTGTCCATATTATATTAGTGTGGGACAGTTTCACTGGTTCTTAGCTCTCCTTCTATGAAAAGGTAGAGGAAATAAAGTTTGAAGTTGAGAAAGATCTCGGGCTAGATCTGGAAACGGAGTGTCAGCCCTTCAGAGCATCCAATTGGAGGTTTATGATGTGTCTGAATGATAGGGAGCAGTGAGATAACTGATGTACATCTTGTGGGATGATAGGGAGCAGTGAGATAATTCTTTCTGATCTACATCTTGGGGGACCACCACTTGCAGATACCTATCACTAGTTCCAACATGCACACTTTAACAGAATTATGAAAGGGATGGAAATCATTGATAGGGATGATCTATGGGACAGAAGAAATACAAGAGGACACAAGAAGAAACTTAAAAAGAACAGTTACAGAAGAGATTTGAAAAAGAATAGCTTTACACACAGAGTAATAGATACATGGAATAAATTGAAAGAGAAAACTGTGAGTGCTAAAACTATACATGATTTTAAGAAAGAATTGGATGCGGAAAGATACAACTGTGGGTCACTACGAGCATGGCTCTTCTCCCGCAAAATACAACTAGGTAAATACAAAGAAAAATACATAGAAGGAGACTGGAGAATTGTAAAAAAATTATTCAGTTGAAAATACTGTCATGTTAATCTAAACAAAATATATACAAAATAATGCTGACAGTAATGGAAAATGGATAAGATGTATTTATTCACAATATTTGACTATTTTCACCTTTAAGTGGAAAACCAGCTGATATGAAGATACTTTCATTATAGTAAAACTTACCCCCAACATATATTTCATCATCTAAAATTACCTGTATACTTCGAACATATCTGATGAAGTCTTCAGTCTCCCTCATTGACTCAGGTACGCTCAATTCACGGTAATACTCAGGACAGTTCCTCATCATATTGACTTTGCCAATGAGTGCACGTTGTCCTTTGTCATGCACCACATCTGCCAAAATCTTGGACCCTTCTAAGTGTATAGTTGCGAAGTAGGAAGCTGTAGTTGTGCCATTACGTAATAGTCTTTCCTATAGTATGAAATATTCCATAAAATCAGTTTAAAATAATCCATGGGCATAATTATGAACACAAGTGAAGCAAGAGCAGGAAGTTCTCTGTACAAATATATATCACATTCTCATATCATTTACAGGACCACACTATTATCCACTTGCCAGTGGTAAAACTCACCACAACTTTACTATACACCTCCCTTGAGAAGAGTGTGTCAGAGAAGTGTGCTTCTGTGGGGAAGGTGTAGGTCTGCAACCATTCAAGTAATGGCATATCCATTGCAACACCATTATTGGGGAACTGTGAGGCATGGATGTGTGTGTCAATCAACCCTGGCATCATGAACTGCCTGCCATGCAAAGAAGTATTTGTCATAGTAAATACAAGACTGAAAATTATCAAAAGATAATATTCATATGAAAATCTTTACTAAAAAAAATTCCTACATGCAAATTTTGAAAATCTAACCAAATATTAGTTTTAAATTACTATATGTAGCACCTTCCACACTCATACCCATCTTTCCGCTTATGCTTTTAATCATCAAAGTAAGAATTGATCTTGTCACTTACAAGGAGAAACTATTTTCACTATGCAAACATTCTTTTATGAATCAAGATCCAAGCTTAGGGGAAAACCAGTCAGGAATAAACCAAGAGCTGGGCACCAACTTCTTAACTTGTTACAATGTCTCAATATATATATATATTATATATATATATATATATATATATGCAAGTTTGAATATGACAGCATTCTGACAATGATTCAACTTCTTAATATTTCTTATTTTTCTGATCAGGATTTTTCCTACTGGAAGGAGAGCACAAACAAAATTTCTGTAGTACTCTATTTATTAAACTAAGCTTTTGTCTTCAAAGACACCTTCAAGAATGACATAATTCTGTAATGTTTAAAAAAAAATATTAGTACAATTATGATAAGTAAATAAACATGTAAATAACAGAATGTTTATTTACTTGTCAAAATTGTACCATTATTTTTGTTAAACATTATAGAATTATGTCAATCTTGAAGATGTCTCTTTGAAGATGAAAGCTTGATTTAATAAATAGAGTACTATGGAAATCTTGTTCATGTTAACCTTCCACCAGAAGCCAAGAAAAGAGGGAGAGAGGGATGATAAATGGAAGTGGAGTGGGTGGGAGTGGAATTATGCCTTTTGACTTTGGCTACCTCCCTTGTAAGGGGCAAAAAACCCTTGGTACGTGTATGTATTTAAAAATTTTTTGGCTGGTTCCTTTACTCTCTCCTCTAACTTTACATTCTTTTCACTTCCTTCCAAACAATTTTTATGCTCCTTTCTATGACAAACACATACCCCACCTCACATCTATTCTTCTCTTGTTCTGCCTCACTTTGTGGTTCACTTCAACCTTCTTAATTCTATACTTCTCCTATACTTATGCATTTCTTCTTATTAACCACTCCTTGTATGTGCACCCTTTTTCACCACTACCACCTCTTTATTCCACCATTCACTACCCTTCCTATTCCCACCCAGTCTCCTCATCCTTCAAACCCCTTTTGCACATGTTAATACTTCCTCTTGGAATCACATCCACTCCTACTTCCCCCCCAATCTCTTTCACTACATTCATTTCTAGGATTCACTTGGCATCCATCCTCCTTCCTCTTATCGCTCAACTCACTCACTTTTAGCACCTCTCTGCCAACCTCTTTTCTCTTATTTCTCCACCTTAAATTCACTTTTAATATATTCGTGTCCAGAACTCTTCTAATCACCTTCTTGTACACCACTACATAACCTATTATTTCAATGATGACACTAAATTATTTACAGTTTGCTCCCTATTAGACCATTATTCTATTATTTTTTACCATTTTAGACCTGTTTGACATTTTTTCAAATAGCAAAAGATATCCATGTGGTAATTTAATGGCATGTTCAGATTAATTATTTTTCTAAATATTATACACCTAATTAATAATCAATATCAGACAATGTAAAGTGTTTTCTTAACTGGAGCTCATAAAATGTTTAGATAATAAAATTTACCTTTTAAATATATCTAAACAAGAATTATTAAAATAGTAATACTACTTATAACAATACTTGTTTCTATGATCAGAGAGAGAGAGACAGAGAGAGAGAGAAAACTTCCCCATATTATGTGAAAATTCAGAAATAACAAATGAGTCCTATGGAAGTTTCTACCACAAAATCTATGACTAATCTACTATATCCAAGATTCTAGTATACCTTTGTTTTGCCAAATTTCATTACTGTCTACCTAAAGATGTCTTTATTATCATTTTTTTCATATAGATCCAAACCATTCCTTTATCACTTATGTAAATTAAAAATAAGAAAGGGCTCTTACCCTGGGGTCATATAGTGAATGTTGGAGTCTGTAAAACCATATTCTGCTTTCAGATGATCCAACTCTTCTATGCTCTCCATAAACTCAATCTAGTTTGGTAAAAGAAAAAGAAGCTTCAGGTTCAAGAATGAAGATTAGGTAGGCATGTCTACACCCATCCCTTGGGATACACTACTGAGCTGACATGAATGGACTGTTTTCATCTGGACCAAAATACTTTATACAAAGTATATCACTCTACTACTCAGATGAATACAGTGATCTGACATCTGTCAGCATAAAGTACTGGTATGTAAAGGACATCACTGGGTCAACAGGATTAAAATTTAGATGCATTTGAATCCTTCAGCCTCTGGAATCACCTAGAACAAAATCTGTCAACAACTTCATTAGTGTACTTAGATGCAGCCTCTAACACTGTACTGTGGACAACCCCTCCTCAGTGGGATACCTTAGGAGAAAACCTGAGACTGAAGGTGCATTTTTCTTCCTTAAATGCATGGCCTATTATCATCCACAGGAGGATACACAAAAAGGTTTTAATGTATATGTACAATGTATATGGCAGGGAGGTGTTGGGCTGGTTTTGTGTGTACATTTTGCACAAGGCATTAGGTGAGCTTGGCAGGGTGCAAGCACACACAGCTGTTTATGAAACATTACAATCACAACCCATTTTTGAGTTTTCATGTACAGAGGTTAAAAGGGAACCCTAACTTTTTCAGTCTAACAAAAGCCTCCTAGCCACAATGGTGGGTCATGTACATGAACTATGAGAAACACTCACTCATAAGAATTCATTAACATCTGCACAAACAAAGTTTAACATATACCATAGGGTTACTTATGATATTCATAACATTTTCAGTTCAGTGTAATATACAGGGTCCCATCTCTGTATATCTATTTAAATCTAACCTTAAATTCATTTATGGTATCCATTTCAATTTTTTTCAAAGTGTTTCACATACTGATGCTTCTGTGTGTAAAACCTTCCTCACATCCTTCAAGCAGTCTGTCTTCAAATTTTTGCTATGTCCTCTTTGATGTGCTTTCATTTTATGGTAGCACATCCTCTATGTAATTTTTTTCCATTCACTTCTCCACTCTAAAGATAGCTATCATATTATCTCTTTCTCTTCATTTAGATACATAAATACATTATATATATATATATATATATATATATATATATATATATATATATATATATATATATATATATATATATATATATATATACTTTCTTCTATTCCTCCATAACCACAAAACACCAGCTTCCAGAACCCTGTCCATAATCATATTACTCACTGTTCCATCAACAAACTGAAAGACAACACACTGCATGCCAGACCACCTGATATCCATCCCTCTGAATCTTCTCTCCCCCTGAGAGGACATGGTCCACCTGGTCAGACTGCATTGCACCCACAATCCAGCCTTTCTATGTTACCAGAAGATATTGGATGACTACATTGCAGACAATTGTCCAGGAAGCAATACTTCACCTCATACTATAGAACACATTATGGAAGACTACAGTATGCACAATTATGCATCCCAACAACACAATATACACCCCATAAAGGATTTGTGGAGAAACCCCATTCCAGCCATGGTGTTCCTCAGGGAGATAGGACTGCTTGGCCAGACAGTCTAGGAAATGCCAACAACAACTACAAAATAGTAGCCAAGAACAACCAAACATACTTAAACAAATTAGAACAATGGTTCAGAAATAACAAACTGGAATGGGCAGTAGGAACCAATCAGGTCAGGTCAAACTGGAATAGCTGCTTCAAACAGAGAGATGGCGAGTAAAGTGCAACTATACTGTACAGGCACTTTCCTCCAGTCCTCTGGCACTCTACCCTCCCTTAGACATGCATTAAACAACATTGCTAGCCAGTCCACTATTACTGTACCTCCCTTTTTCAGACATTCCACATGACATCCATCTAACCCAGGTGTCTTATGTTTTCTCATCATTTTCAAAGCTACTTGGACGTCCTTTTCTATTATTTCTCATCCATTTTCATCATCCATCACTGTCATTTTCCTAGCACCTCCCACTGCTACCACTCCTCCTTCCCTATCCTCCTCCACATTTAGCAGCTTTCCAAAATACTCGGCTCATCTTTCCCTTACTGCCTCCTCTTAGGTTATCATCTCTCCATCTGCACCTTTTACCTTTTCTTTTCTACTTGATTTGCCTTCCCTTCCTCTCTTACCTTCCTTCCAAAATAACTTTTCATTACTTTAAAAAAATCTGTCATACTCTTCCCCCATTTTACATTTGCTCTCCTTTCTTCCTCTTTTATCTTGTTTTGCTTTTCTTCTCTCATATGTTTCACTCATCCTACTTTGCAACCAGTTTGTGAATGCTCACTCCCTCTCTTCAACAACTTTCTTTACTTCATCATCCCACCACTCACTACCTTTCCTTCTATTCCTTCCCATCTTCTTTTGTTCCACAAACCATCCTTGCACACCTTGTCACTCCCTCCTTGAAATACCCTTATTCCTCCTCCATTCCTACCTATACTCTATCCTTCACCACATCCCATACTTCTCTCAACTTCTTGTACTCCTGTTCCTTTTCCTTCTCATTTAAACAGTTTACTCTATGAACCTCCTTGCCTTCTATTCTTTTCCTCTTCCTCCATCCATCCTCCACTCTCAACTTACCTTCCACCAAAAAGTTATCTGGTATTTCCCCATTCTCTCCCCTAAGAATATGTGCATCCAAAACTCTTCTGGATACCACTATATAGTCCATTAAAGCCTTATCAACCACCTTTCCATCCATCCTTTCCCATGTGTATTTATGCTTAACGTTTTCCTAAACACTGTGTTAGCTATCATCAACTCTCTTAACACATCTGAGACATCCCCACCATTAACTCTCCACTTCAATTTTTACCTGGCACTCCACACTTGCTTACCACTATGCCTACTGGGTCATCCCCTACTCTAGGATTGAGATCTCCCAATACCCTTACACTGACATTTCCCCCAAAACTCTCTATACACTCATTTAAATCTAATCAAAAAGATCCCCTTTCCTCTACACTCTTCTCACTGCCAGGCCCATATGCACTTGCAAAGACCCACATCTCTCTGTTCTAATTCTTGTTTATTCAAGAATGTGTTCGCATAAATTTTTTTTCTCCCACTTCTTCATGATTTGTCTCTTTTGTTTTGCTATTGCACATCTTCTGTTAACCCCTTCTATACGGTGGGTATATCAAGATGCCGGCGTTAGCGTCTTGATTATATATTTATTTTGTAGTTGTAACTGAGTGACCCCCCCACACACCAATTCTATGAACTGGCTTGATCATATTTTCTGTGGTTATTAATATTGAGGGAAAGAGAACGAGTAATACAGCTGTAACTTTATTTTTTAAATCGCGAGTACTGTGGTGTATCATCGAATTATTGTATATCATGCCGATGATGCTGCCGCGAGAATTTGGCTCGTATTGAAGGTTATTATTTTTTTTCTCATTCTTTCCTTTTCATTTTTCATATGCATTTGTCTACTCTTATATTGTATTTTTTAAAGATTTATATATTTTTCTTTCGTTTCACTGAATTCTTTCCAATATACTTTTTCAAAATAGTTGCCTGATGAGCAGGTATGTATAAGTATGAATTCATACAGCATGATACAGTGCCAGGCCTATATATATATACAATTATATATATATATATATATATATATATATATATATATATATATATATATATATATACACACACACACATTCATTTTGTGCACTGTCATGGTAGATGACCAATGAAACTCAGCCTGCTTTGTGAACAATGCCCATCAAGGTCCTGGTTGTTCTCAGGTCATAGATGAAGATGTGATGGGTATAATCAACAGCTGCATCCATACTTTTAATGTTGTGTCACATGAATCAGTGGAGAGAGGTTCTCCAATGGACAGTAGAAGTAATGAACAGGCTATCATTGATAATGTGTCTTTGGGGGTAAAGTCCTGGGCCAAATCGTATTTTCCCCACTGGTCTAGTTATTTGTATGTAATTATCTGTGCTACATCTGCAGTCCTGAACCAAATAATCTCTTCAATACGATAACACCTGTGGAGTCGGCGTCTTGATTATATTTTGTAGTTGTAGATGAGTGACCCCCACAATTCTGTGAACTCGTTTGATCACGTCTTCTATATTTATTGTTACTTAGAGTGAAGGAGAACAAGTAACACACCTTTGACTTTATATTTTATAACGCAAGTAGTGTGATGCATCATACATTAGGCACCCGATGCTGCACGCGACAATTTAAATCGTGTTGAAGAGTTTAACCACACATTAGGAGACTTGACTACTTTTTCAGTCCTGAATAATTTGCTTTTATAAAGTTATATCTTGTCTGTAAAACCTTTTTTTTTTTCAAAATTCTGCTTTCCCTACTTCCAAAATAAATTCAAGGGCTACAATTTTTTTCCCTATAGGATACCTGCATGTTATGATTTCGTTCACATAAAATTTTGGTGTAAACATCAAGTCCAGATTTGTTAATGTATCTTCACCACTGCATCTTATTGGTTCTTCTACCTACTGGGTCATCAACTTGTCATTTGTTAAATTTAACAACATATGATTCTCTTATAAGAATCAAGTCCAGCATTGCTTGTGTATCTTCACCTCTATATTTTGTTGGTTCTTCCACCTACTAAGTCATTACCCTGTTTGTTACTATATCTGCCAGCATATTACCCCCATTATTCATCACTTCCATCTGCTTTCCACTCTTCCCATTTCACCTCTCCACAGTTAAAATCTACATCAACATTATACCATCACTTTTTTCTACATCTTCAACTGGTTTCCACATTCTGCTTCATGCCATGCTCTTGTCTTTGGTGGGATGTATGCCACTGCAGTCTTTTCTTTTTCCTCCATTACAATTTTTATATTTATTTTCTCAACCTTGCCTTCTCCCATTTCAACTTCAATCGTTTTATGAATTTTTCAATGCTATCATCATTCCTTCTCCCATTTTTCACCGTAATTGTATTTTTTCCCATATAAATATCAAACTTTTCATTTAGCTTGTATCTACCTAATTCTCTTTAACTAATTGTAGGATACAGTAAAAGAGCAACGCTTGTTGGGTCCCATCTCCTACCCTCCAATCTATCGTAACTAGCCTCAAATTCATGCACGGTTCCAACTTTATTTACATCCTTAATTTCTAATTATCATATACAGATTAGAATTCATGTATTGTTCCAGTTTGAGCTGCATCACCTTGTAAGCTATACACACACACACATATATATATATATATATATATATATATATATATATATAAATAAACTCTTCTGCTGAGATTCGAACCCTTGCCTGAGCGGCTTTGCGTCTTTAAAAGACAAGGACCGTATCCACTACTCCACCGCGATCCTACAAAACGAAACGACTTAGTTCACGGCCCAGTCGTTCCGCCGAGGACACTCGGGTGGAGCGTGTTATGTACTGTACTATGTACACGCTCCACCCGAGTGTCCTCGGCGGAACGACTGGGCCGTGAACTAAGTCGTTTCGTTTTGTAGGATCGCGGTGGAGTAGTGGATACGGTCCTTGTCTTGTAAAGACGCAAAGCCGCTCAGGCAAGGGTTCGAATCTCAGCAGAAGAGTTTATTTCCAAATGTCATTTGACACAAATATATATATAAATATATATATATATATATATATATATATATATATATATATATATATATATATATATATATATATAAGACTTACTTCGGTGAGTCAGGTCGAGGGATCAATAAACGCTTGAGTGAGCACAAAAACGATCTCAGGGCTCACAGAACATCTAACTCCCTGGTTCGTCACCTGGACAAATGTGGACATTTACCTGATTGGAACACAGAAATTCTACACGAGGGATTTAATAAGAAAATGAGAAAAACTGTGGAAGCTGCGCATATCGCCACCAACAAGAACAACAACGACAGAGACGGATTTAAATGCCTCTCGAAAGCAGCAAGTGTCCTATTAATTAAATCATTAGCCAAAGGGAAAACATGACCCCTTCCGCTCATACCTTGGCGGGTTCCCTCTAGCTACGTATATAAGAATTGTGATCCGTATATAATGCTGAGAGCCCCTTCTCTCCTTACCGAGATGGAACGGCCAGAGAGAAAGGAGCAGGCGAATTTGTATATGGCTGGGGAGACCCCGAGTGATTTCAGCTTACTCAAAAGCTTGGCGTGCCAGACGGTGTCAAAGGCCTTGGCGATGTCGAGGAAGCACGTATGCAGTACCCTTTTTTGCCTCTGGGCCCTGCGGATATGCTCAGATAGCCGCACGACGTGGTCTGTGACACTCCTCCCTTTCCTGAACCCAGCCTGGTGTTTTGGAAGTGCCCCTCTGGAGTCGACGAAGTCCTTTAGGCGATTTAGCACCAATCTCTCGTATACCTTACCAATATGGGAGGTTAGGGCAACTGGTCTATGGTTGACGATCTTCCCACTATGCTTGCCAGCCTTGGGGATAGGCACCACAATGGCGTGTTTCCAAGCTTCAGGAACTATTCCCTCCTTCCAGCACTTGTTAAAGAGGGAAAGGAGAGACTTTTGCATGAGGGCAGGAAGGTGCTGCAGAAGTGGGTATGTGACCCTGTCAGCACCTGGGGACTTTTTGGTAGCCTTGGTTGCCCTCAACGCCCATCGCAGCTCCTGAAGGGTGAAGTCTGCGTCCGATCCTGGTGGGGGGGAGAGGTCCATGCGGGCTTCTTCTTCTTGGCGAGCACGTCGTTGATCCTCGGGGAGGTTGTCCGTCGAGCTTGCGTCAGCGAAATGGCGGAGGAATCCCTCAGCTTTCTGCTCCGGCGTACGAAGTAATACTCCGTCGGGCAGCCATCGACATGGGGGTCCCCCAAGGTTCAGTTGTAGCCCCCCTCCTTTTCACGTTGCTCATTGCAGATGTGGGGAAAGGGGTGAGAGGGGACACGATCGTCACTGCCTATGCTGACGACATAGCACTATGGAGGAAAACAAGGCACCGGCGACCAAAGAGGGACTCAACTCAGCACAGAGCCGAACTTCGTCACTTCCAGAGCCAGATCGATCTGGTAGTAACCCAACTTACAAGCCTGGGTTTCTCGCTCTCGGCAGCCAAGACAACCTATATGCCTGTCCACCAGATAGGATTCAACAGTGGCACATACCCGGAATGGAACCACATCAAGATCTGTGGAACACCTGTAAGACCTGCGAAGTCCGTCCGGTACCTAGGGGTTACATTCCAGAGAGATGGCAGGTGGTCTCAACACATCCAGCAAGTTACACTCAATGCACGACGGGCCCTCAACCTTGTCAGAGCCATCCGACACGAACCCTGGGGCCAACACCGCAAAACTCTTGTCCCCATCGTTCAGAGTCTAGTGCGGTCAAGGCTCCTCTTTGGGGCGGCAGTGCTGCATGACCTGTCAAGGGATGCAGTGCACAAGATGACCCAAATTGAGTGTCAAGCACTCCGAGTGGGACTCGGTCTCCCGAGGTCGGTCCCTCACGAGCAGGTGTACAGTGAAGCTGGGATCCTGCCACTATGGCGCCGTATCAAAAGGGACGCCTGCCGATACCTCTTCAGTGCAGCCAGAGTACCGAACTCGACTGACGAGGAACTTTCCGAGGGATGGGTCGCGGCCCCACCGACGGAACCCGTATGCGGTCTTCCTATCTCCGTCAAGGATATCTGCCTCCAAGCTGGACTACAACCTAGTGATCGCCGCTTAGTGGCCCAAAATCAGCAAGACCCCTCTCCTCCCTGGACCTATTCACCACCTGAAGTAAGGACCGAAATCTATGGACTAGGCCGCCAGGCAAACCACCATCTGTTGCTCGAAAGCACCAAGAAATTCCTAGCAGAACATTATGCTGGGGATTTTCTAGTATATACGGATGGCTCTGTACTTGAAGACGGTCGCACAGGAGCTGGCTTCTATCTACAGTCCACTAGAGAGACTTTCTCCATAAGGCTTCCCCCCACCACCATCCTCACGGCCGAACTTGTTGCCATCCGGGAGGCTCTGATCAAAATCATCGCCCTTCCACAGAAGCCACCACGTGTCACGATCCTGTCGGACTCCCGTTCGAGCCTGACTGTCTTGCAGGGCGCCCACTGTACTACAAGACCCGACGTCTTAAATGACATACTGCGTCTCTCGGCAGAGGCGGCCCAAATGGGCGTATGCCTCCAGTACCAGTGGGTCCCCTCTCATGTGGGACTCCAGGGCAACGAAAGGGCTGACAGAGCTGCCCGCCAGGGAGCGCTAGCTCCCGAGGAAGAAGCTATACCCATACAGCTCACGGCAAGTGATATGTATCGGATGATAGATCGAGCCGTCTGGGACATGTGGAAGGCAGAATATGCCGCCACTGCTGTCTCCCGGGGATGGCCAACAAAGACCTGCCTTGAGGCCAACGACTCCAGTCTCTCCTCGCTGCCCCCCCACATCGCGGCCATGGTATCGCGGCTTCGGACAAATCACTGGCGGACCCAGTTCACACAGACCATCTGCTCGTGTGGCACGGAACTGGTGTCCTTTAGCCACTGCGTCTTCCTCTGCCCCGACCTAGAACAACATTTTGGCCTCATCCGAAACCTCCTTGGTGACCCTGCCACAGCCCTTGAACGCCTGCTGGAAAACAGCCTCACAGACGCCGGACGAAGACAGCTGGTCTTCACGGCCCACCTCATCTGCTCTTCCCCAGTAGTATCTCTACTGTAAAATTGATAAATCCCCAAACCCTAAAACCCCTCCACCCTACCCGCCAATCCTCCACTTACATATATACAGTGCATGTACATACATAGTATGTATATATGTGTGTGTGTAGGTATGTATATATAGATGTGCAGGTATATACATATATATGTGCGCATAAAATAATAATGACAATATAAAAAAAAGACAAGAATGATAAAAAATATAAATAAAAATAAAAGACAACACATGATAAACACACATTACACATATTACATGGCAAACACACATTACATGGTAAATTAAAAGACAGTCCCAAAATCGGCAAGGGCCGCTGGGACGAAAAAAAAAAAAAAAAAAAAAAAAAAAAATATATATATAATGCTGTAGTCCTCTGAAGAAGACCAAGTTGGTCGCAACGTTAGGGCAATAAACTCTATTCCCAACACATCTTCGTTTGCCCTTCCCCACCCACATTCTCTCTCACATATATATATATATATATATATATATATATATATATACTGTATATCTATATATATGTATCTACTGTACATGGAAAAATGTACTTCACATCCTTTACACATGAAGTCTCTCTTAACCCGTACAGTGTCGCCGGCTGTTAATTTAACGGCGCCACATTGAACTAGCTTGAGCATCAACGGCGTTAATTTAACGCCACAACAGTTGCCATAGTAGCTGCTTCCTAATAAACTGGTTTGGGTGAGATGCAGTTTCCATACATCCCCCACAAGACATAGCAATTGTATACAGTGGTTGGAACCCTTGCGAACCCAGTTATATTGAACTTTGATGAGTTATAAATGTCCCTCTGAACATATTTTTACTGCCATGGGTTGACTTAGAGCTCCCCTCCACATCCTTTTGTAACATTGTAACACTGCAGAGTGTTGGGAGAGAACTGGGAACACATTGTTTTCACGTTTTGGGTAAAAATTCGGCGGTTTTAATACTGTTCATCTCATCAACTATTCTTTTTAGTTACATGACATTTACGAGCAATGTCCCCTCTAATTTTTTGCTGTGAGTACGCGGAAATTTGCTTCTGTGAAAAACTTTGCCTTATCTGAAAAGTATCATAGTATGTGCACACCCATGCAAGTCACCATCTGATCATTTAAGCAACTACGCACAATTTGTAGGTTTGTAATACATATTCCCTCCACTAAACAATAGAAGCGCTGGAGTTAGAAGAAGAAAAATATCGGCTTGACGGTTAGCAAATTACCATATTTTTAGAGAATCTATAAGTTGATGCTTGGGTGGAACTTCTTTATTAAATAGATTTCAATATTGTTTGAAAACTTTGTGTACGCACATTTTTCTTTATGTGCGCTAGTTGTAAAACGTGCGCGCGCACATGCGCACAGCTTAGAGGGAACGTTGTTCACGAGGTATATAAATCCAGTGAGATAGTATATATATATGTGTATATATATGTATATGTATATATGTATATGTATATATATATATGTATATATATGTATATATATGCAAAGTAGACCACTTTGCATGAGTGAACACACGTACCCATGTTCTTATTAGCATATATACATATATATATGTATATATATATATATATATATATATATATATACATATATATATATATGTATATATATATATATTTATATATATATATGGGTATGGCCTATATCTTTCGTATTATGCATGGAAAACGTTAAATTTACAACCATACCTTGTCAAATCGCTAACTGTAGTCATATACCGGTACGTCTCCCTAATCTCATGTTGACAGTGGTTACATGCTCTTAAAGATATATTCAACCGCGATTATATCTTTATGCTTATGTTATGCCTTAGTGTATGGAAACATCAAGATCAAATATTCGATTACACGGCACAAATAAATAACAAACGCCAAGACCACAGTGACCACTAGACCACAGATGACCTAAATTTAGGTATTAGTCACTTAGAGCCGGAGTCACAGGCTCAATACTCTCTTCCGGGACCCTTCTGTGAGTTATCTTAAGACAAATTATGCAAAAAATAAACAATCTGCTGACGTCAGCGTGCATCTAACCTACATTGGACTGACGCTCTCCTTGGATTTGCGTGACAGGTGTTCCAAGGTGGAACAAGACATGAATTAAAATCTAAATATGACAACTGGAAATTCAGGATATAAATCAAACTGGAACCATACATTAACTTGAGACAAAATATGACAAATCGGAGAATAAATGTAACTTAACGAGCGTTTTTCCTTTCCTGTAAGTAAATATATGAAAACAACTTATCCAAGAAGGTGGGGTGCTAACTTACAATGCTGTTGACGAGGACCGAACTCAGGACCGTTTAGTTAGCAAGCTAAATCGGTACTGTGTGTGTGTGTATTTACCTAGTTATATTTTACGGGAAGGGGAGCTATGCTCGTGGTGTCCCGTCTTCATATCTCATTTTATCTAAACTATTTTCAAATTCATGTATTGTTTTTGCACACCACTTTCTCATCTAACTTGTTCCAAACGTCTATTACCCTGTGGGGAAAGCTGTTCTTTTTCAGGTCTCTTCGATACCTGTCTTTCTTGATTTTCTTTCCATTTCTACTATCCCATTTTATTAGATCCTCTCTATCAATAGCTTCTATACCTTTCATGATTCTATAAATAGTTATCAAATCTCCTCTCTATCTTCTTTGCTCTAATGTCTGTAGCTCAAGTTTTACTAGTCTCTCTTCATATGATAGTTCTGAGTGTTGGTGCCAATTTCGTAATTGCTCTTTGTATTCTTTCAAGTTTTGTTATACATTTTTTGTACTTGGTGACCACGTCGTCGCTGCATACTCCAATACTGCTCTTATCAAAGTGACTGGTATTTTCTTCACCATTTCTTCGTCCATATATGTAAAGGCCACTTTGATTGTTCTTATTAGATTATAAGTTTCTCCAAAATTTTTGTTTATGTGTTCTCAGGGGACATATTATTCATAATAATGACTCCCAGGTCCTTCTCATTTTCTACTTTTTTAGTTTCTTCTTCTCTCAATTTATATGATCCCACTGTTCTTTTTTTGCTTCTTCCAAATTCCATTATACTACACTTCTTAATATTGAATTCCATCTCCCACTTCCTACTACATTCCCATACTTTACTGAGATCACTCTGTAGTGACTTACAATCTTCTTCAGTGTTCACTTTTTTCAACAGTTTTGCATCATCCGCAAAGAAGCTCATATAACTTTCAATTCCTTTATCCATATCATTAATATATATAGCAAACATTATTGGGGCCAGAATTGTTCCTTCTGGAACTCCACTTATCACTTCATCCCAATTAGAGTGTTTGTCTCTTATCACCACTCTCATTTTTCTTTCATGCAAGAAGTCTTCCATCCACTTCAGCAGTTTGCCCTGTATTCCTCCTGCAGTTTTTAATTCCTTTAGCAACTTCTTATGTGGTACCTTATCAAAAGCTTTTTTCACGTCTAGAGATGCACAATCAGCCCATCCATCTCTTTCTTGTATTACATCTGTTAGTCTTGAATAGAAATACATTAAGTTTCTGACGCATGATCGTCCTTGCCAAAATCCATATTGCCTTGGATTTAGCACGTTTTTTTTTTTTTTTTCCAAATGCCTTACCCATCTAATTTTGATCATTCTTGCACAAATTTTAGCTATTGTACTTGTAAGAGAGACTGCTCTATAGTTAGTAGGGTCTTCCTTGTTTCCCCCTTTATATATAGTACTATATTTGCTCTGTTTCAATCTTCTGGAACTTTTCCTTCTTTCAATGAACTGTTTATTAGACTATGTATTTTGTCTGTTAGTTCATTCCTGCATTCTCTCAAAATCCAGTTTGCTATTTCATCTAGTCCATGCGATTTTCTGACATCGAGATTACTCAAGTGATTCATTATTTCATTCCTTGTTACTTCTATCTCTTTCATAGAGGGACTTTCTCTTCCCACTCGATATCTCTAGGTTGTATGTTCTCCCTCATAAACACCGATTTAAAATGCTTGTTCATAATTTCCATTTCCTCAGCGTATTCAACTCCTCGTCGTAGTTTCTCAAATTCTTGTTTTTTCAGTTTGTTGTTTACAAATTTGTAAAATATTTTTGGTTGATCTTTACATTTTTTATGACATCTTTTTCGTATTTTCTCTTTTCCTCTATGCACACTTGTACATATTCATTTCTATAAGTAGTATATACTTTCCATTTTTCAGGTATTTTGTCTTTTTTCGATTTTATCCAAGCTTTATCCCTTTTGTCTTTTAACTCCATACATCTTTTGCTGTACCAACACTTAACATATATATATATTTTTTTTTTTGCTTTTGTCTTGGAACATACTTTTCCACTCCTTTATAAATTGTCAAAATATTCCATTTCTCTTCTACTGTTGTTTCCTTCTTGTGTATTCTTTTCCAGTCAGCTTTTTGAAAGAATTCTCTTATTTGATAAAAAAAAAAAAATCATACATCAATCTTCCCTTTATATATTGTTCGTTTTTTTAATGTATTTTTTCTCATTTAGTTCCAGTTCAACCAATATGTGGTCACTTTTACTTATTGGTGTCTTATATTCAATCTTGTCCACTATTTCGGGTTCTGGTGTGATTATTAGGTCCAGTCTCAATGGTTCTTCCTCATTTCTATACCTAATATTCTCTTGTATCCATTGCGTCATTGTATGTTCTATAATCATATCAAATAGTACATTTCCCCATAGGTCGTCTCCACCCTTCACTGTCATCTCTTCCCAGCACATTTCTTTACAATTAAAGTCACCTATTATAACTATTCTTCCTCCATCTTCCATTATCTCATTTAGTGTTATCTTTGTATCTTCTAACATATTTTTGTGTTCTCTCTCTCTTCCCACGAAGGCGTTTTAGGAGGCACATAATTTACTACAAACTTCCTGCTCTTCCTATCCTTGTCCTCCACTTCCATCATAATTATCTCTATTCTTTCCATATGTGACATTCCTCACATTTATATCCTTCTTAGCCAGGAACATAACTTCACCCCCTTGTTACCTCTCTGTTTCTAATCCAATAATTATATGCACCATGTCCTACACTGTTGGGTGGTAGTGAACCTTTCAAATTTGTCTCTACAATTCCCATTATGCCCGGTTCTTTTTCTTTCAGGTAATCATTCACTTCGTTCAAGCCTGTAATTAAGTCATCTATATTTGTGTAAGACACTTTTAATTTTCTGCTACTTCCATCGTGTCTTCTGTTTCCCTTCTGTTTTTCTCTGCTATGAACCACTTCCTCACTTTCATATTCACTACTCTCCAATACAATTTCTCTTTTTCTGACTGTTCTTTTCTCGTTTTTTTTTTCTCCTTAGCTTCTAGTCTTCTTGTTTTCTCATCCTCTCATTCTTCTTTATTCATTTCTTTTTTTATCCATACCTGTTTATATTAATCACTGTCTGCTAGTTTCCCTGTTGTTGCTAAGATATTCTCTGCTGTCGTTTGTGACCTGAATTTAACCTTACTTGGTCTGGTCTTACCTGTATTGTATTTCCCTAGTCTATATATTTCTTCTATCTGTTTCCCTGTTTCTGGTTCATCTTCTTGAACTACTTTTAATATCTTATTTACCTTTTCCTTTTCCTCCTTTATTCTTGTAGTCCTATTTGGGTTATACTTATTTTCCATCCCTAATATAATTATACATTTCTTTTTATCCGCTAAGTCTCTTACTATATTCTCCTTCTCCCTCATCACTTTAATAACTGTGTCCGTAGTTGTTCTTTCATCTGCTGTTCCACTATAGCTCTAAATTCAATTTTATTGTTCTCTTGTACTTTGTTCCAACCACTTACCTCTTGTGATATGGACTCTCTATTCTCTTTATTATTCCTCTTTAATTCCTCATTCTCATCCTTTATTTCTCTTAACTGTCTTTTTAATTTTTCCATTTTAGTTAGGTTTTGATTCTCCTTTAGTTCTTCCAGTATATCAACTCTTTGGGTAACTAGTATTAATTGGTTAAACCTAACCTCCCATGCTTCGTTCATTTTTTTTTTTTTTTTTTTTTTTTCTCCTCTAGATTTACTAGTCGGGGGAGGTTGTCACCTCCTCCCTCCTTAAATCCATAAAAGCAGTTATCTTCTCTTTCCATTGATCTGCTATTATCTATATTTCTGCTTTTGACACTTCTGCTTCCTTGTTCTTCCTCGTCTGTGTATTCTACACCCCTTTTGTTCACACCCCTTCTAACATCCGGGGCCCGTTCGTCCCCTTCCTCATTTCCTTCCATTTTCCTCAGTAATTCCTCT
The DNA here is from genome assembly GCF_046742065.1 of Oratosquilla oratoria. Lineage (NCBI taxonomy): Eukaryota > Metazoa > Arthropoda > Malacostraca > Stomatopoda > Squillidae > Oratosquilla > Oratosquilla oratoria. The sequence goes on from NC_134811.1 coordinate 11,386,108, forward strand.
CTCCTTTTTCTTCACCTTCCCACTACACCACGAGCTTTCCCTTTCCCTAGTAATACAACAAATATACTCCCTTGTTGTTGAGATCGATGAAACTTGAAGTTTTCCTGCAGTTCCAAACTTCGTTGTCACTTCGACCGACGTGTGTGTGTGTGTGTGTGTGTGTGTGTGTGTGTGTGTGTGTGTGTGTGTGTGTGTGTGTGTGTGTGTGTGTGTGTCTGTGTGTGTGTGTGTGTGTGTGTGATTCACCTTGGTCTTTGGATCACGTGTTGGACTCTTGATCGACAGCTATTTCCCTCCCGGAAGAGAGCTCAGAGCTCGTATGACCGATCTATGGTGTGTGTGTGGGGGGGGGGGGGTGCGTGTGTATTCGTATGCGCTTACCTTCGTATTGAGGACACCCATAACCATGTCTGACTGTATAACCATCGGGTTGTCATCCGTCGAATGTACGAACGTCCCAACGAAGACTTCCATGTCGGAGCGCGCCCTCTGCAAAAGAAAGAATTAATACTACAATGAGAGAGTGGCAATGCGACATTTCTCAATGCCGTTGCACATGTGGGAGTGCAAATAATCTCACTGGCAAGTACACGCACACGTACCCGCACAACTGTCACTCATACACATGCGCCTCTCGACCCTGTCTCACCTTGAGGTCAAGCGCAGACAACTTTTCTGTGGCCTCCTTCAGAGCGACCTGGTGGTTCGGTTGTACAGTGTTGTGGTGATTCGTTTCCAAGTAGTTGTTCTTTTCTGAACAAAGGTGGTTTGTTTCCACCTCGTGGGGTTTCTTTTCGGAGGCCATGATGGTTGTGTGTTTGTGCAGAACAACCTCTCAATTCCAAAGACAAACTAAACACGCGAGGTACTACCGTCCGAGAGCAGAAACGACAAGACACAACCTTTCCCTCTCGAGTAACGTGTGACTTCTCACGTGCACCCTCACGTGTTCCCTGCTCTTCCGGAGAGGAACTCTGGTAATATTTTTTCTCTGAAACTTGTTGATATGGCGAACTGAACACACCAAATTGAGGTGACCCGATTTCAGAAAAAAAGTTCGATTCGGTGTCAGATCTAGCTATCGTTACCAAAGGCTATCATATAAAACTTGAGGATTCCTTGTTAAATAATTAACCTAAGAGCATAGAAAATTTAGGTTTAATATATTATCTTAACTAATTACATATGCAATCATATATCAATTTCACATAAAGTTGATTACCAAACCAATAAAAAAAACTACAGTACACGCAAAAAATCCACATGGAAAATTAAAATATCCCCCACTAATAATAAGGTGGAGGTTGACGAGCCTCCTCGTGCGTCACGCTTGTCCAGTCACCTTTATACTACTTGATCCACTCATCACATTTCTATTATGCTAAAAACCTCCGATGAATTTCAGTCCCTGACACACTGTCCGACCGGAAAAATTGGGTCAATGTTGTTCTTCCTTGGAGCATACTGATAGTAGAGCGGCCATGACGACACTTAAAAGATAGAAAGAAAAGTGGCACGATCAGGCTCAAACATCGATCACGGGACCATAATAGTACCAACTATAAGCATGCATGCGCAGGACGCAGTGTGATAACAATTATACTCGGTGCATCGAAAACTGGCCATTAGGGCGGAGCACGGAGATTCCCCCTGTGTTGCCACATATAATTATCTTATAATTCTATTTTATTTTAAACTTTATTTTATGATTTTATAATGTTGCCACATATAATTATGCCTCGCTGTGGATGTACTGTGTCTTGCGACACTGCTTCTGACCCAGGGCGGTGGGCAGGGTGCAGGGATGACCCGTCATCCAGGAGGTGCTCAGATGAGAGGAAGGGTGGGAGGGGTGTGGAGTGTATTTAGGGATGAAATGGGTGGGAGTGTTTTTATGCCTTTCCCTTTTTGGCTACCTCCCTTGGAAGGGGGAAAAAGCCTTGGTATATGTATGTATGTACATATAATTATATTATAATTTTTTGTCACACACCACCACTGAGGTATAAATCAAAGCAATGTTTTCTATACAAAGGTTTCGTTTCCTCGATTCGTGGACATGGCATATGTGCGGGAGAGAGCGACTTTGCCACTCTATCCCTTCTCTGGTCACGCCCCCACACTGCATTCAGAAAACATTGCATCCACACGCACGTTCTCGCCATGGATAAATATATATATATATATATATATATATATATATATATAGAGAGAGAGAGAGAGAGAGAGAGAGAGAGAGAGAGAGAGAGAGAGAGAGAGAGAGAGAGAGAGAGAGAGAGAGCGGGCGGGTGGGTGGGTGGGCGAGCCGTGCGGGCCGTGTTATCTGTTGAGATGTGGCAATACCGGGAAATTCCCTAACCCCGCCTTAGTGGCCAGTTCTCGTTGCGTCTACTATAATATATGTCATGGTGTGCAGATAAATTTTTACTCTCCCTCGTATGTGTATATATATATATATATATATATATATATATATATATATATATATATATATATACACACATATATATATATATATATATATACATATATATATATTGATTAAAATCAACTGCACTGGATGCTTTGATGATCTTAAGGTAGGAATTCTTGATCTTTTGAAAGATCTTCTTGTTACTTGTAGAGAGGGACTGGATGAAATCATTCATTTCTCTTTTATGAGTAGCATAGCTCACTTATATAGTGCTGTTGTATGCCGACTTGATTATTTATCTTCTAGTAACTGAGGTAACTGTTGACTATCTTTCACCGAAACTCAGTTTTTCGCCTCGATCTGAGGCTTCTTCAGGGTGTAGACTGCGGGTTGTTACTTCACTGGAGGTTAGGAGAATAGTGAGGAAATAATAATAATATTACGACAGTTAAGTAAGAGTGTGTGGGTGTAAGGGGGGGGAGGGGGGGAGATAGAGGAAGGTAAAGTTGAGAAAGTGAAAGAAGAGTAAGTGAAATAGTGTGGGGCGGACCCACTTGCATGGTGTAATTGTTTCAATTTGTGTGGTTACCCTATTCTGAACATAATAATTTCCCTATCTAGATAATCAATATATAATTGGAGTGAAGGAAGGACTCATTTCTGTTATACATTTTGGTTTGACTTTACGTTAACTAGTGATATCTTTTATATCTGATGTTATTTCTATGAAATAATATGAGTCCTTCCTTCATTGTGCATAGAATAATAGTTTTACATGAGTTGGGAGCAGGTGTGATTCTATGTAGGCTTGGTGCCGTGAATATAAGTTAAGTAATTTTTTGGTTTTCATTTAATTCAAGTTGTATTTACTATCAAGTTGTATCATACCTGCTCTCATTTAAATTATATATATATATATATTTATATTTTTTTTTTTTTTTTTTTTTTTTTTTTTTTTTTTTTGAAGGACAAGTGGGAATTGATGAGGCTTATGTGCCTTGTGACTGCTATTTGTTATATATTAATTTTATTGTTCTCACGTATCCTTCCTGTTATTTTTATTTTATTTTTATTTTTATTTATTTATTTATTTATTTTTATATATATATATTTTTTTAATGATGTGTGCATTTGCATATACATACGTATATGTATATATATCAACTAGTTAGTGGCCTAGTGGCGGAAAGGCTGGGGGTTAGCCAAGTATGGTTTTCAGTCTTGGCCAGTATTTATGATCTTGTGATTTTTGAGTGGGCTGTGGGGGTGGAGGTAATATTTCATCTGTAAGTATTTTGTTCCAGGTGTTGCTGCTTAGTCGAATTAATCTGGCGTGTATTTGTTCTAGGTTTGTTGTTTTGTGTAATTGTTCCGTTGTTTCTAGGTATGGTGGTGTGTGTTTTAGTATTCTTCGTATTGCTTTATTTTGTAGTTTTTGCATTTTGTTTATGTTTGTGGGTGTACTTGTGATTGTGATTATTGGGGGATATTCTAATTGTGGTCTTGCTAGTGTTTTGTATAGTTTGATTTGCGTCTTTGTGCTTAGTCCTCTGAAACGTCTTAGTCTATTTAGTGTAGCGTTTGTTGTTTGTATTCTGTTTGTGATGTGTCGGTGTATGCCTTGTGAACTTATGGTGAGGCCTAGGATGTGTGCTTGTCTGTTGTATGGTATAATGGTGTTGTTTATCTTTATTGGAGGTGGTTGGCGTGATGAAATGGGAAGGAGTTGGAATTTGTTAGTGTTTGTGGAGAGTTTCCATTGTTTTTCGTATGTGTTTAGTTTGTTAATTTCATGTTCTGTTTTCCTGGCAAGTGTTTGTTTTGCTGTAGTGGTTGGGTATGTGATGATTTGTGTAACGTCGTCTGCGTATTGTATTGTGTAGCTTCCGTGTGAAGGTGGTGGTATGTCTGATGTGTATAAGTTAAAGAGTGTTGGTGATAGTACGCTTCCTTGTGGTACTCCGCTGCGGAGTGGGAAGGCTGGTCCGATGTATGTGTTTATTTTTATTTTAGCGGTTCTGTTGTCAAGGAAGCTGCACAGTGTTTTTGTAATGGTGTCTGGGAGGTGTGTGTGTAGGATTTTGTATTTAAGGCCTTCGTGCCAAACTTTGTCGAAGGCCTTAGATATGTCTCGTGAGATGATGTTGCATGCTTGGTTGTGTCTTCGTGTTTCTGCTATTGTTTCGTATAAAATGGCGAGTGCTGTGTGTGTTCCTTTACCAGGTGTGAATCCGTGTTGGTGTGGGTTGAGCATGTCGTGTTCGTGTAAGTGTGCCATTAGTCTATTTGTAATTAGTCTTTCGAATATTTTGCCTGGTGTTTCTAAAAGTGATATGGGTCTGTAATTTTGTATTTGTTTGTTGTCTTTGTTTTGTTTTGGAATAAATGTGATGATAGAGTTTTTGAATTTTTGTGGGAAGTATCCTAGGCTGAGTGTTTCATTGAATATGTTTGTGAGTAGTTGTATTGTTGTTTTAGGTGTGTGTGCTAGTATTTGTTTTGTGATGCCTGATTGTCCTGGTGCTTTGTTTCTAGTGTGTTTTATTATGTTTTTAACGTCGTCTGGGTGTATGGGTTGTCCGATGTAGGTGTCAGTGTCTAGTCTGTTTAAGTCTATGTTTGTGTAAGGTTGTGTTCGTTGGTATTGTTGTGTTATGTATGTAAGTATTTTTGTTTCATGGTTTGTGTCAAATTGTGTGTTCTCCTCTGGTGTGATTTGGAATATCTTTTGCCATACTTGTCTAAATGCATTTTCTTTGTCTTCATCGTCATGTAGTTTTACGTCGTTGTGTGTAATGTAGGGCAAAGTTTTGGTGTTAGATCCAAGTAGTCTTTTTATTGTATGCCAGAAGTCTTGTGGTTTTTTGGGGTTAAATTTGATATTTGCTATTATTTTGTTCCATGTGTCTTCATAGTTTGTTTTGTGTTCCTCTAGTATTTGTGTTTGTAATCGTTTAAGTGTTTGTCTTGTGTGTGGAGTCCAGTTGTTTTCTGTTATGGCTTTATTTTTTATGTTGTTTGCTTTCCAAATTAATTGTTTTAATGTTTTAGAGGTTTTGGGGGTGGGTAGTTGTTTGTGGTGTGTTGTAGGTATACTTTGAGTGATTGCGTTGTGTATTAAATTGTACCAATTGTCTATCTTGTCGTCTATGTATTTTGTGTCTTTTAATTGTGTGTTTGTGTTGTTTTGTGTTTCTGTGTTGTTGTATTCTTCTGTTGTTGTTTCTAGTATTGTTTTAAATTTCTTCCAGTCCGCTTCTTTGTATGATAGTCTTGGTGGTGTGGGGATTATGATTGCTGTGGTGGAAAGTGTGAAATGTATTGGTATGTGGTCTGATGAGGTTATGTCGCCTGGATGAATTCTATATGTAAAGTGGTGGTGTCGGTTGGTGAATATCATGTCTGGGTTTCCTGTTCCGTTGTGTGTAATACATGTTGGGAAGTCTGGACCGAGGAAGGTGAGGTGATTTTGTGTTATGAGTTGGTGTATGTTTTTTCCTACTTGATTGTTGTATGTGTGTTTTAGTGTTTTATGTTTTGCGTTGAAGTCTCCTATGATGTATGTTGGTTGTGGTTTCTGTGTGATTTTTAGTATGTCTTGTGTTGGTAGGTATGGTCTTCGTGGCGGGAGGTATGTTGTGGCTATGATTAAGGGTCCTTTGTTTGTGTATATTTCAATAGCTAATATGTCTTCGTCAAAGTCGTCTAGTAGTTTGTATTTTATGTTTTGTTTGATGGCTATGGCAATTCCAGCGTTGTCTTCGTTGTAAGTGTTTCGTGTATGTGTGTTGTAGTTAAATATTTTGATTGTGTGTTTACCTATTGAGTTGAGAAGGATGATGTCTGGTGTTTGTGTTAAGTAGTGATTGGTAAGTTGATTTCTTCTGTGGTATGACCAGTATTGTACGTTGTGTTGTATTATGCGTATTGTGTCCATGTGTGCTTGAGTTATTGGCAGTTTACTGTCCAGTGAGGTGTGTCTGTTGGTTTGTGTCTGCGGATGTCAAAGTATCCTTGTGGTGTCTTTTTGTACTTGGCCTCAGTCAGTCTTTGTATTGGGGTTTTGGTTAAGTCGATTAGTTTTTGTGTGATCATGCTGTCCATAGTCTCTTCTGGTATTTCTTTGGTGTATATATATTTGATCTTGTTGGTTTGTAGGAGTGTGTGTGCATTTTGGTGTATCTCTTCGTCTGTCATGTTTATGGTGTTAGGTGTTATTATCTGTACTGTTGTTTCTGTGTTCAGGTCAGTTTTCTTTGTTTTTGTGGGTTTTTCAGTTCCTGGTGTATGGTCAGTGTTGAGTGGTCTTTTGTTCCTTTGTTCCTCAGTTTCCATTGCCTCAGGTTGTGGCTGTGTGTGTGTTGTGTTGTTTAGCATGTTTAATATGGCTGTTGGTTTGATGACTGAGGGTGGGATTACAATTGTGGGGAGTCCGTTTGCCTTGTAATATTCGTCTATTGTCTGTTGGTAAGTGCCGGGTGTTGCAGCTTCTGTAATGTTTGCGTGTATGATGGCTGTGTTTATTACAGTTAGGTGTTTGAGTGTAATGGGGTTGGGTGTGGGTGCTGGTGAAGGTTGTGTAGGGATGCTTGTTATGTTGGCATATGTAGTGTTAGAGTGTGTGCGTGTGTTTTGCTCTTTGTTTTCTTGGATCTTCTTCTTAATTAGGTCTTTTCGTACCTGGCATCTAGCTGCATATGTAGGGTGGTTGAGGCCACAGGCGATACACTTCTTGATAGCATTGTGGCAGTTCTTGATTCTGTGTTCGGTAGAGCAGCAGAAGGAGCAGATGGTGTATGTAGTTGGTTGTGGGCAGTGTTTAAGTGTATGGTCGTAAGCGTAGCAGCGTGTACATTGTGGGAGGTGTATGTATGTTTCCTGGCTTAGAGTGTATGGGGTGAATGACTGGCTGAACATTAGAAGTCCTTTTTCTAGGCATTTCTTGACCATTGTGGTATTTTCAAGTTTAACCTTGATGATTGTTCGGGCGTTGGGGATCTTGACGATGTTCGTTACCTTGAGGTATGGGTTTAGTCGTTCCATTTCTTCTTTAATCGCGTCCGGTTCTTCATTGTGGATATGGTCGTCAACTTGTTTAATTACTAGGGTTCTCTTTGCGTTTAGTTCCGGGGGGTCAATGATCTCGAGTCCTTCCTTACTAAATTCATTCTTGATGGTCTTTTTGGTAAGCTCTTCGATGGTTCTGTCCTCTGCTATTGCCGTATGTTGGTTTCCGTTGGTGAAAAGTTTATGGATGGCAATTTCTAATTTGGACAAGAGCTTCCAGATGGTGTTACGTTTTGATTGTCCAGCCGTAGGCTGGCTCTCTCGAAAATTTATACGTCCCATAGCGCCGAGGCGCTAGGGCGTTTTAAGAATATGCGTGTGTTAGTTTGTGTGTGAGTGTTATGGTTGTGTAAGAAAAAGAAAGAAAAGTTAAGGGAATTGTGTTGGAGGGGGAGGGGGGGTCTCAGGGGTACGGTCTGTGCTCGCGTGATTACGTGGCCTAACGGAAGGTAGGGGAAAGCGCCGCGTCAGCTGGCGCCCGGGTGTCTATTGGCAACGTCAGTGGAGGCTCGATCGCCGGGTCTCGGTCTATGCCTGTTCCGCTAGGTGCGGGAGACAGGGAGGGGTTTCCCCTCCCCACCAATCGACTGAGCAAGTTTTAAAGACCACCAAGGGCTATGCTCAGTCGAAAGGGGGGTTATTAGGGCATATACCGTCAGAGCGAGAGACAACGAAGAAATTGTCTTGGCTCGGGTAACGGTTTCGGTAAGCAGTTTCGGTAAGCAGTTCACGGAGCAAGCGTAAGGAGGTCCTTCCTCGTCGGTGTCTGCAGCTCGAATATATCTCATCAGTGAGGAAAGTTATTCATGTAAGGGTATATATACGGGATCAGGTCAACCGGGCGCGGGTGAAGCTCGATGCTGATTGGCTACCAGGTAGGCCGTGTGAACCCAATGTCTGGTCGGGATCCCGGAGCGTTCTGGCGGAAGACCTATTGGCTCGTCCCGAGTGCTGATTGATTGGATGGTGGATTGTTGAGTCAATAGTGTTTTGTTGTGGAGTATGTCTCTCATGTGGGCGTGCGGATGGCAAAATGAAATCTTCGCTCTGCTGTACGTTGATGGAAGGACGTTGACAAGTGATGGAAACGGCTTCAGCAATTTGAAGCGTTCTGAAGTCGTCTTCATGGTGGATGATTTCAGTCTGATCTATGAGACTCTGTAAGGGTGGTTTCTTATCGTGTTCCTGTGTATAATGCTGGAAAATTGAACCTTGATTTCTGTGGTATTGTAGACGGCGTCGCAACGTGGTGGAGGTCCTTCCAATGTAGCTGTTGGAGCCATCACAGTGGCCCTCCTGGCAAGTAAATTTATACACTACATTGGTGGTGGCCTCCCGAGAGGTAGAGGGTGCCGTACTGTTCCGCATTATCAGTGATTTTGTTAGGTTAGGTTTACAGAAGATTCTGATGTCAATAGTGGCGTTCGGTTCAGATAGTGTGACTCCTCTCTTATTTATGCTCCTAATAGCATTGCATTCTTCTTTATATTTATCGTGGAAATTGTTCTGGTGATATATAATTATTTTCTCTTTTGGTGGGGTAGGTTGTTGGGTGTGTGCTGCGTACTGATCCATCTTTTTCTTGATAACATACTCTATCAGATGGTCCGCGTAGCCGTTATTTGTCAGAAGTTGGCGGATGCGATCAAGCTCTCTGTGCGTCTCCGTCCAGGTACTGCAGTAAGTTAAAGCCCTGCTTACATAAGAGGCCACGACGGACCTCTTGTATGCAGTAGGGCATTCTCCTCTTGCATTAAGGCAACGTCCCACGTTTGTGGCTTTGGTATAAACCTTAGTCTTGAAACTTCTATCTTGTTTGGAGATATCAACATCGAGGAAAGGGAGGCGTCCTTCTATGCTGCGCTCACAGGTAAAAGCTAAGCAGGAATATTTTTCAAGTGCTGCTAGGAGAATGGGGACCTCATCGTCAGTAGCAGTGGTGATAAAAATGTCATCAATATATCTGGCATATATACCTGGAGGAGGATGGTTTTGAAAGGTCCTTTCTTCCACTTTGGCCATACACACACACACACACACACACACACACACACACACACATATATATATATATATATATATATATATATACACATATATATATATAGATATATATATATATGTGTGTGTGTGTGTGTGTATAATATATATATATATGTATATATATATGTATATATATATATATATATATATGTGTGTGTGTGTGTTTGTATGTGTTGTGTGTGTGTGTGTGTGTGTGTGCGCGTATGTGTGTGTGTGATTATACACACACACACATATATATATATATATATATGTAATATATATATATATAAATACATATATATACACATATATATACATATATAAATATACATATATGCATATATATACATATACATACGTATATATATATATAAATATATATATATATATGTATATATATATATATATATATATATATATATATATATATATATATTCTATTTTCATTTTCGCCGTGTGGAGGGTACCCTTTACTATCCCCTCATGTTGTGAGGACAGCAACCAACAGCTACGGCGGAGGTTGAAGCAACGGCCGAGTACGCAACAGTATTACTTGTTGGACAGGAATGGAAGAAGTTCAATAAAATGTCCCAATGCAAATGGGAGGGGGGCGGGGGTGAATCGTTACTGCGCCGTGACCACATATCTTCCGTCCTTGGACACCCAATCTTTGGGAAGAGTAGATTACCTCTGCTTCTCATTTCTTCCCACACCATACAAAGTCAGAACTTTCCACATCGCTTTTCCTTTCGACTTGGTCATATTTTCCCCCCAAGTCCTTGAATAATTTATACATATATCTTCCTTTTATTTGCATTAATCACTTATATTATGATGAACACCTGGTCTACACACACCGTCCATGCAAGTTCTTTGTCTTTTTCAGTTTCTTTCCATGACCTAACTCTTTCCCGTTCCAAGATATACTATCTGCTGATTTTCTCCATCCTTTTCTTTGATGTGGACACAACTCGCACGTCACCCCTTTCTCTTCTTTCTTCTGGTAAGGACAGGTCCAGGTTTTCCAAGCTTTCTTTACACGGTCTGTCTGGCTTGGAACAACTTTGGTTGTTGCATTCTCTCGATCGTTATCTTTTTTATTATCATATATATATATATATATATATATATACATATATATATATATATATATATATATATATATATAGTGTATATATTATATACATATATATATATATGTATATATATATGTATATATATACTATATAATATATTTATATGTGTATATATGTATATATATATGTATATATATATACTATATATATAATATATTTATATAATATGTGTATGTATATATATATACACACACACACACACACACACATATATATATATATATATATATATATATATATATATTATATAGATAAATATATATATAATATATATATATATGCAGGAAAAACATTGGAAGCGTGTGTTCTTGAAAATGCAAGGTTGACCACAAAGAAAAACTATTAAAGCAGAGCGCGTTCGTGTATTCACAAATTTAGTGCACTGAAGATGTGAATACACGAAAGCGCTCTCCGTTAATAGTTTTTCTTTGTGGTCAAACATGCACACACCCACACACCCACACACACACACACACACACACACACACACACACACACACACACACACACATATATATATATATATATATATATATATATATATATATATATACACATACATGCATGAGAAATCACATAAACTCGTAATTCTAAATAGGCGGAAAAACCACCAAGGAAAAATATACACTGATGACCAAGCGCTTTCATCTATTCAGACATCCTCAGGATGTCTGAATAGACGAAAGCGCTTGGTCATCAGTTTTTCTTTTTCCTTGGTGGTTTTTCCGCATATACATATATATACATATACATCTATAAACTTATAAAAGTCTGATAATCTTGTTTGTCATCACGTATGCTTGCTTGACACCGTCATCCAGCCAATCAGAAGTAGAGATATTACGTCACGACTGAGGACCAGCCAATCAGAAGAGATATGACGTCACGACTGAGGACCAGCCAATCAGAAGATATATGACGTCACAACTAGGGACTAGCCAATCAGAAGAGACTTGACGTCACGACATCAGCTCTGTGGGTCCTAAGGAACCCCAGCTCTGAGCGCGTGACTGCTAATTTTCCAATTTGCCAAATTTTTAATTTCCACTTTTCCGATTACATATTTTCTGACCATTAATATTTAGAATTTTCATATTCATTATTTAAAAGTATAGCCAACTCCTGAATTAGCATCTATGAGGCATAATGAGTATATTAGAATATTACGTACTGTTCCAAGCAATGACGACATGACGTCACAATCTTCTGCATTTCAAGTCACTGCCTTCGTCTACTGAATAGAGGTAAGAGCTCTAAATTATATTCAGTTTGATAAAGAAACTTATTTTCTGTGATTTAGTGTATACGGTGATAGTGACATAGTATATCTGTCATAAAGTTTATATTTATAAACGTTGCTACTCGCTCAAGTCCCATGAATGATAATGATGAGTGGGAGTGGGATGACGAGACGTGATATAACAAGCATAATTAAGGAGAATGTTGTTAATATAAGATCATTGTCTTAATAAAGATTTTATTGACCATTTTATTAACAACGTATCATTTAAGATTTTATTTGACCCAACGGGTCACGGGTAGTCTAGTGTACATATATATATATATATATATATATATATATATATATATATATATATATATATATATATATATAATATATTATATATACAATATATTATATATATAATATATATATATAATATAATATATGATATATATAACACATATATAATATATATATTATATATACATATATATATAATATATATATATATATAATATATATATAATATAATATATATATTCATATTATATATATATATATAAATATATATATATATATATATATATATATATATGTATAGTATATATATAACATGTATATATATATATATATATATATATATATATCTTTTTCAACCACATTATCTTTTTCACTTTAATTCCATGTCATCAGGATCAAGACCGACAATGCGCTCGACGGAGACATATGCGGAAACTGATACGTAGTGAAGCCAAGGACTCGAACTAAGCTCCGACGTACCAAGTGAACACTGACTCTAACCACTGCGCCATCTTGATGGCGCACTGGTTAGAGTCATTGTTCACTATCATTATCATTTTCACTTTTTTGTGGTTGTCTGGAATGAGCAATGTTACTGATGATTTCTGACGGAGGCTTTCATTCTTTGGATCATTCATTGGAATATTTCCGGTCCATTGTTCTAGTTTGTCAAAGTGCGCTTGGATATTCTAAGGAGCTATATTGTATTTGTACTAAATTATTATCATGGTCTCCTCATGCACAAAAAGAGAAGACGGGGAGAAATCCCTTCGGGATGCGTCAAAATATCATTCATACATAACCACTCCCCACATCCCCAGTCATTCTCTATTCACACCTATCTCCTGCCTTCTCTCTTCTTTACTCAACAGATATTCCCCCTATTTCTCGACGCTCCTTTCACCCCATCAATCAATCTCATCCTCGGTTGCCCCATCAATTTACTCCTTCCACCTCTGTCTTCCACAACTCTTTTACTAATCTTTCTTCACTTATTCTTTCCATGTGTCCAAACTATCCCAATGCTCTTTCATCAACCCTATCTGCCGTATCCTTTTCCACCCCAGTTCTCCTCCTCACCTCCTCGTTTTCTCACTCAATCCAACTTTGTAACACCTACCATACTTCTCAGACATTTCATCTCAAACACAAACTTTTTCTCTCTGCCTCTCTTGAATTCCAAGTCTCTATCCCATAGAGTACCGTCGGCACAATCATCCATTTCTATTGTCTCCTCTTTGCATCCATTCCCAAATACCTATTTCTCATGAAATATAGATTCAACATAATTAATGAAGGCATGTAAATATCAATAATTGCAGCATACCACTGGAAAACTTAGTCTTAACATTTTTGTCTACTGAGATGCCTTAATAGAAAAAAAATGAACTTTGTCTTATTTTATTGTGGTCTTTTGTAAGTATTGGTATTCATGTATCTTTGAGAATTGCGTTGCAAATCTTGCTCTCCGAATACTTCGTGATAGATTTAAGTTGGCAGCACTAAAAAAGAAAAACGTTAGTAGTTTCAGTACTCAACTTTAACTACTCAGAAGTCTTAATCATGTCCACACGTATTATGATCTTATTACATAATTGTGACTGCATTATACAAAAGAACACATTCAAGGTAAGAAATAAGTATTTCCCTCATTCTGCCATTACAAACAAATCTGCATACTAAACATCAATCTCATCTAATCAATTGTAATTACCTAACAAAAACAGATAAATAAATAACGCGAACCTGACAAACGGTGCTGTAGAACAACATCACGAACCCAAAAATTCGAAGACAAATCAGCAGAGGTTGAAAAAATATATATATAAATAAAAGTCTGATGTTACTACAAATTTTGCGGTTGCAGGATCTTTGATGCGTTTAAAGCACGGCAATACCTTCCCATTCAAAAAATACTGATCACATTTTCCCATGCTGTAAATATTATGTACATCAAACTTTTTCGAGCCACTCCCTTTTTAAGCTGTTTTGGGAAATACGGATATAAGATATATTCCTCACTATTTTGTAACTCCTTAGAATTCTTATCTATATATGTCATCTAGTTTCCTTTTTCTGCAGCTTCTAGATATCAACTGAGATAAGGTCTATTTAACTTCAAGATCAGGAGGGACACATAATTCAAGCGATGCGCAAACGCACCTGATAAGATCTAATCTAATGAGCACAAAAAAAAAAAAAAAAAAAAGTCTGCTACGACAAAATGACATCAGTGTTACATATGTATTTTCATGGGTATAATTTTGAAAAATAATGCTTCAATTAAGTGATAATATAATAAATCTATATGTTTCGTTTTATCTTTCCATTTATCTTATACACACATATATGCAAAATTACCACAACAGGATGGAAACTTTCGTAGATTGCATCCGTCTGATGATGTAATACATGAAAGTACTCTCTTCAAGTTTCCTTTACCCTGTGGTAATTTCGCATACTTTGTTTCACGATGATGTGAAAATTCTGCATGCCCGAATATATATATGTATATTTTTATATATATATATATATATATATATATATATATATATAAATTGTGTGTGTGTATTTACCTAGTTGTATTTTGCGGGAAGGGGAGCTATGCTCGTAGTGTCCCGCCTTTGTATCTCGCATTGTCTAGTGTGTGTGTGTGTGTGTGTGTGTGTGTGTGTGTGTGTGTGTGTGTGTGTGTGTGTGTGTGTGTGTGTGCGTATGTGTGTGTACGTATATGCATGTACAATTACATCTATGTAAAGTTTACCACAGCCACTCTTATCAACGACCCCCAGCAAGAGATCTCGAACGGAGCTGGTGCTCCTTACTGCAAGCGAGAGGAACTATTGTAAAAATCGGCTATTAATTGACGACTGTCAACTCTTCCGCGTAGATGCCCCCCTCACCAAAGGTAGGGGTGTTATGTACAAGACCTGTTCAGGTCTCAGTCAATGGTCTTAAACCCTTACTCCGTAGTGTGAGCGTTTAATTTTTTTTTTTTTTTCTCACCCGTTAGGCAGGGAGTTCATATGTTTAAAACCAGTTGGGGTGGCGTGAAGTGGTCTGGAAGGGTGGGGGGGGGAGTGTATAAGGAGATAAAGGCAAGTGTGTCCTTGCGTAAACAGGTAGTAAAATTATCATCAGCAGGAAAACGCTAGATTTTCCTCAATGGGACATGTAATAGACTCCGTCATGTAATACAGACTCCGTCGGTTATTGTATTAACTATATTATGGTCCAGAATGTAAAACAGTTTTATCTCTTTAAAATTCATTCGGTAACCCCCGAACAATTTGAAAGGAAAGGACTTTGAGCGGGTCCAGAAGTTAACGTGAATATTAAGAACTTTCATGTATTTTTGCATTTTATTACAAGCTTCAAGTTTCTCGCGCTGAAGAAGAAGGCGAAGAAGACGACGCTCGAACAGATGTGGCGCTTAAGCCGGCGTAAGCAAGTAAAAAACAGTAAGGGTTGATTCACACTATCGGTCCGGTCGCGCTCCAGTCTCGCTACGCTCCGGTTCTGAGGTATTCAGGGTTGATTCACACTATCGGTCCGGTCACGCTCCACTCTCGGTTCTGAGGTATTTATCGGTCCGCTCTCGTTCCCGTCATCCCCCCTCCCTCGACACCAGTAGAAGTCTTACCATCAGTTACGAAGGATGTGTGACTTTTCTGACGCCGAGTTGGCAATAATCGCTATTGCACTTGATGAAGAAGAAGAAGGAAAACAAAATAGAAAAAGAAAGATTGTGGGTTCATCCTATGTTGCAAGATAGGAAGACTGAAGGAGAATTTCATACTCTGTATCCTCGTCTTATTGATGATGAGACTGGAGTGGAGCAGTAGGCAGGGCTGCAGCGTTTTCTACACTGCCGTGTAGAATGGGAGTGTTGCCATACCGGGGTATACATTTTTCTCGGGCGTGTGCAGACTTTCATAGCAAGATATACTTGTCAAACTTTGACAAAATGTTGGTTCTAGTTTTTTTATTCTTGAATGTATATAAGGCCCCCCATGCCCTAACATATTCAGTAAGATATGAAAATTCTTTTTTATTATTATTATTATCGCTAAAAGAAAGCTGAAACTTTAGCGTATATTTTTTTTACTACACCGTGAAAACGTATCTAAGGTTGATTCACACTATCGGTCCGGTAGTGTGAATCAACCCATGCATTCTTGTGGCGTGCTTGGTCAAATCATACAGAATTGTTAAAACTATTTATTCTTGATAACCTATTGATTTTGAATTAATGTTTATCGGCTGTTACGTCCCCTTTTTTTACTTCTGTGTGAACGTGGGAACGATATACCTCACTCACTTGTGTTACTTTTTTCTCTCCGACGCGACGGCACGTATGCTGTATATTGATAGGCAATCGTACAAGTATAGTGTTTACTTGTACGATTTCATCCGTTTCATTCAGCTTAATTCAATAAAAATAGTAATAATAATAATAATAATAATAATAATAATAATAATAATAATAATAAAATAACAATAGCAATGATAATAACAACAACTCAATTCGGCGTTTCGTGAAATTAAATCGAAATAGACCCCGCCAAAGACTACGTAAAATATTTTTTGCAAGTTCACTGTGCCGTTACACCCCTTGAGTTCCAACTGCCCAGTCCAATGTATTCTTCCCTGCCCTTTTTTTCTGTGTGTCAACTCTAAACTTTAATCCTCATACCCTTTAACCACTACTTACATCACCAGCAAATATTTCATCAGCAACTGTATGGGGCAGCATTCATCCAAACCACGCGGAATTCGAAATCCTTCACAACAACAAAGTAAACACTCACACACATGTGCACTATTTTTTTTTTTTTAGTTGGTATTAAGAGACATGTTATAGGGAAACCAGTGATGCGATAATGAGTGATGGAAACCAAACGCATAATTTTAGCAGACGATGTGATACTAGAAGACATGACTGGTTGATGCGGGAAAAGTACACTACATTTGCGGAGCTGAGCGAGAAGTCACAAGCAGCGCTATGAAGATGGAGAAAAGTAGATACAAAAAATGTGTCTTTACGAATGGATTACCCGATATAATCCAACTCATCACCATTGGTCCTTCTTTTTTTTCTTTTTCTTTTTATTCCAAAGGCGATTTTTTTTTTGCTCTACTGGCTAAAAACTGTTCATCTAAATATAATAAAATCTGTAAATGTATATCTTCCCGGCAGGTGGGCAATACAGACGACATGAAACGGAAGCGTAAGAGACATCTTACTTCACACGAAACACACTAAGATCGAATGACAATTGGCGACGTTATACAGGAACCGCCAGCGCACGCGCATCACAACTCAGCGTTCAACGGCAACTGACTAGCTCAACAGACTGACGTCACTGACGGCGATTGTGGCCATGTGGGACTTAGGCAAGACTGGTGTTGCCAGCTTGGCGGTTTTCTCGAAAACGTGGCATACGTACACACATACATTGTTTACCAAAGGGTCCTTTCCCCCTTACAAGGAGGATACCCAACCCTATTTATAAATTGTCCTCATCACCCATCCGTTTTTCTTTCCCTTCACTGGAGGCTGTGAAACTCTTCTCCACGTGCTTATGAATTGGACACGTCAAATAAATAAATAAATAAAAGTAAATAAATATATAGATACACAAAAATAAATAAATAAATAAACGGGATTTCAGGACACCTAACCCCCCCCCCCCCACACAGGAACTCGATCTCAAATCGATGTGGTGCTCTTCGATCTTTTCTTTCTGGAGCGACCCACTGCATTTGATTATTTATTTATTCATTTATTTGTCCACGTTACGTTTTGCCATACAGTGAAGCGATGGGGGGGGGTAAACTAGCTCAGCCTAGCGGGCCCTATTGTGAAAGAGCTGTACCTCGCTGCATTATTCATCACTCAAGTGGTGTAGGGTAGGGATGACCCTTCATCCAAGAGGAGCTAAGATGGGAGAAAAACTAGGATGGTTGGTAAGAGTGGGTTGCCTTGATTGGCTATCTCCATTTCCCTTACAACGTGGAAGAAGCTTTTGGTATATAGATAGAAATCAATGTAAATGACTAGTTATAGTATCACCCCTCAGATAACTAATCCAGTCATTTAAAATCCAGTATATAAATAAAAGTGTGTTTCCCTGGGATGACCAAAGCAACCAAATATAACTGTATTTGCGTAAAAGCAGTCATCTTATCTTATCATCTTAAAAAAAAACTAATGAGAGATTTGGAGTGAATAATCTGTCATATGTAGTTGTTAAGGCATATGGGAGGTATTAGCAAAGAAACAGTGTGTAATTGAGGGAAGAACGATGTGCGTTTAGAAAAGGAAGAGGATGCGTAGATAAAATCTTCGCAGTAGAGCAGTTGTGCAAGAAGTTTTTATCATAAGATAAGGATGTCTGGTTTTTATGAGTCTGGAGTGGGTATATGACTTGTAGGTATTTTGGGATGCATTGGAGATGTATGAAACAGGGGGAGGATCGTTGAGGGCAGTTAAAGGCTTTACTTGAGTAACAGAACTTGTGTTAGTGTAGGAAATGGAGAGAGTAAGTGGTTTGAGGTGAAGATGGAGCTGTACCAGGGTTGTGTATGTTTGTTCAATTTGTATATGGATTGGTTGGTGCAGGAGGTAACTGAAAGAGTGATGTGTGGTTTGGAGATGGAAAATGGGAGGTGAGCCAGTTGCTGTTTGCGGACGACAATGCGCTTGTGGATCAGAGGAAGATTTAAGGTAGCTAGTAGCGGAGGGCGGAAAGGTATTGAGAGGGGAAAGATGTACGCGAATGTGTGCAAGTGTAAGGTGACGAGAGGTACACGGGGAGAAGGTGACAGTATACTGGAGATAAACCTCAAAGCAAAGAAGAAAGGTTAAAGGAAGTGGAGAGGAAGTATTTAGAGTCAAATGTAGCAGGGGAGGGTGGAATATGGGTGGAGGTTAGATTATAGAGTTTGTAGAATAAGAGAAGCAAGTAAATGTCTTAGGATGAAAAGTGTCGTGTGAAATAGATACTTGGAGATAAACGCAAAAAGATTGTACGAAGGAATGTTTGTACCCATGACACTTAATGCAGATAGAAAGGTGTTTTTGAGATGTTTTAGAGATGGAGTGTGAAGTATGGTGGGGCATTTAAGGGTGTAGAGTGAGAGATAAAGAAATGAGCCAGGCAGCTGGGTGGAAATGTGGCTGGCAGATAGGATTGTTGAAAGAATACTAGGATAGTTTGAGCACATGGATATGCTGATTTAAAAAAGACTATCAGTGAGTGTGAATGGAGTGAACTTGAGGGGAATGCAGGACAGGTGAAGGATGCAGGACTAAGAAATTAAACCTTGAAAGAAAATGCTAAAGTTATCATGACCCACGCTCCGGGATCATGGTACAACATGGCTGGTGATCACTACTGTCATTCTTTATGTCAACAGAGGATAATTGCATTTGATCCAAGCATTGTGGCACGGCGAGAAGAGGTTTCATCCCGTGGGTGTTGAGATGGAAGGTGTGGTTTAACCGAGTTTGTGATGTGAGACATGAGTTTTTGCTCGGCCAACCCCCTAATGAAGGTGAAAAGTCCTTCGGTCTAAATAATATATTTTGCAGAGTATTTTTTTTTTTTTCCAGAATTTCCAAGTGCAAATTTGAGCACCTCAGACAAGTAAGAAAAATGGAAGTCACGTAAATAATATTAAAAAAAAAAAAAAAAAAAATGATCGGTGCAATATCACAGACAGCAACATGATCACTGTTCATATCCTGTGTTCGTGTATGTGCGCGTTCGTGATTGTATGTACACACACACACTTATATATATATATATATATATATATATATATATATATATATATATAATTGCTAGTTCTGCCTTTTGTATTTTCTTTGAGAACTAGCACTCACATTTAACTCCTACCCATTTATACACACACATATATATATATATATATATATATATGTGTGTGTGTGTGTGTGTGTGTGTGTGTGTGTGTGTGTGTGTGTGTGTGTGTGTGTGTGTGTGTGTGGTGTGTGTGTGAGAGAGGGGGGAGATAGAGCGTAAACAATAAAAGAGAAAGGTGGGGCGAGAGAGAGTGAGAGAGTGAGAGAGTGAGAGAGTGAGAGAGAGAGAGAGAGAGAGAGAGAGAGAGAGAGAGAGAGAGAGAGAGAGAGAGAGAGAGAGAGAGAGAGAGAGAGAGGGGGGGGGGTGAGGAGGAGGAGGACGAGGAGAAAGGGGCGACATTGAGACGCCCGTACGGACAAAAAAGTGGTCCAACGATTGAGCGCCCCATTCGCAACGTCCTTGGCTTAGTGGAAACTCCACGTGATCCACGCAGGGACCGAAACAAGACCCCCAGCAAACGTTTGCCATCGACAGAATTGCAAAGCGGGTGAGCGCAACTTTGGGAGAGGCTGGCTGTGGGGCTCGGAAGTTCCGGAACGTTTCGCAGTCACATTCCCAAACGTGGAGGTCTGAAATGGATTCCTGGGTGTGCCTTACCCTTTTGTTCGGGTACCCATGGTATGTGGATGTTTCCAGCAGCCAACAAGAATCGATCCGATCCGAAGCCTTAAAAAAAAAAAAATTATAAAAAAAAAAGACCCCACGCCACGTGGCTCACGACGCAGCAGAAGACGAGGTCGAGGTTGCCCGAATTTAACAGGTAATACTTGTCACTTGGGTTACGTAAGAGATGTTTCGTCCCTACCCCGCACCCCATCTCGGGTGGCAAGGCTCTTGCAAACTCATTACGCAGTTATCTTTCCCACATGTCTGCCCCAGCCCTCCATATTTTCTGGATCTGCCTCTTCCACTATAATGGCGCATATTACAAATTGAAATCTAGCTGAAAGTCAGATATTTCTGTTTTGCTTGGAGAATGCCATAACCATAGAGAAACGGTTCGCTGTCTGTTGAAATTTTGGTACTCTTGCTCGACTGTAGAATCTCCATGTTCATTTTTTTTTTTTTTTTTTTTTTTTTTTTTTTTGTCCAAAGCGATGCCTCTCTTGCTTCTGAGGGAGACTTGGATCAACCCGGGGGATCGAACTATCGATCAATGGTCTGGTTATCAAGAACAGAAAAGAAAAGAAAAGATACAGTTGGGCGCGTTCCTGGGTGCGTTCCTCGAAGTCCTGATCAAAGTCATGCTAGTTAAGATACCGAGGAACGCGCCCAGCTCTGAATATATACATATATATATATATACATATGTATATATATGTATATATATATATATATATATACTGTATCAGAAATGGTGAGTGAGGGGATTGAGGTAATGGTGGGACTTCGTAAGGGATGTGCTATGTCACCCTGGCTGTTTAATTTATACATGGATGGGGTGGTGCGAGCGATTAGCACAAGGGTAGGTCGGGGTTTAGAAATGGTTACAGAAAATAAAGAAAAG
Source organism: Oratosquilla oratoria (assembly GCF_046742065.1). Classification (NCBI taxonomy): domain Eukaryota; kingdom Metazoa; phylum Arthropoda; class Malacostraca; order Stomatopoda; family Squillidae; genus Oratosquilla; species Oratosquilla oratoria. Next base: position 11,407,670 of record NC_134811.1, read on the forward strand.
TGGGAGATAAGCCAGAGTTACTTGGTGACGACACTGCGCTTGTGGCAGGATCAGAGGAGGGATTAAGGAAGTTAGTGATATAGTTTAGGAAGGTGTGCGAAAGAAGGAAGTTGAAGATAAATGTGGGTGAATGTAAAGTGATGAGATGTACAAGGTAAGAATGTGGCACCAAATTGGAAGTGAGTATTAAGGGAGAGAGACTGGAGGAAGTGGATAATTTTAGATACTTGGGTGCGAATGCGGCGGGAAAGGGAGGAGTGGAGATGGAGGTAGAATGTTGATTGAGAGAGGCAAGTAAATGCTTTAGGAGATTAAAAAGTGTAATGAGAAATAGATATTTGGGAATAGATGCTAAGAGGAGATTGTATGAAGGAGTGATTATGCCGACAGCACTGTATGGAGCAGAAACATGGAACATAAAAGAGGAGGTGCCTGAGAAGTATGATAAAGGTTATATGGTTGGACAGAGAGAAAAACGAGGAGGTAAGGAGGAGAACGGGGGTGGAAAGGGAGTTGGGAGATAGGGTTAATGAAAGAGTATTGTGATGGTTTGGACAATTGGAAAGAATGAGTGAAGAAAGATTAGTAAAAGAGGTGTGGAAGGAGTGAACATGAGGGGGCAACCACGAATGAGATGTATGGGTGGAGTAAAACGTGCATTGGGAAAGAGGGAGTTGGGAGATAGGGTTAATGAAAGAGTATTGGGATGGTTTGGACAAATGGAAAGAATGAGTGAAGAAAGATTAGTAAAAGAGGTGTGGAAGGAGTGAACATGAGGGAGCAACCACGAATGAGATGTATGGGTGGAGTAAAACGTGCATTGGGAAAGAGGGGAATGTCTGTTGAGGAAGAACGGGAGAAGACAGAAGATAGGGGTGAATGGAGAATGGTTGTGTATGGGTGAGGCTGTGGTGCATGGGAGTGAGTGGGTATAGGGGGGGGGGTGAAGGGAGTATGTATGAATAAAAAAAATTACGCAGCCCGAAGGGTTTTCCCACGTCTTCATATATTCTGCATGAGGGGACGGAGAGGGGGGGAGGGGCGCCGATTAAATGAATCGGCTTTGCTGTGGATGTGCTTTGTCCTGCTACACTACTTCTGACCCAGGGCAATGGGCGATATGCAGGGATGACCCGTCATCCAGGAGGTGCCAAGATAAGGGGGAGGGAGGAGGTGAATGGGAGTGGAGTATGTGGGTGGGAGTGGATTTTATGCCTATTGTAAGAGTCCGGTAGATAGAGGTAGACATTTGGGTAGATAGAGGGGTAGGTGGAGACGAATGTATATCTTATGACTAAAGGTCTAAAAACAACGGCCGACAGAAACAGCTTAGTCATACTCGCGCTCGCTCGCGCCTTGTATATCGTAAACAATGCTGATGTGGCAAAAATTGTAAACGTATAAGCCATTTCCGTTGCGACATAAAGCTTACGTAAATAATATCGCTTTAAACAATATAACAGCCTCTCTGATTGGAGAAAAATGTGGAGAAAAATCATTGGGGCATGGAGGTAAAGTCACGCCCTTAAGGAGTGGCACTTGTTTGAAAAGTAAAAGGATATTGGATGAATGAAATAGTGACGTCAGAACGAAGGTGGCTTGACGTATTGTATAGGAATCCCGAGCGGGAGTCTCTTGGTGAAGATAAAAAAACCAAGTGTAACTTTTAGAAAAAAGAAGATAAGAAAAATCAATCTCATTGAACTCACCCCCTCAAGCTTTGAGTGAAGGACAAGGCATGGGGCCTTCAGATAATTGACTTATGATAAAAGAAAGTGAAGACAGTTGTGAATAAAGAATTTTACCATTACAGAAGAATAAGAACTTATTTAGAGATTAGTGCAACAGGCGCTAACACTTTGTTTTTTGACTATCTCCCGTGTAAGGGGGGGGGAAGCCTTTGGTATATGCATGTATGTATATATTTTTATTTAACGACACAATGAAATACAGAAATCGACTGTACACAACACATAATCGTGGTAAAGGGATAAAAAAAATAAATCTATGTCATTCCCTTTAAGAAGCGCATGAGTGTATTCGACTGCTATAACGTTCTTCTTCGCCATTGACTGTCCAAGAGGATTCTGTTGGGTGAGGTGAGCCAGGACCATTTCATACAAAGCCCGTGGGAGTGATACTTCACTCCCCCCCCCAAAAAAAAAAACTACTCACCCCCCCCCCACCCCACCCCACCCCACCTTCTGGACCAAAATCGGCCAATCTTTGATGCAAAAAAAATCTCACGAGCTGACCGAAATTGCTGGGTACAATTATTTATCAAATTTTTAGTAATAGGGGAATCTTTTCAAATATCAAGGAAAATACACTGGAAAGGTAAAATAAAAAAAAATTGCAGGTGTGATTTGTAAATTGCGTCATATTGAATGAATGTAAAATTTAGTGAAGCATTTTTTCATTTTCGTTTTTGCATTTGTGTGTAATTCTAGTTATCAGATAAAGTCATACAATTAAAAAACGCAATACCTAACATCAGCAAAAACAAATAAACAAGAACTCAAATCCACGTAGTTTTAGCAGAAACTTATGTTTACGGCAGATATGGTGAGCAGGCTTAGCAGCTTTTGAGGAAATATTCTTAATCCGGTCACCGATAAGGTCAGACTTTTTTTTTTTTTTTTTTTTTTTTTTTTTTTTTTTAATACTTCATTCTTTGGGTTACGGGCCTGCCGACTTCAGAAAACCCCCCAAAAAAACTGCGATTTTTTTTTTTTCGCCGAACTGCTGACTAGCGCTGGTCCTATGATCAAAGTAATAATAATAATAATAATAAACAACATTGTGGGTTTACTGTTTGTGCGAAACATGCAAAGTTTGGTACATACTAGCCTGTGTGCTCATCAGCCGGGCCAGTAAGAAGGTAGAAATGAAACAAAAATTAAAACACACACACACACACACACACACACACACACACATATATATATATATATATATATATATATATATATATATATATAATGTGTGTGTGTGTGTGTATATACACATACACATATATACATATAATATTATATATATATATATATTTGTGTGTGTGTGTGTGTGTGTGTGTGTGTGTGTGTGTGTGTGTGTGTGTGTGTGTGTGTGTGTGTGTGTGTGTGTGTGTGTGTGTGTGTGTGTGCAAAGTAGACCACTTGGAAAAAAATTAACGAAGCAGAAATACATATATTTTATATATACATGAGAAAGGAACAAGGACATTTTACATAAGGGTAGAGGACATTTTCTTTTTCCAAGTGGTCTACTTTGCATAAGTGAACACACGTACCCGTGTTATTATGTATATATATATATATATATATATATATATATATATATATATATATATATAAATATATATATATATACATATATATATATTCCGCCCTCCGCATATCGAGGAATTCGGATAACTCGAGCCTTTTATTGTCGACATTTGTATCTTATTCAGATTGTTTGAGCCCTCATGGAGCTGAACGTCGTGGGTTTTGTAACAGGGCACCAAGTAATCCCAGACTATCACGAATGCCTCTCGGGGAAATACACGGCATGATTGTTCGTCGTATTGTGGACGCCAACCATTGCCTACCAAGATATGTTCTGAACACAAGTGCCTCGACTTAGCACCAACTCTGACCCACTGTATCTACCGATAACTCGCTGATCCTTGACTACAACCTGGAAGGGATGTCTTGAGAGTGAACGGATAACCCCAGTGCATAAAAACCCAATCGGTAGGTTAGGTTAGGTTAAGTTAGGTTAGATTAGGTTAGGGAAGGTTAGGTTAAGTTAGGTTAGGTTAGGTTAGGTTAAGTTAGGTTGGATTAGGTTAGGTTATGTCCTCCCCCCCCCCGAATTTTCCTATTGGGTTTTGGTCCGTTGAGTTTTTGTCATGTGTACATCTTGTGACGAATTTGTTAACATTCCGAAACACTTAGGTCTGTCTTGGAAGAGCCCCTGCGCTGAAATGGGTCAAGTTTTGGGCTTCAATTGAACGTTCCGTCCCCACACAATTCTGAAGAAACTGTCGGCAATTTCTCTTCAGAGAAACTCCTTCCCCACTTTCCTGCTGAGGTTAGTGGTAGGTCTACCGCAGATGCTATTCCGAGAGAAGCAGCATTTGTCCCTCCCCCCCAAAAAAAAAAATTGTGTATATACTCTGTAATATACAGTATTGAAGCTATATTGAAGAGGTTCGTGCATGTGCGCGCGCCAGCCCGTGCATATGATTCACCATAGTCTTGGATGACGTGTTGGACTCGTGATCGACAGTTATTACCCTCCTCGATGAAAGCTCAAAGTTCATATATTATCGGACCTATGGTGTGTGTGTGTGTGTGTGTGTGTGTGTGTGTGTGTGTGTGTGTGTGTGTGTGTGTGTGTGTGTGTGTGTGTGTGTGTGTGTGTGTGTGTGCGTGCGTGCGCACGCCTGTTCACCTAATTGTATTCACCTGATTGTAATACACATGAAGGAAGTTCAACTCACATAGTCCTGTAATTATCCTCCAATTATACCTATTTTCTATTTCGCTTGGGTTGTGCCATCTTCAAGCTATTGGTAGATTTGTTGTATTTATGTAGATAATGGCTTCTTGACATTCTGTCGTCTTTATTTTGTCTCCATAACCTCATGACTCTCCTGTCCCAGTGTCTGTCTGTCTGTCAGTTTTATCTCCTAGCAAAACAAACCCAATGTAAGTAACAAGCGAGTTGCATGTTATAGCTTTCACAGTCGTGGTCCACAAATCTCTGAGAATAAATAGGAGGAACGGGGTAAGGTCAATGGAGCCTAGGAAAGGTTGAGGAGAATGGGGGAGCAAATGTCCGCGTGCAGGAGAACATTTGATCACCGATGTTGAAGAAATTAAATGTTGTGCTCATAAAAGCTCCGTCCTCACATGTTTTCTTACATACTTGAAGGCAACTGGAAATTACATACAATTTATCTCATTCCTTGAGTGAGCGGAACATTGCTATACAGTCACATCTTTCGGTGATACTATAGCGTGAAGTCTGACTCAATGTAGCGCGAGGTCTAGACCTACTTCCCGTTTCGAATTATAGCGTGAGGTCTACCGCAGCATCAAACTATATATTATTTGTGTATACAGAATGACTCCTCTATAAAACTCCTTGAATTTCTAAAATATTTGTTAACTGGTTCAGGCCGAGGATGGTTTAGGTTTAGGAGCTTCATTTGCTTTTTTCTTTTTCCAAACGCGTGACCTGCCATATGAATATCCATGTTAGACCTCACCTGACCTGATGGCCACGTGAGGGGAGGGGCACGGTAGACCTATGCGCTGCACCTGGGTACGCGACATATTGAGGTAGATCTCACGTTACAGTAGCACCCATCTTCTTCTTCCTTCAGTGATGACATGTCCAGTGTTTATAATCTCTCTCCATACGTTTTATTTGCACGGCCGGAAACCAACTCGCCCGCTGTTCTTTTCATTCTCTTAACCCATTCAACTCCGATGACAAGATGTCTTGTCATTTGGTCAAATAAAACAAAAAATCATAATAAAACAACAAAATGTTTGATGATCAAACAGCACCAGAAAAATATGACGTCATCAGTCCTCCTCCTCGAGGAGGACTGATGACGTCATATTTTTCTGGTGCTGTTTGATCATCAAACATTTTGTTGTTTTATTATGATTTTTTGTTTTATTTGACCAAATGACAAGACATCTTGTCATCGGAGTTGAATGGGTTAAGGCCAATTCAACAAAGTGTCTAATATTCGTATAGGTTTAGCTTCTTTCAGCTTGTCATTCAACTTCTGAATATATAACGCAAATGTATTTTGATATTTGCCAAACTTGTTTGAGTCGTTTATGCATAGACCAGGATATGTAGCGGCGGTCGGCGCTCCGCATATAAACAAGATTAATGAAGTCTAGAATATCGGAAGTGAAGTCGTTTAGATGTTTTTCTATTTCAGAACATTTGATGAGAACCTTGAATGTGTGACGGAGGTTAAAGGCATTTTATATTTTTCGTCATCTTTTTGACCATGTAGATAAAAAGCCGCATTTCAATTCGTTAATTTTCTATGTATCCCGTGTCAGGTGACACGGGATACGAGACCATGACTCATGGATACTCATCATTTGCTTTAACCAGTGAATCGTTCCTCTTTTCGTAAGTAATTTTCAACGCTGCTCTTTTTTTCTTTTCTTTTTTTTTGGGGGGGGGAGGAAGGGCCTAAAAATTAATTTTCCACGTTTGACTTCATACGTGTGTGTGTGTGTTTCACCTTTGTCTTTTGGAACACGTATTGGACTCGTGATCGACAGCTATTTCCCTCACAGAAGAGAGCTCAGAGCTAGTATGACCGATCTATGGGTAATGCTTTGACCTTACACGCACCCCCCCCAACTCCCTGCCCACGAGAGTTGGAGTAACGACTCGAAGCGCAGCGATACTGAAATTATTTTCAGCCATGGGCAGGATTCGAACCTGGACCGCCGTAGTGACAGTCTGGGACTCTACCAACAGCGCCACCGAGTGTGTATGTGTGTGTGTGTGCATGCGTTTTAGTATATGTGAAACTGTCCCTAGCTATGGTATAGAGGAGAGAAGCTATGTTCGTAGACCCACCCTCAAACTAAAAAAAAAATTAATCCAACAACCACGAAGGGAGGAAGTAACATCATCCACAAGTTTCGTCAGTAGATTCGGTCTCTTAGTAACAACGCTCACACTACACGACAAACAAGGTGGGAGTATCAATGATTGCAATTCTCTTCAACAACCTGTGGGGCATTTTCACATCGTGCTACCTCATTTTTGTCAACAGTTACAACTTTCACACACGGGGCCACATGAAGAATCGTCACCCTCAGACTTCGACAGGGTGACAATTCTTCATATAGGCTAAACTAGAGTGACAATTCTTCATGTGGGCCATCCTGGGTTTACGATTCTTCGGTTGTATAAGTTGATGACAATAAATATAACCCTCATTCAACCTAACCTAACCTAATTTTTATTCCACTGCTGATATTCGGCGTACTGGGGTGACAATTCTTCATGTGACCCCACATATGATTATGTTTGCACTAGATACCAACAACATGTTTGCGTATCTTATCACAAAGTTAATTGAAGGGGAACAAAAACCCGATAACAAATGTTGCCCGAGTCGGAGGGCCACGAGGGCATGTCGGCTGGCTTCTGTGGCTTAAAGAGGGTTACACGCACATACAGGACCTAAAAATTCAAGTCGTCTCCTTTAACAAATTACTCTGTATTCTATAATACACATATAATACACACACACAAACACACACACACACACACACACACACACACACACACACACACACACAACATATATATATATATATATATATATATATATATATATATATATATATATATATACAAAGAAAGATAAATAGAAAAGGACAGTTAGGTCAATAACTTTGTTAGTCCCAATTTAGTACTGGTGGCCCTGGACAAGCAATCTGCTCCTGTGATTGGCTAGCTACCATACAAAGAGGTAAACAACACATTGTGTGTGTGTGTGTGTGTGTGTGTGTGTGTGTGTGTGTGTGTGTGTGTGTGTGTGTGTGTGTGTGTGTGTGTGTGTGTGTGTGTGTGTGTGTGTGTGTGTGTGTGTGTGTGTGTGTGTGTGTGTGTGTGTGTGTGTGTGTGTGTGTGCGTGTGTGTGTGTACTGCGAGTGTCGTTTCTTTGTTTATTCTATGTATGATCGTACGTTTTCGTGCATTCAACTTAAAATACCCTAAAAGTCCATGTGAGTGTGAAAGCATCTCATAATGTGTTCTTGCTCTATATCAAACATTTTGAGATCACGGTACCGAGTTAGAGAAATAGGTGCCACATATTTCGCGAAGATTCCAAACCCATCCCGCAAAGATACTTCTTTGAACAAGTATGACTTCTGCTCACGCGTCACCCCCTTTCCCTCCCCGACTTGCTAAAGAAGTCGCCAGAGGCCAGAAGAAAAGAATATGCATATTTACACTCCTGTATTGTAGAGCAATACACGAATGTAAAAGGATTAACGAAATAATCTAACATACCTTTTCATTTTAGGATTTTTCCGGGTTAAATGAAATTCTGTGATCTTGAGTGGAAGAAGACCGAGAATGAGATGGATGGGTGGGGTGAACAGGCCCTTAAGTTAAAGGGAAATGTCTGTCGAGCAGGGAAGAGAGAGGGGAAGAGATAGATGTGAGTGTAGAATGGTTTTGAATGAACTATAAACTGAGGCTTTCTCTATTTTCATAAGAGGGGAAGAGGAGGGAAAGCAGTCATGTACACAAAACGGGGTGACCCTGCAGTGGTTTGGCGTCTCGAAAGTGAATAAAAAATACATTTGCCAAGAAAGTCGCCGCGGCGCGGTATCATGATCCGTCATTAATGCTCAGTGAACTGCCATCTGAGACGGACTCACGTCTTTTGTTTAAGCCATCGTATGCTTGGCAGACAAAGAGTGACCAGCAAATCCAACGACAATGTCCCAGGTCGGCCCAACCTTTTAGCTGAATAAAACGAAGAAATCATCTACTGTATGTCAAACAAAATGTCTTGCCAACGGCCTCCGAAGATTGGAAGGCACTCCACACGTGCAATTACCACATAAATCCAACCACAAACTTTCCAGGTTTCTGTTCTACCACCAGTACACGATATGAAACACAACAGATGATACATTGTTCACTCTGTCAGGCCTAGCACATGATCATGGAATGTTAATCACTAGCAGCACAAAAACACGACCATAACATAACCGAGGTGAAGTAGCTGTTTCCTCTATAACTCTAGTACCACAGTACCACGGATATTGCACAATAACACTGATCATGTAGGACCCGATTAGCTGTGGCAGAAGACTTGATTCAAGTTATGGAGTGTTGAGTGTTCCTCTCGGGGAGAAGCCGGTCTGGCCAATGTGGGTTGGATGAAGGAGGGGGGAGGGGGTTATCTCGCGCCACTCAACAAGAGGTCAAGTGGCTTGACTGCAGTACATCAAATTAATCTGTCCCATCCCTCCCTACTACAGTACATTGTCACTGCTACACGCAACTGAATAACACATTCCTTTTCTCCAGAATCTACCCCTATGCCGCCCCGGGCCAAGATGACTTACTACCAACTACTGTAATAATATTTATAATAACATGGTTTAGGCACAAAATATTCACCCACATCTACCCATCCTCATTCACATAAAGGATTACAAAGGAAGACCATGCCGACAGGAGACCTTTTGGTCCATAAATAGGTCGGATCGGAAAAAATAAAAATAAAAATAAAATAAATAATGATAAATAACAAACATATATATCATAATAATTGGCTAAACAGATAAATAATGATAATAAATGAATACATGAAATAAAATAAATGGCAGTCATTACAGCATATTGCTTATGTGTTTATCTAAATGAATCTTAAAACTGAACTGTACTACATTGCACTGCCTCTGCAGGAAGTTTATTCCATTCATTTACTACATGGCTGGCAAAGTTGTTTCTACCCACTTCCAAATCAAATCCACTTCCTGATAGTTTGAAACCATTATTTGTTACTTAATTCACATTCAATGCAAAAATTTGGTCTTTTTTTATCTTGTCAATTCCCTTTAAAATCTTAAAAGACCAGTATCAAATCACCTCCGAGTCTACGCTTTCTTAAAAAAAAAAAAAAAAAAAAAAAAAAAAAAAATCTTTTAGTCGATTTTCGTATGATTTGTTTCTGATAATTGGAATCGGGTTTTATGGGTCGCCGTTGTACTTTTTCCAATCTGTCAATGTCTTTAATGAGGTTCGGTGATCACACGGGAACAACATATTCCAAATGTGGACGAATTAACGATTCATATAGCTTGTTGACAGATGTATTAAAAAAAATCGCCCTATCAGTCCTAGAATCTTATTTGCTCTCTCTGAGGCGGAAATACACTGCTTAGATTATTTGAGATTAATGATAATTACGCCGAGATCCTTTTCACTATTAATGAATTTCCAAAATAACTTGTAACAGTACTTGTTGTTATTTTTTCCTATGTGTATAACCTTACATTTACTTGTGTTAAATTTCAGCAAATTTTCAGACCATTGTTGTAGTTGATTTAAAACTTCTTGAATATATAATTGTTTTAAGTGACCATCTGCCATTCCACACAGTTTTGTATCATCAGCAAATTTGGAGACAATAGGTTTCAGTCCATGGCCCAAGAACGGAACCCTGAGGAACTCCACTCAACATTTTTCCATCTGGAAGGTATGCCATTTAGAACAACTATCTTTTTACGATCGTTTAACCAGTTACTAATCCAGCTTAATAGGCTACAGTGTGAAGCTAATTTAGCAAGTAGTCTTTCGTAGGGGACGGCATTAAAAATCTTCGCAAAGTCCAGATATATAAAATCTCTCTCTCTCTCTCTCTCTATATATATATATATATATATATATATATATATATATATATATATATACATACATACATATATATATATATATATATATGTATATATATATATATATATATATATATATATAAATTCATAATTTGAGATGACTGTTGTAGAATTCGAGTAGGTAGTCACGCAAGAACGTTTCCATCTGAATTCATGCTGGCTATCATTTATCAAACAGTTACCTTCTAAATAGTGTTCAATAGCATCTCTGATGATAGTTTCCATTATTTTACCTACGATTAAGTTTAAGCTTGTAGGTCTGTACTTCATTGGCTTCTTTTTTGTCACCCTTTTTTAATATGGGTGTAACGTTAGCCAACTTCCATTCGCTTGGGACATCTCCGGATATGATTTATTTTTTCAATAATTTCTAATGGAACAACAATCTCGTTTTTTATTTCTTTCAAGATTGCTGGATATCAACCGTCAGGCCCTAGTGTTTTGTTAACTTTGAGTTTTTTTCTATACTTCTTTTAATTTTTTCTTTTGTTATATTTACAGTAGTATGTGAGTTTCCCCTAGACTTATCACAGGCTTCAGTTAGAACTTTACTTTGAGGTGTTTCGTTTACGAATACTGAACAAAAAATATTTTTTAAGACACCACACATACCTTCATTCGAATATTCAAGTTGACCGTCAGCAGATAATAGTGGGGCAATGTGATTCCTAATAACCTGTTTATTATCACACACACACACACACACACACACACACACACACACACACACACACACACACATACACACACGCACACACACACATACCCACACACACACATTACCAAAGAATTGGAGTCTTGATATTGTTGGGTAAGCCTGAATTATGTTCATAAAAAGAATATGTTCTTTAAAAAATATACTCTCTTCCTGGGTCATCCAGAACGATCAAGTTTTACACTAAAGTTGAGACGAAATTCAGATGATACATTCCCAGTTGGAGAATTCTACTGGCAGCTAGTACGTCTCCTCGACACAGATATTGAAATTCCCTGTGGATGTATGGGGTTACTATACTGACGGTGAGGACCAGTGGACACGTTATAAATACGTGTGCACAAGGTTCCATTAATTATATTTAGCAAGGTGATATAGAAATTTGTCTCACAAAAAAAAAAACGACGACTCGCACCGAATGTCTTTAAATACTTTTCATGCTGACGAAAACATTGGGGCAGTGACCATTTCACCGCTACTCACTCCACTGAAAGAAAAGCCTGAGACCTTCACGTGTAATCGTTTTCTATTGCCCTTTTCCGCTCAGGGAGGCATAGGTGGAAGAAGTACGCCAAAGCGGAGAGGAGAGAGAGTAGCAGATGTACCAAGAATGAAAGAGATGTGGGAAGGAGAAAGATGAATGAAAGGGACTGTCAACAGCGATGAAGACGACGTGACAATTCTTGCACGCGCGAGAAGAAAACACCCAACACGACTCTCTTTCGCTCTCACTCTCTTCCCCCCTCTTTCTCTCTCTCTATCATTTCCTCTCTCCCTGTCACCCTATTCTCATGTTATATTCACTCCTCTCCATCCCCATACTTCCCCCTACTCGGTCTCTTAAGAGCCATTTACACGGTCAAACACTTTGACAAACCCGGTTTGTCAGACAAGTGTTTGAAGTGATGTTTGACCGTGTGAATGGGGTATTTGGTCGTCAAACACGTTTGTCGAACGTGTTTGACAACCAAATACCCTATTCACACGGTCAAACATCACTTCAAATACTTGTTTGACAAACCGGGTTTGTCAAACCGTTTGACCGTCTAAATGCCCCTTCAGTATGTGTGCGTACAGCATGCAAGAAAGCTTGTTCTCTCCTTCCCATAATGCTTATTCTTCTCCGAATTCTCTAAATCAATGGCATGGCTGCCCCGCACGGGTATGGATCTTCTACTGAACTGAAGACTTATTCAGGCTGTCCATGCCACCAGTTGACTCTATTGAACTGACAGAGGCGAGCGCGCGTGTGAGAGTGCGATTCACCATGGTCTTGGATCACATGTTCGACACGGGATCGACAGCTATTTCCCTCCCGAAGGAGAGCTCAGAGCTCATATGACCCAAGGTCTAAATATACAGGTCAGACCGTTTGAATTATTGTGCGCAGCTTCTGACGTCATTAGGCTGGGTCCGTTTTCTCTTTGTGAAACACTGAAGAAAACTGTGAAACGCCAAGGAAGACAGGAACTATATTTTATATATTATATATATATATATATATATATATATTATATATCATATATATTATATATTCATATATATAGACAGGAACTATAATATTTTATATATATTTATATATATATTTTATATAATATTTGTCAGAATATAACTAATTGCGTGGAGCGGTGCGAGTGAAGGCAACGACATTCCCTAACGACGCACCAGCTTCAACTGACAGCTATAGGACCCGCGAACCCCACTTTGAACAGCCAGGTGACGTTCACGGGCCCGCTGCGCCAACTCCCTCGAAATTCGGTCGGAAGTGGTTAGACCTTATATCCTTAGATCTTGATATGACCGATCTATGGGTAATGCTGTGACCTGACACGCACACCCAACTCACCGCCCACGAGAGTTGGAGTAACGACTCGCAGCGCAGCGATACTGAAATTATTTCAGCCCTGGACGGGATTCCAACCCGGACCGCCGTAGTGGCTGGCAAGGAACTCTACCAACTGCGCCATCGAGTCGTGTATGAGTGTTTGTGCCACATGCCACACAGGGTGCCCCTAAAAAGCGTATTCATAATGGATAATGGTGATCATCAATTTGAAAAAAAAAATCCACTGGTCTAGTCTAATTCCCCCTACGTGTTCGCAAATGTTCAAACTGATGACCACCATTTCCCGGGCAGCCTGGTGGCGCAGACCATTGCGTTCGATGTTGCCAAATATTTCAGAGTACATTTTTTTTTTTTTGAGGGGGGGGCACTCTCTGTGTATAGCATCTAAACAGCTAATGGGGTTCCATCCACTTTTGAAGGGTTAATGAAATCGCCTACTGCATGGCAAGACAGAGTTCTGCTACAGGAGGAGATGTCGAGAATCTGGTCATGCACTCCTGCGCAAGTAAACTTAGTGATTAGGCGAAGGTTCCATACCCAGCTTGGCTCGGAAGCCAGTTGTGACGTCACAACGTGTTGCATAAAGAAGACGTCATGTTATTTTTTTAATTTCTCTTTGTTTTATTTTGTATTCGTGTATTATTCATGTCAGGGTTATAATAATTATTATTAGTGTTGCTACTAACATCGTTTTTGTATTACCATTACTTTCTGTATTACCATTATTTTCATGTCAACCGGTGAGACACACTTGATCTTATGGAGCCGAGGTGACTGACTTTCGGTCACTGGGCAAAGTTTTCAGTGACGCCTCCCTCCTCCCCCATCACCACTTCCCACCTCCACCACTCCTTACTGCCTATTTTAGCTATTGGGTTGCAAAATAATCAAACAAATTTTAAATTTTGTATCTAATGTCCCTATTGCAGAATGTATAAGAGGAAATATTTCATATCTTGTTGATTCTAACGCAAAAATCGAATATTACGAATAAAAAATCGAATATTACATTCAGAGCTTCTATGACCTTTTTTATTGTCGTTATTTTGTCAGCCTTGTGGGCGACATCTCCAGACTAGAATTGCCCCCCCGGGCATATGCCCCCCACCCCCAGAGATATGCCCCCCCCCCCCCATGTGAGGGCCTTGATATCCCCTACACAATACTCCAACGGACAAAACCCCAATCAGTAGGTTAGGTTAGTTTGGGTTAGGTTAGTTTAGTTTAGGTTAGGTTAGGTTGTCCTCACCCTCAATTTTCCTATTGGGGTTTTGTCTGCTATGCAGATTGGGGTTTTGTCCGTTGGGGTTTTGTCATGTGTTCACACTTCACATAAGGAGAACTGCCAACTGTCAACTGCTCCACTCCTACTACTGGATGCCGGTGACAAAGAAATGGTTCCACTTGAATATAGTACAGCCAAGAGCCTTTCTCCACAATGAAATCCATGGGACCGCCTGAGCACCGTTGGCAGGTGTTGTGGGGCTGCGGGTTTCCAACCGGTGGAATTTGAAGCAACATATACATACAAATAAACAAGCGCACACTGTGCACCACGAGCGTAACTCCCCTTCCCGTAAGATACAGCTAAGTAAATACACAAATGTCTACATATGCACACTCACACAAATGCATGCACACACACATCCACACTCACACAATTGCATGCGCAAATATCTACACTCATAAAAATGCATACATATGCACACACATTCACACACACACTAACACTAATGCACACGCACACACACGAGTGTCCTGCCCACATATACAGGCATAACCCGTAACCATGGCCTAGGATGTCAGCACGGGAAAGGATCCTGAGGGATTTGCAAGGGTGAACCAAACCCTAGACAAGGGTATATAATTCGACCCAGACCTTCCTGGCGTTGGGCGAACTGTCCAGCTCCTGGACATGCAGGACTCCCGCCCAACAACATGGTCTTCACTGAGGGCAGCTTTCATTCTTTCTTTCTTTTTCCACTGAGGGGAGCTTCCCTTTTCTCTTTCCACCTTTTCTTCGTGTGTCCGTTTTCTCTGCATTCCTCGCCAATGACCAATGCTCCGGGTAAATGGGCAATATGTCACCTGCCATCCATTTTTTCCGCTCGGCCCTCTATTACACCAAGGACACGAGTGAATCACAAACGCCTCAACCCTCTTGCCCTATTTTCGCCTTCACCAAAACTTCCATGACAACAGATCGTAACCATTTCAACACAACGACATATCTGAACAACTTTCTTGCCGCTACAAACAGGAAATTTTGTGCAGTTGAGGGTGGAGGTGGAGTTCGAGTGATGGCCTGAGGAGGGTCTCGAGAAATCAGTAGAAAACGCGAAGAGATCTAGGGAAAAAAAAAAACGGAAGCGTCACCTGCTCTCTCGAAACTGCAGGTGTCTGCCAGGGGGCACTTATAATTTGCGGAACTTGCGGATCATGTGGAACCTAACATAACCTAACCTACCTAATTTAACCCTAACCTAACCTAATCCTAATCTAACCTACCTAACTTAACCCTAACCTAACCTAACCCTAATCTAACCCTAACCTAACATCTTCGCGCCTGATCCGCAAATTCCGCAAATTATAAATGCCAAGAGGATCCCAAGCTAAAAGGCAAAAGCGGACGGGGATCAAAATGAAATACAAAATCCCCGAAACGGCCTTCTTGAAAAAGGAGACTTGAATGTTTTAGTAAATTAGCTGACTGAAAATCAATGGTAGTGTGTTTTACTATGTCAAAAACCTGTAAAGAGGTTGAAAGTGTTTCTGTATGTACAATCTACTGAAAATATATTCTTTTTGTAATATTTTCTACTTAATCTGCATGAATCTATTTATATATTTATTCGTTTATTTACATCTAAAAGCATACAATTTTCTAGTTCTGCGACAATCATTTCCTTAGAACTATTAAACCAACCACGTATTTTTATATCAAAGTCGCTGCTACGGAATGGATCTACGGGCATTAACAGTCCACTCGTTATCGTACCCCCTTTGGGTAGTGAGAAACCCCTGACAGAGTAAGCCCTGTCAATCGCGGCAAGTAGCTGTTTTTTGTTTTTTGTTTTTGTTTTTAAGGCCGATGTTTGGGCCGCCTCCACACCTGGCCAAGGCTGTTGGGAACCAATGCAAGACGCACGCAGCGGGTCCCGGCAATCGAACTCACGACCACCTGCTCGTGGGTTCGACACGATATCCACTGGGCTACCGCGCGGCACTTTATATATTCATATATATACATATATATTTATATATACATATATGTATACATATATATATATATATATATATTGGTGTATTTCGGTAGCAGGTTCTCATGTAGACAATTTTGATTGAAGTTCACAGCAGCTTCTGCGTTCACGACTTTTTTGCTGAGAAGTTCTACATCTCTGATGATGGAACGGTGAGCAATGGGAAGCTCCCATAAAAGTTGTCCGAAAGACATAGAAAGTTCTTGTAGATGAAGAACACTTTATTAAAACAAGCTTTCGACCTACATAGGTCATCTTCAGGTTATGGTACAGGCAAAGAATGTAGCAGTTTATATAGGGAACTTCCACTCTGTATTTAGTTCCCTATATAAACTGCTCCCTTCTTTGCCTGTACCATAACCTGAAGATGACCTATGTAGGTCGAAAGCTTGTTTTAATAAAGTGTTCTTCATCTACAAGAACTTTCTATGTCTTTCGGACAACTTTTATGGGAGCTTCCCATTGCTCACCGTTCCATCATCAGAGATGTAGAACTTCTCAGCAAAAAAGTCGTGAACGCAGAAGCTGCTGTGAACTTCAATCAAAATATATATATATATATATATATATATATATATATATATATATATATATATATATATATATATATATATATATATATATATATATATATATGGAGGTCTAGGCACCAGTCTTGTTTGATATCCTGTTGTTCTACCACAGGCCTCCCTTTCAGCAAACTGAAATCATTGAGCACCCCAGCACTGATAAAGGACCTAAAGCAAGGGTGGGCAATCTTTTTATGCTTGGGTGCCAAAATTGCCAAACCTTTGATCCAAAAAAAAGAAATTCGAGTGCCAACGGAGTAAAATTATAAGGCTACACACGAAGTTGGATATATACAGTATATATATATATATAAACATATATACATATATATATATGTATATATATATATATATATATATGTATAACTTAAACCCACTCTCGGAGAAAGATAAGCCGAGATACAGAGTAAACCGTATATTTCGACCATTAACTGTGGTCCTCTTCAGCAGTTAGTGGTGGAAATATACAGTTTACTCTGTAGCTCAGCTTATCTTCTTTCTCCGAGAGTGGGTTTAAGTTTTATTTTATTCTTGTGTTACGACATCTACGTTACTTGATATATATATATATATATATATATATATATATATATATATATATATATATATATATATGTATATATATATATTTATATATATATACACAAGTGTGCCAGTTTTTACACGCGTGCCAAAGATTACACACCGCTTATCTAATGGGAAAGAAGTGAACGTTATCACCAACAACCATAAATAAGAAGAGGGTACCATGGCCACGACCACAGTAAGATCGCAAGACACCCTCCAGGTAAAGGTCAATAGGTGTGTGCGCACCAAACATAATTAATTCGTGGACGTCAGCTTTAGTCATATGTGCAAGTACAAGCCTGCATGTCCTTGCTCTTTTAAGAACCCTAACAAACAGAATCTGGCAGTACTCACATCCATGTGTGACGCGACATTCATTAGCTGAATTAGGAAACCAATCCTCTTCAGGAAATAATACATCGCCTCCTAATATGCAATCAACGAAGTCACAAGCCTTAATGGTGAAGGGCCTCTTCGAATCTCGAAATAAGCGACGACGTGAACTATTCAGCATTACACGGACATGAACGGCTTAACCAGATTATTCCTGGGAAAGCTGTTAACGTTATGCCCATCACCAATCTTAAGAAGTCTCAACATTTTCAAGACGGCGATGTCGCGTGTGGGCTCTCTTTGGCAAACATGCGGTCGTATTCAGCTCAGTTTTGATTGATTGATTCAAGCAAAGTAGGTCTTGGGGCTGTGCAGGAGAGGCACTCCCTCATCTCCAACAGCTTAAGACGTCCACCACAAGAATTTGTACAGTGCGCCACACAACTAAAGAGGTTAAAAAGAAAAAGTAAATCTACCTGTCAGTATTCTTCATCATGTCTTCCTACTTCATCTCTGTCCCCTGAAGGTCTTGTGAGCCGCCTCTGCCGTCTCCAAAGCCCCTATGAGCTCCGTCAGCTACTAGAGCGTCCGCCGCCGCTCTAACAGCTGTAGCCTCTCTTTTCTACTGCCCCCTGTCCCTCTCTGAATAACTACACTATTCCACCTCCTCTCCACATGGTGTGTCTTAAATAAACACCACCGCACGGGCTCAAACAAAGCCCATGGGAGTGATATTTCACTTACAAAAAAAAAAAAAAAAAAAAAAAATCTCTGCCCCCCCCTCCCCCTCCATCTTCCCCACTTCCTCCTGCCTCGTGACCCTCATCTCAAAAATGTTTATACCCTGGTCCACACTGTCACTACCCGAAGTGCTGAAGCGCGTCAGTCACCTCTGAATATTGTCGAGGGAAGGATGCGTGTCTTTACTGTCCAGTTCACAGTTCATATTGCATGACATTTCTGCTTTAATTTCTTCCAAACTTGCACTTCTTAAGTCCCACCCTCCCCCGTTTGTTCTACTTGCATTTCACGTTTCAAAGGCATGGATGCTGCTGCAGTAAATCTATAAATGCGATACTCGGATATAGGTGCAATCCTGGAGAGCTTAGTGCGCGACATATCTCTGTGCGTCAAGATGGGCGCCCCGCTGTATGAAATTAGAACGTTGTGAGGCGCGTGGCGTGTTGAAAAAAAAAAAAAAAAAAAGCCCGCAACACTATAATCAACACGCTGACCAACGTGTTGGCGCAACAAGAGGTTCAGTGTGGACGGGTCCTAATACGTTCAGCAGTCTTTATCCGATGGAGAAACGCCCTTTGGCTGAATAAGGCCTTCTGGTGTTATCTCTTCAGTATCGGCACGACCCTTCTGATCAGCACCATCTACAGAGTGCCACGTTTTCAAGAAGCTTATTCGAGGAAAGGGGTAAGGGCCAAAACGCTTCCAACCGTGAAACTCACAAGACACAAGATCGCGCAGGATTAACATAAAATGCAAAGCGAATTCTGACGCACTCACGGCAGCTCCTTGCCCATCCATGGGGAACTCGCCTCAGTCACAAATCACATAATATCCCTCACCTGTCATATTCCTATCAAAGCTACTTTTAACTGACACTTTGAGGCCACGATTTCTGCATGGTTTAACTTGCTGTTATTCTTAAGACAATTACCCATTTTCAATTGCTTCAAATTTATCATCATTGAAATTAATTTGCCAAACCAGCCAATCATACATTTTATCTGCATATTGTAATGCTTGCCTGTCTTTTATCGATCCTCTTGGTATTTTCTGCAGTCTTGTCTGATGCTCACGGAAAGATCACTAATGCACCCCACCAGTTACGTTTAGCCAATCCGACTTTCCCAACTGATGCTTATTCTCCCTCTGCTCCTTTTTATCTTTTAGTCTCTTATCTCTTAATCCATTTAAGTACATCTATACATTGCGCTTCAACCTTCCTTTCTGATTTTCAATACATTAACATACGCGCGCGCACACACACACACATATACAGTATATGGACGCATAACATACTACCTTCATGTAGGCTCCACAAATAACAAGGAATCCCTACAACGAGGGATTAGTAAAAAATACAATTATGTTTGACCATGGCAACGATGGGTGTTGATTATCATTTCCCCTCGATTCGAAGCGTTTTATAACAAAGATCTTTCACCATCTGTTAACATTCACAGAGACGACATTACACGGAGATCACCCTTTGATAAGAATCACACAGAGTGCACACGCTTCAGTGAGATCCCTGAATGTCCATGGAACTCTATAATGGTGTCCATACATACATATATATGCCACATAATTGCCCTCATCGAAATGGTGGAAATAATGGCTGTCATCTCCAAGCTCACAAAACCAAGTCACTTACCACGACCTGCCTTATGACCACTGTCTTGATTTTCCCCTCAGTGCTCCTAAACAAGTCTTCCGTTATCTATATCATTAGTAACAACCACTGAAACTTCATCTGTGCTTATGGCACGGAAATCATCTTCCGTCACTGCCTCATCTACTCCGCGCTGGATCCTCACCCCCCCCCCCTTCGAAGAAATAACACCTCCGATGTCGGAGGCGGGTATATCGTTTTAACAATACTGCGGGTTTGTTCTTTCACGGTGGGGGTTCTCCTCTGAGAAGCTGCAGCACCTTTGCACCCTCATACCCGGACAAAACCCCAGTCGCAATCTGCAGGTGGAGTTAGGTTATGTCACCCCACCCCCCCCAATTTTCCTATTGGGGTTTTGTCCGTTGGGGTTTTGTCATGTCTTCGATCGTACCCAGCTTAGGTCAGGGCTCTGCTGAACGGGACCTTGGTCAGGACGTGGATTTACCCTTGAGCTGAACACCCCTCTGGCGTTTTGCACCAAAGACAGAATCTATGCATTGCGACAACTAACGACTTCAAGACCTTGTCTTCTACGCATGGCAGTAACCGCCAACGCGACAGGAGACATCAACGAAATTATGTCAGGGTGTAAACGTCCTTTTATTCATCACGAAATTGTCAAAGGCGCAAGACATCTTTCAGGTCTTACCATGAGCCCTTCAACCGATCTGCAAGTGACATACAAGCGAGTTGATCCAACACGTTCAGTGAACGCACACGTTTATCCCTCTTGCTGGAACGTGCAGACTCCATCAAGAGTTTGCCAGGACTCTTTGAGTCGTGCGAAAGGCGACGAAACCGCGAACAACGCCCAGCAGCTCAGTCACGGACAAGAGTCTTCTTACCTCTTAAGGCTTATCACACTAGGATCCTTTTTCTCCGATTTTTGAAGCACATTTGCAGCCCGAAGCTTTAGGGAAGGAATATATGCTGAAGGAAAACCGTTTTCCTTCAGCGTATCAAATGACATTCTATGTATAATTTCTTACCCTACTAATTTCTAACAGCGGACAAACTTCGGGATATAACGGATCTATCCGGTATTTCCATCGGATATAACGTATCCTCGGTTATAACGGATCTTCAGATATAACGACAGACCCGTCCCCATATCGTCCGTTATATTGAGGGTTTACCGTACTTTTGTTGAGAAAAGAACATAGTTTCCCATATTGATTTTACGGCAGAAAAAGTCCTGGAGGTGAACGGTACCGCCGATTAACCGTAGGCTGAGGGAAAAATAGCCCAGTGTGATGACCCATTTACGGGTCACTTTAACTGCTCCTGACGACTTGTACATCCATTCTGATTGCTGTCGGACGATTTTATTCAGCCGAGGTGCCCCTGCCCAACAGCTGTGATAGGCCCACTTCGATGACGCCTTTCATTGTTATTAACAACATTCTGGCTGTCGTCAGGCGATTCTATTCTCTCGAGGGGGAAACCCCCTTGCGCAGCGGAGAGTTGAAAACATTCTCGATTAATGCTTTCACTACTCTAGACGACATAAACCTTTGTTCAGGCCGAGGTCATGCGATTTTATTCTGACCAGGGAGTGGGTGGAGGTGGGGGGGGGGTTAACAAAATCCCCTTCGCCTAACAGGGTTAGGTGGAAAATTTTCCTAGATGAAGTGAAATACAGAGCATAATTCACTATATATATATATATATATATATATATATATATATAATATATTTACATATATATACATGCATACTCGTGTATATATATATATATATATATATATAAATATATATATATATATATATATATATATATATATATATATATATACTAAGACATCATCCTGGTTTCGATATGTGGACGATGTCTTAGTCGTTGCCCCCAAGAACACCAATTTGGACAACAAACTGAAGAGGTTAAATAATGTCTAACGAAACATCCAGTTCACTGTGGAACACGAGACAGACAACAAATTGGTCTTCCTCGACACCGTCATCTGGAGGAAACATAACAAGACCGCATTCTCGGTTCATAGAAAAAGTACCAATAAAGACGACATCATTCACAACTACTCCGGCCGTAATGAGAGAATAAAGAGTGGAGTGGTCATAGGATTCTTCCTGAGAGCATACCGCATTTGCAGTGAAGAATTGATTAAAGATGAAATATACATTTTCAAAGTTTTCACCAAACTCTGTTATCCGGAAGTGCTGTTGCACCGACTTTGAGAAAAGACTTTAAAGATAGCAGAAAGAAGCATAAGGAACAGAGGAGACGTGACTGAAAATGATAGCAGGTGGTATTTGTCCGTGCCAAACTCGAGCAAGAAAATAGTATCGTCTACAAGATACCGTGTAGAAACTGTCCTATGAGCTACTACGGGGAAACCAGCAGAGGTATTAAAAAGCGGACAGTTGAGCACAGGAATGACGTCAAGGTACACCTAGTATCAAACTCGCTAGTGGTTCATGTAGATACTCATGGCCACTTACCTGACTAAGACAGAATAGAGGTGCTGCAGAAAGGACTTCCCAAGAAAAGAAGAAAAAAAAACTGAAGCAGCTTATATCGATTTCCATCCAAACAACAACCACCGCGATGGGTTTATTAAATTAACAAAAACGACAAGCCGTTTGATACTCTGCGAGGCAGAGCGGAGGACGAGAGGTCAGGTCGATCATGGCGGAACGCGGAGAGCTTCGGCGGGTATTTAGAGTGTGAATTGTTTGAAAGTATATGTACTCTGAAGAAGTCCTGGTAAGGACGAAACGTCAGAAAAAATCCCTAACGGATCTCTGTGTTTATCTCACCACCCATCCACTCATCTGTCTTACATACTTCATGCAAATCTATTTGCCAAAAAGCAGATTTGATATCTATAGTGCTAAAATATATATTCTCAGTTCCTAAACTTCTTAAAATGTCACCGATTACAGGTAATGGTAACCTGTCACGAATGGTGTGCTTATTCAGTTCCCTATAATCAATAACTGGGCACATAGTACCATCTGATTTTGGTACCAAAATCAAAGGAAAGTTCCACTCACTTTTATTATGTTCAATGATATCCTGCGATAACATTTCAGTGATTAGATTATCTACTATTGCTAATTTAGAGTGAGGAACTCTGTTGGCGGGTATGTAAATAGGCTGTGTTCCTGGTTTTAATTTAATCTGATGTTTTAACAGTTGTTTTGCCTAAGGCGTCCCGCGGCAAAGCAATTGCTTTATTGTGCTTCACAAGCAAAGCAACTAAACTTTCATCCAACTCAGGGCAATTAGTAGAATCTAATTGATTCTTGTAATAAACCCAAACTTAAGTTCATGTTATTTCCAAAATTTCTTTTTATGAAACAAGATTCAATAATATTTCTTTCTATAACTTTATTACAAGAAGTAATTATTTTAGAATTTCCCCAGTCAATATTATGACCATAATCCCTTTGGTGGACAAATAATCCACTGGACACTTGCTCCGTTCTAATACTATATTTATGTTGGCCTATTCTTTTTTCTAAACCTTTGCCTGTTTGGCCTATATAAATAAAATAACAGTTTTTACATGGTATATTATAAATACAACCTTCTCTAATTCTTGGAGAATTTTTGATTAACATGCTCTTAATGTTATCATTGTTTTTGAATACTATCTGGACACCATTTTTTTCAAAAATGCTAGGAAGATTGATTAGATTTTCGTGGTACGGAATTGTTAACATATTTTCATAATTAAATTGTTTGGCCTGCGAAGTATTAAGAAAACATTTCCTTGCTTTGATTTTTGTTTTATCGATCAGATGTTTTGGATATTTTAAATTTTCTCCGATGTCATAGATGAATTGTATTTCTTGATCCCAAAACTCAGGGGAACAAATTCTATAAGCTCTCAGGAACATTGAAGAAAAAACTGACAACTATATAATTATATATATATATATATATATACATATATATTTATATATGCATATATACATATATATATATATACACATTTATATATATATATATTATATATATATATATATATATATATATATATATATATATATACACACACACACATATATATACATATAACACACACAGCCGGAGAAAATAAACTCCGACTGTGGGTTTCTTGTGTGTTATTTACAAATGTACTACTACATTTGTTTATATACATACATATATATATATATATATATATATATATATATATATATATATATATATATATATATATATATATATATATGTACACACACATATATATGCACATACATATTTGTGTGTGTGTGTGTGTGTGTGTGTGTGTGTGTATTTACCTAGTTGTATTTACCTAGTTGTATTTTACGGGAAGGGGAGCTATGCTCGTGGGGTCCCGTCTTCATTTCTCATTTTATCTAAACTATTTTTAAATTCATGTCTTGTTTTTGCACACACCACTTTCTCATCTAACTTGTTCCAACTGTCTATTACTCTGTGAGGAAAGCTGTTCTTTTTCAAATCTCTTCTATAGCTGTCTTTTTTTATTTTCTTTCCGTGTCCTCTTGTATTTCTGTCATCCCATTTTATCAGATTCTCTCTATCAGTAATTTCTATGCCTTTCATGATTCTGTAAATAGCTATCAAATCTCCTCTCTCTCTTCTTTGCTCTAGTGTCTGTAGTTCAAGTTTTTGTAGTCTCTCTTCATATGATAGTTTTGAGAGTGTTTGTGCCAGTTTTGTAATTGCTCTTTGTATTCTTTCAAGTATTTTTATACATTTTTTTGTACTTGGTGACCATATCGTTGCTGCATATTCCAATCTTAGTCTTATCAGGATGATTAGGATTTTCCTCACCAATTCTTCATCCAGGTATGTAAATGCCACTTTGATTGTTCTTATTAAATTATAAGTTTCTCCAAAAATCTTATTTATATGTTTCTCAGGTGACATATTATTCATAACAATGACTCCCAGGTCCTTCTCATTTTCTACTTTTTTTATTCCTTCTCCCAAATTATATGATCCTGTTATTCTGTTTTTGCTTTTTCCAAATTCCATTATACTACACTTTTTTGTATTGAACTCCATCTCCCACTTCCTACTCCATTCCTGTACTTTATTTAGATCTCTCTGTAGTGATCCACAATCTTCTTCAGTTTTCACTCTTTTCAGTAGTTTTGCATCGTCTGCAAAGAAGCTCATATAGCTTTCAATTCCTTCATCCATATCATTAATATATATAACAAACATTATTGGGGCCAGAACTGTTCCCTGCGGGACACCGCTTATTACTTCATTCCATTTTGAGTGCTGGTTTCTTATCACTACTCTCATTTTTCTTTCTTGCAAAAAGTCCTCCATCCAATTTAGTAATTTACCTTGTATTCCTCCTTCAGATTCTAGTTTCTTAAGCAACTTCTTATGTGGTACTTTGTCAAAAGCTTTTTTTAGGTCTAGAAATGCACAATCAGCCCATCCATCTCTTTCTTGTATTATATCTATTAGCCTTGAATAGAAACATATTAAATTGGTGACGCATGATCGTCCTTGTCTGAATCCAAATTGCCTTGGATTTAGTACGTTGTTTTTTTCCAAGTATTTTACCCATCTATTTTTGATAATTCTTTCACAAATATTTGCTATTGTACTTGTTAGAGAGACTGGTCTATAGTTGGTAGGTTCTTCTTTATTTCCTCCTTTATATAGAGGTACTATATTTGCTTTTTTCCAATCTTCTGGAACTTTTCCTTCTTTCAAGGAACTGTTTAGTATGCTATGTATTTTGTCTCCCAGTTCATTCCTGCATTCTTTCAGAATCCAGTTTGCTATTTCATCTGGTCCATGCGATTTTCTGACATCAAGATTGCTCAAGTGTATCAATATTTCATTCTTTGATACTTCTATTTCTTCTATAGGGGGGACTTTCTCTTTCCATTCAATCTCTTCAGGTTGTATGTTCTCCCTTGTAAACACTGATTTAAAATGTTTGTTCATAATTTCCGCCATTTCCATTTCCTCAGTGTATTCAACTCCCCCTTGTCTTAATTTCTCCAAGTCTTGTTTGTTTTTCAGTTTATTGTTTACAAATCTGTAGAATAGTTTTGGTTGATCTTTACATTTTTCTATGATGTCTTTTTCATATTTTCTCTTTTCCTCTCTGCACGTTTGTACATATTCATTTCTATAACCGGTATATATTTTCCATTTTTCAGGTCTTCTGTCTTTTTTCCATCTGGTCCAGGCTTTGTCTCTTTTGTCTTTTAACTCCCTACAACTTTTGTTGTACCAGCATTTTACATATTCTTTTTCTTGTTTTTGTCTTGGGACATACTTTTCCACTCCTTTTTTGTAAATTTTTGTCAAAATATTCCATTTCTTTTCCACTGATGTTTCTTCTTTGTATATTTCTTCCCAGTTTTCTTGTTGAAAGAATTCTCTTATTTTATCAAAGTTTGTTTTTTCATACATCATTCTTCCTTTTCTATATTGTTCATTTCTTTTCATATATTTTTCTTCATTAAGTTCCAGTTCAATCAATATGTGGTCACTTTTACCTATTGGTGTTTTATATTCAATCTTGTCCACTATTCTAGGTTCAGATGTAATTAATAAGTCTAGTCTCGATGGTTCTTCTTCATTTCTATACCTAGTGTTCTCCTGTATCCATTGTGTCATTGTGTGGTCAATAATCATCTCAAGTAGAGCGTTTCCCCATGAGTCGTCTCCACCCTTTACTGTCATTTCTTCCCAGCAGATTTCTTTGCAATTAAAGTCGCCCATCATAACTATTCTTCCTCCATCTTCCATTATTTTATTTAATGTTATCTTTGTGTCCTCTAACATACTTTTATGTTCACTCTCCTCCCATGAGGCTGTTTTTGGAGGCACATAATTTATCACAAATTTTCTGCTCTTCTTATCTCTGTCTTCCACTTCTATCATAATCATCTCTACTGTATTCTTTCCATATATGACACCTTTCACGTTTATATCCTTCTTAGTCAGGAACATAACTCCACCCCCTTGCTTTTTCTCTCTGTTTCTAATCCAATAATTGTATGCATCATGTCCTACACTGTTGGGTGGTAGTGGGCCTTTTAATTTTGTTTCTACAATTCCCATTATGTCCGGTTCTTTTTCCTTCAAATAATCATTCAGCTCATTCAATCCTGTTATTAATCTATCTATATTTGTGTAAGACACTCTTAGTTTTCTGCCACTTCCATTGTGTTCTCTGTTTCCCTTATGTTTTTCTTTTGTATGTCGAACTTCCTTAGTTTCATGTTCACTACTCTCCAATAGAATCTCTCTTTCTCTGACTTCGTTCTGTTCTCGTTTTTTTGCCTTAGCTTCCAGTCTTTTCTGCTTTTCTTCCTCTCTTTCCTCTTTATTCATTTCCCTTTTTATCCATATCTTTTTATATTGTTCACTTGTTGCTAGTTTCCCTGTTTTGGATAAGATATTCTCTGCCGTTGTTTGTGACTTGAATTTAATCTTAATTGGTCTGGTCTTGTCTGTGCTATACTTTCCGAGTCTAAATTTCTCTTCGATTTGTTTCATAATTTCTGGTTCATCTTCCTGAACTGATTCTAGTAATTGGCTTACTTTTTCATTTTCCTCTTTGATTCTTGTGGTTCTATCTGTGTTGTGTTTCTCTTCCATTCCTAATATAATTATACATTTCTTCTTGTCTGCTAAATCTCTTACTATATTCTCCTTTTGTCTCATCACTTTAATAACTGAGTCTTCAGTATGTTCTTTCAATTGCTGTTTGACTATGTCAGTGAATGAAACCTTATTTCCTTCTTGGGTTGTTTTCCAATTCTTAGTTTCTTTAGCTATTGTCTCTCTGTTTTCTTTCCCATTCTTCTTCAATTCCTCATTCTCCACCTTTACTTCTCTTAACTGTCTTTTTAGGTCTTCTATTTCATCAGTTAAGTTTTTATTCGCCTTTTCTAGTTCTTCCAATCTTTCAACCCTTTGTAAAATGGTGTTCATATGACCTAACCTACTCTCCAAGTCCTCGATCACCTAATCAACCTTCTCCTCTAGTCTTGTCAGTCGGAGAGGGGGGAGTTGTGTCCCCCCCACCTTCTTTAAATCCCTTGAAAATATTCTCATCACTTTCTACTGTATTGCTCTTATCTATACTTCTAATCTTTACATTTTTATTAGACATTTCGTCGTCGTCGGGAGGCCTTTTGTTTACCTTTCGCCTGTCTGCCTGGGCCAAGTCTACTCCTTCCTCATTTCCTTCCATTTCCCTCAGTAATCCCTCCCCCTTTCCTCTTTCCCTACTTTCCTACTACTCCACGAGCAATTTCCCCCCCACCCTGTAAAAACAATAGGCACTTCTCTTTGCGTTGGGATCCACAAACTTCAATTTTCTTCAGAACGTCTTCTAAGCCGTCCATTCGTTGAAGTGTGTGTATTTACCTAGTTGTATTTTACGGGAAGGGGAGCTATGCTCGTGGGGTCCCGTCTTCATATCTCATTTTATCTAAACTATTTTTAAATTCATGTATTGTTTTTGCACACACCACTTTCTCATCTAACTTGTTCCAACTGTCTATTGCTCTGTGAGGAAAGCTGTTCTTTTTAAAATCTCTTCTATAGCTGTCTTTTTTTATTTTCTTTCCGTGTCCTCTTGTATTTCTGTCATCCCATTTTATCAGATTCTCTCTATCAGTAATTTCTATGCCTTTCATGATTCTGTAAATAGCTATCAAATCTCCTCTCTCTCTTCTTTGCTCTAGTGTCTGTAGTTTAAGTTTTTGTAGTCTCTCTTCATATGATAGTTTTGAGAGTGTTGGTACCAGTTTTGTAATTGCTCTTTGTATCCTTTCAAGTTTTTTTATACATTTTTTTGTACTTGGTGACCATATCGTTGCTGCATATTCCAATCTTGGTCTTATCAGGGTGATTAGGATTTTCCTCACCATTTCTTCATCCAGGTATGTAAATGCCACTTTGATTGTTCTTATTAAATTATAAGTTTCTCCAAAAATCTTATTTATATGTTTCTCAGGTGACATATTATTCATAACAATGACTCCCAGGTCCTTCTCATTTTCTACTTTTTTTATTCCTTCTTCTCCCAAATTATATGATCCTGCTATTCTGTTTTTGCTTTTTCCAAATTCCATTATACTACACTTTTTTGTATTGAACTCCATCTCCCACTTCCTACTCCATTCTTGTACTTTATTTAGATCCCTCTGTAGTGATTCACAATCTTCTTCAGTTTTCACTCTTTTCAATAGTTTTGCATCATCTGCAAAGAAGCTCATATAGCTTTCAATTCCTTCGTCCATATCATTAATATATATAGCAAACATTATTGGGGCCAGAACTGTTCCCTGCGGGACACCGCTTATTACTTCATTCCATTTTGAGTGCTGATCTCTTATCACTACTCTCATTTTTCTTTCTTGCAAAAAGTCTTCCATCCAATTTAGCAATTTACCTTGTATTCCTCCTTCATATTCTAATTTCTTAAGCAACTTCTTATGTGGTACTTTGTCAAAAGCTTTTTTTAGGTCTAGAAATGCACAATCAGCCCATCCATCTCTTTCTTGTATTATATCTATTAGCCTTGAATAGAAACATATTAAATTGGTGACGCATGACCGACCTTGTCTGAATCCAAATTGCCTTGGATTTAGTACGTTGTTTTTTTCCAAGTATTTTACCCATCTACTTTTGATAATTCTTTCACAAATTTTTGCTATTGTACTTGTTAGAGAGACTGGTCTATAATTGGTAGGTTCTTCTTTATTTCCTCCTTTATATATAGGTACTATATTTGCTTTTTTCCAATCTTCTGGAACTTTTCCTTCTTTTAAGGAACTGCTTATTATGCTATGTATTTTGTCTGCCAGTTCATTCCTGCATTCTTTCAGAATCCAGTTTGCTATTTCATCTGGCCCATGCGATTTTCTGACATCAAAATTACCCAAGTGTGTCAATATTTCATTCTTTGTTACTTCTATTTCTTCCATAGGGGGGACTTTTTCCTTCCACTCAATCTCTTCAGGTTGTATATTTTCCCTTGTAAACACTGATTTAAAATGTTTGTTCATAATTTCTGCCATTTCCATTTCCTCAGTGTATTCAACTCCTCCTTGTCTTAATTTCTCTAAGTCTTGTTTGTTTTTCAGTTTATTGTTTACAAATCTGTAGAATAGTTTTGGTTGATCTTTACACTTCTCTATAACATCTTTTTCATATTTTCTTTTTTCCTCTCTGCACTTTTGTACATATTCATTTCTATAACCAGTATATATTTTCCATTTTTCAGGTCTTCTGTCTTTTTTCCATCTGTTCCAGGCTTTGTCTCTTTTGTCCTTTAACTCCCTACAACTTTTGTTGTACCAGCATTTTACATATTCTTTTTCTTGTTTTTGTCTTGGGACATACTTTTCCACTCCTTTTTTGTAAATTTTTGTCAAAATATTCCATTTCTCTTCCACTGTTGTTTCTTCTTTGTATATTTCTTCCCAGTTTTCTTGTTGGAAGAATTCTCTTATTTTATCAAAGTTTGTTTTTTCATACATCATTCTTCCTTTTCTATATTGTTCATTTCTTTTCATATATTTTTCTTCATTAAGTTCCAGTTCAATCAATATGTGGTCACTTTTACCTATTGGTGTTTTATATTCAATCTTGTCCACTATTCTAGGTTCAGATGTAATTATTAAGTCTAGCCTCGATGGTTCTTCTTCATTTCTATACCTAGTGTTCTCTTGTATCCATTGTGTCATTGAATGGTCAGTAATCATCTCAAGTAGAGCATTTCCCCATGAGTCATCACCACTCTTTACTGTCATTTCTTCCCAGCAGATTTCTTTGCAATTAAAGTCGCCCATCATAACTATTCTTCCTCCGTCTTCCATTATTTTAGTTAATGCTATCTTTGTGTCCTCTAACATACTTTTATGTTCACTCTCCTCCCATGAGGCTGTTTTCGGAGGCACATAATTGATCACAAATTTTCTGCTCTTCTTATCTCGGTCTTCCACTTCTATCATAATCATCTCTACTGTATTCTTTCCATATATGACACCTTTCACGTTTATATCCTTCTTAGTCAGGAACATAACTCCACCCCCTTGTTTTTTCTCTCTGTTTCTAATCCAATAATTGTATGTATCATGTCCTACACTGTTGGGTGGTAGTGGGCCTTTTAATTTTGTTTCTACAATTCCCATTATGTCCGGTT
>NC_134811.1:11443982-11478982 GCF_046742065.1 Oratosquilla oratoria
ATGCCTGGGTGAAGGTGGCTCATTCTCTTATGCCAGATGAGAAAACTCCTTTGCGCCTACTGAAGAATTCAAACGATTCAGAGACATTTTCTCTGTTTTTCATAAACATAACGGATTTCGTTTTATTTCCATTTTCCCCCAAACACCGAATGAACTCCCAACAGTTTTCCTTAAGGTCACGACCAAATCAAAGACGTTATCAAGGTTTCTCACGCACATAACAATATCCTAGTAAATTTTCATATTTTCTAGGAACCAAATGAAATTCCTAAATATTAGAAAAAAAATAAGTGTGTGAATATTTCCTAGGCAGATAAGCAACCTCATATTTCCCATAAACGCATAAACTTATAGGAATTTTCTCGTTTTTTCTTTTTCATATTCCTCAAGAACATTAAATTCCAGGAATTTTCCAAGGTTTCTGACGCAAACATCCAAATCCTAATAAAATCACTGTGGTTATATTTTTTCACTACAGTTCGACTTCAATCTGCCACATAAAAACAACTATTTACAAGCGGAAACTGAGTAGGCGACGCAGCACATTGAAAATGCACTTCTTTTTGCTAAATTGCAGTGGCAATTCTAGGGGGGGGGGGCTGGGAGGGCCATGGCCCCCCCCCCAGTTTTTCAGCTGGCCCCCAGGTTGCCCCTCCCCCGTTTTTTTTTTTTTTTTTTTTTTTTTTTTTTTTTTTTTAAGCATATCCCTCACCCGTGAAGGTTCATTTTGCCTGCAACTGACCTCCTATGCTCCCTCACATCTATGTTGGCCCTGAACTGGCCCTCCCACTTAGTCATAGAATCGCCACTGCTGAATTAAACACAGTTTGAACTTCTCTCTCACTTGAAATCTTTCTAGATGTACTTCTTCAACATTTCAAGTAAGAGGAGGAGTTCAAACTGTAATTCAGTTCAGCAACAGGAAATCTACTCTTTGTTCTGGGCTACGTTGCCTGTGTCGCCTGGGCCAGCTTGCGATTAGGCTTTACATGGAAAATGGATAGTCAGTTATTTTCTAATTTTTCGTCCTACGAGGTAATTTCCATATCATATCGATTTTTTATTTGTCTCTCATAAATTCAAGTATTCTCCCTACGATACGGTAAACAGATTAATTTTACAACAAAGCGTTCAATATTAACGATTGAAAACATTCCGTTTGCAATACAGTGTCGGTTATGTAAATTTTTGAAACATTACGGTAAGAAATGTAGTAACACATTTGTAAATCACAACTAACACCACAGTACGTACTACTGAAGAGCATTGCAGTTAGTAATCTAAATATATAGTTTTGCTTACTCAACTCTTTCTTTCGTTCGACTGTGGTGTTAGTTGTGATGACAAAGAGTATTTATTTCAGCGTGATGGAGCATCACTTCTCGCAAGACACTTTAGTTATCACGTTTCTATCTTCATATTTAAAAAAATCCGTCAGGATATGCAAGAAGTGAGAACGTTTAAAGATTACCATATGTTTGTTGTCACACAATCATGAATAAACACGTCCGTTAGGGACTTCATAGCACAATTCGACTAGGCCAGGATTTCTCTATCTAGTTATGAAAGACATCATAAGAATGGTAGCGGAGTTTGCTATGCGTCCACACTTGTCTTCATAATTCAAATAACGGTTCAACGGTGCGAACTTGTCCTATAGGCTTGGACGGCGCCCATTTTGGTGAATTTTGCAGTGTGGAATTCGACAAAAAAAATGCCCTTGGTTCAATTCGCTCGCAGAAGGGTGCAGACCGCCGCGCCGTCACGTCGACAAGCATACCTGTCCAGTCTTACGTTTTTTGTGTAAGTCTTACGTAATCTCTATGATTTTCAAGTCTTACGGCGTAAGTAATCTTACGCTTTTCTGCGTATGCGGTGTGTTTTTTTTAATGCGTTTGTTTTAACCATTTTTACATAAATTCCCCTTTTCACGTGTGTCCTCTTCCTCCTTGTCCCTTTCTTCCTCTCCGATGCGGCGCCTGTCCCCAGCACAGTACTGTTTACTTTTGTAAAATACTGTTTTTCATTATATGCTGTTCATACTCTGTCATGTGTTTACACTGTCTTTTCATTCTGAATTTGTTTTGAAACAAATGAATATAGAATGACAAAAATATGATTTTCTTAAGGTTTAATTACCGTTTTATACACAAACTTATGGTCTCCATCTCAAAATCTGCAGGACACCACAAGCTTGACAGATATGTAAAAGGAACGCTCTCACACACTCGGCCAGCAAACAGCCACATCTAATGCTGCATATATACTCTAGCTGTCAACAATACTGATATAGTTTATGTATAACTGCAGGGTAGACATGGTAAAATTATGGTTGGAATACTTTATTAACCACCTGGTCAAAACTACAGCTATCGATAAAAAGTTATTTGATCAAATTGACGAAATATGCTCTTCACATGAAACTGAGTTTTTGGCGACTAATTTGCCAGTGCTGAATTGGGGTGGTCCGCTGAGAAACAGACTAAGAATATACTTATATAATTGTTTACTTACGAACAATTTACATCACGTCAAAAAGCCAACATGTGGCGACATCTTGGATATAATTTCAACAACCGACAACGAACGTGTGAACAATGTAAACACTGGCCCAGTTCAAGCGATCAGAGAATAACATTCAGTTTTAATCTAAAAGAAAATTAAATTATCAATGTAGAAAAGGTTCCTGGTTATAGCAGGGCCAACTTTGACCATCTTGGAAGAAAACTGGCGGTTGGTGATTGGAGTAAAATTAGTTCAAGTGAAAATATCAAGGAAGCGTGGGAATTGTTCACTTCATACAACGAAGCCGACAATGTGTACCCTTAAAAAAAAAAGACGTTCGGGATCCATTACAAAGCCAAAATGGATGAATATGAAACTGAAAATATTTTTTTCATACAAGAGACGAGCCTATTGTAAATATATTGCAACAAAAATCAAACGGACTGCATTTTGATATACAGGCGTGATGAGAAGAAATTCATAAAAGCAAGAGAGGGTTCGAGGAGCACAAGAACATAAGAATGGAGGAGACTGCAAGAGACCATAAGGCCTACACTAGGCAGTTCCATGCCCATTACCACCTGTATCCCCTTCCATAAAGTTGTCAAACAGTTTCTAAAACATCCGAAAGTTTCAGCGTTCACTACATGATTACTTATTCCATTCGTTGGCTATTAGTAAATCAATTCTTTCCTACTTCCTTCTTAAATCTAAATTTGTCCAATTTAAATCCAAAAGAATTTGGCTGGTATATTTACCCCCTCAACATGGTGTTGTGTTTATTATTATCATTATTATTATTATTATTATTATTATTATTATTATCATTTATTCTCTGCTGATGAACAGAATCGCCTGACATTAGCTTGAACATATATCTCAAGAGTGCATCACCGTCTTGAGGAGGAAGGTGCAATAATCTGCGAGAATGCGCCTGTGTGTTAAAATACTATGAAAATATGGAGAGAGAGAGAGAGACACGCCATAGCTGTACACCGACAAAATTTTAATCACTCGAGGACGATGATCAAGACGCACTGGTTCATTGACACCAGAGGCGGTCCTTACAACGTCGGCAAACGGTCACCACCCGGTCCTAAATCTTCTACGCCCTCGCTAAGTAGATTTTGAGCAGAAAATAAAACTGGTCCACGTCTATTCCGTCCTTGCAGTCCACACTGTGTCACCAGTGCGTGCATATTGGTCCCCACTGCATTCAAGCCGGTCCTCGCCACGTCCTGGCAATTTTGGCAAGATGGGCGCTGATGTGACTGCCCTATCAAACAAGGCGGGAATACAGCGACGTCGGGATCAAACTTTTCAGCTCAGGTCGAGATCCTCTTTTCACTGCGATGACGACAAAGTCTGACGAGAGGCGATGGATGCGCACTCGCAAATCCGTTGCGCGCGCACGCAGGCCTTTGCACGTTACATTGTAATCCTAATAACGATCGTGTTTGCACGTTCTCACTGTGCAAGAAACCACGTGGTATTCTGGTACCATTTAACCCAAGGATTACCAACGTGGTGCTCACAAGCACCACTGTGCCGTCGTTTGATGGTTTGGCAGTTTTAGTTCAAAATCGTACCGCTCACGAACACTCTTTGTCGGCCGAAGTCTGACAGAACTGATGCTCGCGATGTAAGAACCATTAATTTAACTGATTCCAATAAATATCCCATCTGTGCAAGTCTTTATGTTAATCTTTTATGCCTCTATGCCAAAACAGTACTGGCCTAGACCTATTCTCCTGGATTATTTCACTTTGTATAATTAGGGTGGTGCTTCCATAATAATTAGTACACGTCAACAAAAACCCACTGTGTTGGATAAGAAGAAATGAAATAAATTGATTCCATATATTTCGATCACGGACTGTGATCCACTTCGTATTCCACTGAAGAGGATCACAGTCCGTGATCGAAATATATGGAATCTATTTATTTCATTTCTTCTTATCCAACACAGTGGGTTTTTGTTGAAATTTACTAATGTGTTACGACATTACTTTGTAGATATATATATATATATATATATATATATATATATATATATATATATATATATATATACATACATACATACATACATACATACATACATAAATGTAGTTTGATGTTATCTGTGATATAATAGTAGTGGCAGTCTTTCAGCTCAAATTAATCTGGTCACTTTACACACACGCCTGCTCGACCCAATGAATAGGACTTTGCTGCTGCGCTCTCTGTCTAGACAAGTCGGTCTTCCAACTCGCTCTTACCCAACATGCTGGAAGAATGTCTAACATAGAAAGGTCACAGCTTTCACCCTCTGAACTACCCAACCAGCCCCCTGCTATTCATGTTTTACACCACACGAAGAATCGTCCCCCCAGACTTCGACAGGGTAACAATTCTTCATGTGGGCTATCCTAGGGTGACAATTCTTCATGTGGGCCATCCTGGGTTTACGATTCTTCGGTTGTATAAGTTGATGACAATAGGCATAACCCTCATTCAATCTAACTTAACCTAATCTTTATTCCACTGTTGATAAATGACAAATCTTGAAGTGGGATATCATGGGGTGACGATTCTTCATGTGGGCGTTCTGGGGTGACAATTTTTCTTATGACCCCACACTTGTTTTGGTTACTACAAGACATCCATTGTGAACGAATCGATTAAACACAATTCGATGAAAGTTTTCACTGCTATTTACGAGTTATACATTTGTCATGACCGTCGCCAGTCAAGTTTATTCAGCTAAGAGCAACTGTAAGGCCGTGAGTTTTCAGGTATGTGAAAATCGAGACAACAAATGATACAGAATGGTCTGTCGTCTCATGATCTTTGTAAACATTGCTGCGGTTTCCATAATCGTCAGTCAATTGGCGATCCACCTTTGACTCGTGGGCTTCCCCTTTGAGGGACAACATGAAACCTTCGCTGTTATGCAAAACAAAAGACAAAAACTTTAGACAGTGGCTGGTGCAAGTCCTTGATGTGCAATTCAACCTCTTCCTCTATATAATGTACTCTCCCTAATCCCTTGTGTTCGACTCACTGTCCAACC
The DNA here is from genome assembly GCF_046742065.1 of Oratosquilla oratoria. Classification (NCBI taxonomy): domain Eukaryota; kingdom Metazoa; phylum Arthropoda; class Malacostraca; order Stomatopoda; family Squillidae; genus Oratosquilla; species Oratosquilla oratoria. The sequence continues at coordinate 11,449,543 of NC_134811.1, forward strand.
AGTCTATTACCATTCATTATGTTTTCTTACATCCATCTCTATCATTCCTGTTCACTGTTCTTTTTCTTATGCTCATATGGGACCAACACTGCTTCAAACGTTGCAATATACACATGTACTGTATACTGATGACATATTCATACTTCATTCTCTCAAGGTTCTTACCAAGCTCAATACCAAAACCCTCTATGGCTGGCAGCAAAAACTCTATCTTCAGATCTTTCAACTTAGAGGAAGAAAACCTACTGCCTTTCAATGCTTTCATGACTTTGTTTCTCCTAGACGTATCTCGCGGTGTAAATATTGTAGTAGGAGAGATGGCGTGCTCTGTCAATAATTCATATACTATATTATTCAGCCTCACACATGCTGATAACCAGCAGAATTAAATATGGGCTTTTCTTGATTCTCTGGTATTATTGAACTTGTAAACTTTTGCATGTTATCTGATGTGACACGAGTTTGAATTTTATTATTCATACAGTGATCAAATCAACAATAGAGACATATAATGGCAGTGGTGCAGATTCGCATGTGCATGTGTGTGTGTGGATTGACAATGAATGTCTATAGCTAAAAGGTGAAGAAATGTATCTCGTTTATTTATCTTCAGAATATATATGGTTATGTGGGGTTTATCTGCAAAAACCTAGGAGTTTGTGAATATTTCCGCCCGCACTAAAATTAAATTAAAATAACCAATGTATCAATATTTGGTAAAATTATACATTTTACATTACACGATTTCTTCTTACAAAAGATATCATAGTTTGTGGCAACATTAATTTCACAAATATAAATAATATTTATAGACACATACAATGGTTTGTTTAATCATATTAATTCTTATGTCACAAAAATGCTATGCAAATTAAGGGGACACTACAGTAGTGGCGTGTTACCCCACCATAAACTTTAAACGTTAACCCTAACCACAATAATTTCTTTTTGGAAATGAACAAAAACAAACAAGCAAACAAAGAGACAGACAGACAGAGGCTACTACTTTACCATAGTACACACACACACACACACACACACACACACACATACACACACACTTTTGCCGGATGGACGGCGAAGATTTTCTTAAGAAAAAGTAAAATATTCGTGGACCTCAACGCAAAGGAAGTACCTATTGTATTTACAGGGAAGGGGATAACTCGTGGTGTCGTAGGAAAGTGAGGAAAAAGGAGAAGGGGAGGGATTACTGAGGGAAATGGAAGGAAATGAGGAAGGGCAGGACTTGGCCCAAGAGGCCAGACGTCTTGTAAACAAACGAAGGACCGATGATTCTGGTGATGGGATTAACAAAATTGTAAAGATTAGAAATATAGATAAGAGCAGCACAATGGAAGGTGAGGATAATAATTTCCAGGGATTTAATGAGGGTGGGGGGGGGGATACCAACCTCCCCCGATTGACAAGACTAGAGGAGAAACTTGATAAGATGATCGAACATTGGGAAGACAGGTTCGGTAACGTAACCAACATTGCGCAGAGAGTTGAAAGATTGGAAGAACTAGAGAAGGCGAACAAAAATTTAACTAATGAAATAGAAGAATTAAAAAGACAGTTAAAAGAAGTAAAAGAGGAGAATGAAGAATTAAAAAGGAAATAAAAGACAATAAAGAGGCCATAGCAAAAGAAGCACAGGGTTGGAAAAAAATCCAAGAAAACAGTAAAGTTGCATTTACTGATATAATTAAACAACAAATGAAAGAACAAACTGAAGACTCAATTATCAAAGTGATGAGACAGAAGGAGAATATAGTAAGACACTTAGCAGATAAAAAGAAATGTATATTCATATTGGGAATGGAAGAGAAACATAACCTAGATAGAACTTCAAGAATCAATGATGAAAAAGAAAAAGTAAGTAGTTTACTACAATTAGTTCAGGAAGATGAACCTGAACTAATGAAACAAATCGAAGAGATGTTTAGGCTCAGCAAATATAGTACAGATAAGACCAGACCAATTAAGATTAAATTCAGATCACAAACAACAGCAGAGAATATCTTAGCAAAAACAGGGAAGCTAGCCGCAAGTGAAAAATATAAAAAGGTATGGATAAAAAGAGAAATGAATAAAGAGGAAAGAGAGGAAGAAAAAATGAAAAGGAAAGAAGCTAAAGAAAAAAAAAACCAGAACGGAGTCAGAAAATGAAGAATTCTACTGGAGAGTAATGAACATGAAATTGAGGAAATGGACCATAACAGAGAGAAACAAAAAAGAAACAGAGAATACAATGGGAATAACGGAAAGTTAAGAGTGTCCTACACAAATATAGATGGATTAATAACAGGACTGAATGAACTGAATGAATATCTGAAGGAAAAAGAATTGGACATATTGGGAATTGTAGAGACAAAATTAAAAGGTCCACTACCACCCAACAGCATAGGACACAATGCATATAATTATTGGATTAGAAACAGAGATAAAACAAGGGGGTGGAGTTATGTTCCTGACTAAGAAGGATATAAACGTGAAGAGTGTCACATATGGAAAGATTAGAGTAGAGATGATTATGATAGAAGTAGAAGACAGAGATAAGAAGAGCAGAAAGTTTGTAATAAACTACGTGCCTCCAAAAACAGCCTCGTGGGAAGAGAGTGAACATAAAAGTATGTTAGAAGACACAAGAATAACATTAAACAAGATAATGGAAGATGGAGGAAGAATAGTTATGATGGGCAATTTTAATTGCAAAGAAATCTACTGGGAAGAGATGACCGTAAAGGGTGGAGAAGACTCATGGGGAAATGTTCTACTTGAGATGATTATTGACCACACAATGGATTCAAGAGAACACTAGGTATAGAAATGAAGAAGAGCCATCGAGACTAGACCTAATAATCACATCAGAACCTGAAATAGTGGAAAAAATAGAATACCAGGCACCAGTTAGTAAAAGTGACCACATATTGATAGAACTAGCACTAAATGAGAAAAAATACATGAAAATAAATGAACAATATAGAAAAGGAAGATTGATGTATGAAAAAAAAAAATTGATCAAATAAGAGAATTCTTTCAAAATGAAAACTGGGAAAGAATACACAAAGAAGATACAACAGTAGAAGAAAAATGGAATATTTTGACAACAATTTATATATAAAAAAAAAGAAAAAAAAAAAAAAAGGAGTATGTCCCAAGACAAAAACAAGAAAAAGAATATGTAAAGTGCTGGTACAACAAAGGTTGTAGAGTGTTAAAAGACAAAAGAGACAAAGCTTGGACCAAATAGAAGAAAACAAAAGACCTGAAAAATGAAAAATATATACTTGTTATAGAAATGAATATGTACAAGCATGCAGAGAGGAAAAGAGAAAATATGAAAAAGATGTCATAGAAAAATGTAAAGATCAACCAAAACTATTCTACAGATTTGTAAACAATAAACTGAAAAACAAACAAGACTTGGAGAAATTAAGACAAGGAGTTGAATACACAGAGGAAATAGAAATGGCAGAAATTATGAACAAACATTTTAAATCAGTGTTTACAAGGGAGAATATACAACCGGAAGAGATTGAATGGAAAGAGAAAGTCCCCCCTATGAAAGCAATAGAAGTAACAAAGAATGAAATAATGAAACACTTGAGTAATCTTGATGTTAGAAAATCACATGGACCAGATGAAATAGCAAACTGGATTTTGAAAGAATGCAGAAATGAACTGGCAGACAAAATACATAGCATAATAAATAAATCCTTGAAAGAAGGAAAAGTTCCAGAAGATTGGAAAAAAGCAAATATAGTATCTATATATAAAGGAGGTAATAAAGAAGACCCTACCAACTATAGACCAGTCTCTCTAACAAGTACAATAGCAAAAATTTGTGAAAGAATTATCAAAAGTAGATGGGTAAAATATTTAGAAAAAAACAGTGTGCTAAATCCAAGGCAATTTGGATTCAGACAAGGACGATCATGCGTCACTAATTTAATATGTTTCTATTCAAGGCTAATAGATATAATACAAGAAAGAGATGGATGGGCTGATTGTGCATTTCTAGACCTAAAAAAAGCTTTTGACAAAGTACCATATAAGAAGTTGCTTGAGAAATTAGAAACTGAAGGAGGAATACAGGGCAAACTGCTTAAATGGATGGAAAACTTTTTGCAAGAAAGAAAAATGAGAGTAGTGATAAGAGACAAACACTCAAAATGGGATGACGTAATAAGCGGTGTTCCACAAGGAACAGTTTTGGCCCCAATAATGTTTGCTATATATATTAATGATATGGATGAAGAAATTGAAAGTTATATGAGCTTCTTTGCAGATGATGCAAAACTATTAAAAAAAGTAAACACGAAAGAAGATTGTGAGTCACTACAGAGTGATCTAAATAAAGTATAGGAATGGAGTAGGAAGTGGGAGATGGAGTTCAACACTAAAAAGTGTAGTATAATGGAATTTGGAAAAAGCAAAAACAGAATAACGGGATCATATAAATTGGGAGAAGAAGGAATAAAAAAAGTAGAAAATGAGAAGGACCTGGGAGTCATTGTTATGAATAATATGTCACCTAAGAAACATATAAATAAGATTTTTGGAGAAACTTATAATTTAATAAGAACAATTAAAGTGGCATTTACATACCTGGATGAAGAAATGGTGAAGAAAATTCTAATCACTCTGATAAGACCAAGATTGGAATATGCTGCAACGATGTGGTCACCAAGTACAAAAAAATGTATAAACAACTTGAAAGAATACAAAGAGCAATTACAAAATTGGCACCAACACTCTCAAAACTATCATATGAAGAGAGACTAGCAAAACTTGAGCTACAGACACTAGAGCAAAGAAGAGAGAGAGGAGATTTGATAGCTATTTACAGAATCATGAAAGGCATAGAAATTATTGATAGAGAATCTGATGAAATGGGATGATAGAAATACAAGAGGACACGGAAAGAAAATCAAGAAAGACAGCTACAGAAGAGATCTGAAAAAGAACAGCTTTCCTCACAGAGTAATAGACAGTTGGAACAAGTTAGATGAGAAAGTGGTGTGTGCAAAAACAAGACATGAATTTAAAAATAGTTTAGATAAAATGAGATATGAAGACGGGACACCACGAGCATAGCTCCCCTTCCCGTAAAATACAACTAGGTAAATACATATATATATATATATATATATATATATATATATATATATATATATATATACATACACACACACACACACACATTTATATATATAGAATTAAAAGCCACTTTCAGAAAAGAAGAGATGAAAGTAGAAAGTTCCATATATTTTGATCAGATTGAATACAGAGGTACAAAGACATGTATATATACAAGGATGTGTGTTAAATATGTAGGAACCAGGGAAGGACTCAAGTCATGTGGCCGACACTACGTGGACATTGTTGAATTTAGTCCACTATTAGTTTGGAAGGCAACAGTCTATTAACTGCTATAGTGGTGATGCAGTCAGGTGACCATTGACCATTTGATATATCATAATTAGGGAAATATTTTATCAATGAAGATTCAATGATCTTCCTTCTGAAACTACATTTTGACTTATAAATAATTTCAGCATCATCCCAATCTATGTGGTGGTCTTTATTGGCAATGTGCTGAAATACTGTGGAGTTCTCTTGTACATATTTTGTTGAATTCTTATCATCCCAATTATGTTTCTTAGTAGGATGGAAAGTAGATTTATAAATTCTGATATTAGCCTTGTTAAGAGCTTTTCATAAAAACCAGTCCAGGTATCCTAATCATAATAATTGTTTTCATACTGATGTTATCTCAGAATCTAAATATTGTGGACTGTATAATCTAAGTGCTCATAAAAATAAGCCTGAAGCAACACTGTATTTTATTTTGTTCGCATGGTGACTGAAGAAATGCAGGTAATTCCCTGTATGTGTGGGCTTTCTGTAAAATGTGAATGACAAAAACTCTTGATTTCTGATTACTAAGATGTCTAGGAAAGGTTTATCTATTTACCATTATACTTTGAATTTTATGCTGTTAGCACTGTATGGGGCAGAAACGTGGAACATAAGAGAAGAAGAGAGAAGGAGTTTGTATGTGTTTGAGATGAGGTGTCTGAGAAGTATGGTGGGGGTTACTAGGCTGGATAGAGTGAGAAATGAGGAGGTGAGGAGGAGAACAGGGGTGAAAAAGGATTTGGGAGATAGGGTTGATGAAAGAATATTAGGATGGTTTGGACACATGGAAAGAATGAGTGAAGAAAGACTAGTAAAAGAGGTATGGAAGGCAGATGTGGAGGGAGTGAACATGAGGGGACGTCCTAGGATGAGGTGGATGGATGGGGTGAAGGGGGCTTTGGGGAAGAGGGGAATGTCTGTTGAGGAAGGAAGGGAGAGGACGGAAGACAGAGGTGAGTGGAGAATGGTTGTATATGGATGATGTTGTGATTGCATGAGGAGGAATGGGCAGGGGGTGAGGTAGTATGTGTGAGTAAATTTTGACGCAGCCCGAAGGGATTTCTCCCTGTCCTCTCCTTATATGCAAGGGGGGACGGAGAGGGGGGGTCGCCGATTAAATGAAGCGGCCTTGCTGTGGATGTGCTGTGTCTTGCGACACTGCTTCTGACCCAGGGCGGTGGGCAGGGTGCAGGGATGACCCGTCATCCAGGAGGTGCTCAGATGAGAGGGAGGGTGGGAGGGGTGTGGAGTGTATGTAGGGATGAAATGGGTGGGAGTGTTTTTATGCCTTTCCCTTTTTGGCTACCTCCCTTGTAAGGGGGAAAAAGCCTTGGTATATGTATGTATGTATGAATTTTTTAAAAGAACCCCATGCTTCATCCCAAATCATTAAAAACATCATCTATGTATCTACACCAGAAATATCCTACAAATGGCAATAAAATTTGCGAAACCATTTTGAGGTCTTATTAGTGCAGGAATTCCTATTTGATATCATAGGTCTAAAAGGAATGCCTTCTTTATGAATTTTTGGTTTGAAAACCGAGGATTAATGACTTTCAACTTAGTGAATATTTCTTTTCCTACAATATTACATGCATTTTTATTGCATTCAGAGGCCATGCTTTTTAGTGGATTTTTTGTCAGTTGTATGTATGTTTCTCTATCATTTAATAAGTCAAAAACTTTATTTTCATAGTCTGAATAATTAAGAATGACTATTTTCCCACCTTTACTCTGGTAATGATGACATTTTTATGATTTGTGAGATTTTCTACCGCTAGTTTATACTGTTTAGGTAATCCACAATCTTCCTTTAAACAATCCAAAATACCTTGTATGAGAACCCCTTTAAGGCAGAGTAAATCTTTGTCATAATTATTAGTAGCCAAAAACTTGTCAAACTCTACAATGTAATCTGAAGCATGGTTTTTAGTTGATTTCATGGCAAAATTAATTCCTAGCCCTAACACTCCTAATTCACGGTGAGTGAGCGTGACATCTGATAAATTAACTACATTTTCTGTCAACAAGAACTTGGACCAAATATTGTTGTTACAAGACACAGCACATCCACAACAATGCCACTTCATTAAATCGGTGATCCCCCACTCTCTGTCTCCTCATGCAGAAATGGAGAAGACGGAGAAATCCCTTCGGTCTGTGTCAATCTATTTTTCACACATACTTCCTCACCCCCCCCATCTCCCATCTACTCCCTTTCATGCATCACAACAACATCCATACATAACCATTCTCCATTCACCCCTATCTATAGGTATTAAAAACAAATCATACAGGTACTCACCAACTTGGATTGGCAGTTCTCCATGATTCTATAAATTGTACTCTTGCTAATATTTGGCACATCTGGGTTCAATGATAAAAATCTATTTCTTGTTTCCTCTATGGTAATGTCCTCTTTTTGAGAAAGAATGTCCATTATCATTTGTTCATGTTCATCAGAGAGCTTTTTCTTTCTACCAGTGGAAGTTTTTCTTTGTATTCTATGTTCTTTTTTAAACACTTGCACTACTGAAGACACTGTAGATTTAGCCAAATGCATAAAGTCTGCCACTTCACGAATAGTTCGGTTTTCATTGAAGAATAAACTGGAATCAAAGTACAAAATTATTAGAACTCTAAAAACTGATAAATCAGTGTATAAAACTACGGAGAATAACATTGTCATAATACCTAGATACATACATACATATACCAAGGGTTTTTTCCCTCCTTACACGGGAGGTAGCCAAAGTCAAAAGGCATAATTCCACTCCCATTCATTTCATCCCCACCCACTCCACTCCCATTCATCACCCCTCCTTTCCTCCCTCTCATCTTGGCTCCTCCTGGATCATGGGTCATCCCAGCATCTTGCTCATGGCCCTGAAGAAATAGTTTTTCATGTATATGCATAAATATGTGGAATAGCTTAGAAGGTGATATAGCCCAAGCTCAAACAATACATGTATTCAGATCTAAATATGATACTTGGAAATCAAGAATATAGATTAAGTTAGAACTTCACATGAATTAGAGGATAGGTATGATAAGAAATTAGAGGATAGGAGATAAAACCCAGCAACCGTTGCTCCTTTGCAGTACATTGATATGGTTTAACGTCACACACTCCCCCTTATCGGGAGGCTAGGACAGTGCCCCTTACAGAGGCCTTTGTAGCGCGGAATTTAATTAACCATGCCCTTGGTTCAACTTCGCTGGTGGCAGGATTCGAACCACCCTCACCTCGACCTTCGCCGCAAGTAATGACGCCCTAACCCGCTACTTGCGGCAAAGGTCGAGGTGAGGGCGGTTCGAATCCTGCCACCAATTACATTACAATTGGATATATACATATCAAGGACTTCACTGTGAAACCAAATAAAAATTCAGTAGCAAACTGAATTTGGCCAGCAGAAAAACCCTAATCACATTTCATTAACAAAGTAATAAGATCCACAATTGACTATGCCTCCTAGCATGGTTCCCAATAAGCAAGAAAACAGACATCCTACAAAAAAAAAAAAAAAAAGCACTAAGAATAATAACAGTATGCACCAAACCACCCCAATAGACAATCTACACTAAGAAACAAAGTTGCTACCCAAAGGATCTATCTATATACCAAAAGCTTTTCTCCCCTTATAAGGAGAGGTGGCTAAGCCAGAGGCACATACCTATTCCCACCCATTTCACTCCACTCCACCACCCTTTCCACCTCTCCCATTTCAGCTCCTCATGGATGATGGGTCATCCCTGCATCAGCCAACTGCCCTGAGTCAAGTGCAATGTAGCAAGACAGTACATCCACAGAAGGCTGTTTCACTTGATCAAATTATCGCTACCCACATGAAAATGACAGGCACACAATTCTACACAATAGTCCCTAATCCCACCCATCCTGTCCACCACATCACACAAGCACAGCCAACTGGATGCTAGAAAAAATAATTCTAGCAATATACTACACAGATATCTGCAACAACCTCCCACTAGTGCCCCTTAACATGTTCATATGAAAATATATTAAGAAATATTGTTTAAAAGATGTTAGGAAGCACAGCTTTCCACACAGATGTATCATTTTTTTAATAAGTTAGAAAATAATCCATGCCAACAACATTAATACATTTACAGAAAAGTTTGATAAATGATGACATAGAGGCAGGACTGCATGAGCATAACTCCAGCCCTATACTCGTATACTATAACAAGGACAATACATCACCCACATCATAAGGCAAGCACTCTGGGACTTACCTCTAAACTTCCTCAGACATTACCCCCACCAAGGAATCATTCCCAAACAAACAAGAATCATCATTAGTATGACTGTGTTTAAACCACCATCCAGTACTGAAGCAGCATGAACAAAGAATCGCCCTGACCACAGACTCTACTACCCCTGCTGCAATCATCTATCAGACAACACATGACTTCATCCTACACTGCCTCACTTCCACCCTAACCAGGGAGCAGCACAACATATCTTCCCTGAGTGATATAGAGGCCAAACAAAAGGCCACTGCTAGTTACCTGGTGGCCATAGGTCTCCTGTATGAGATACCTAGAGGAATGGATTGATACTTCTATACTGTATTTATTCTGGCTACCATCACATGATTATATCTAGCTGAGGGTAAAGACCTCCACAGCACAAGGATTAATGTCACAGCAATATGGAAAAGGGCACACATAATCCCAATCTAAATACCAAACAAACCATAAGACAATCATGCATCATATAGTCTCACCTCAATATTTTCTACCATCTCCAATCTACTGGAAAGATTGATCCTTATCACATTTCTTTCCATGTTCTTGTCTCCCCTGATCATACAACAGCTTCTATATAAGAGGAGTATTGGGAATTTACACATACCTAATGATCATCTCACGTTCAGCTATGGAAAGTGATCTTCTTTGTCGACCAATATCCTTGTCTGCTGCACTGGTTTCAATGGGTCCCGTCTCTTCCATAATACTGACACTTGGCTCTAGCAGACTGTGGTTGTTTGGCTCCATGCTAAGTACTCCCTTCTGGCAAAAGGAGTCCATTAGTTTTTATACAATTTCCCCAATAATATAGCATCCCCAAAACTATAATACTACACAATTTAGAATACATCAACACAAAATTATCAACTCTTTCAGCAAAGTAACAAAAGAGATTTTTTGGGCTAATGCTAGACAGTTCTATTCAATTGAGGGATAACTATGGAATCTGGGGGATGGCAATGGGGTAACACTCTTTCCATGTCTTCTGCACCTCAGTTGAATAAAACTGACTGGTACTTGCCAGAACAAAATCAGTAATATATACAAAAACTGAGTGACAAAACCCTCTATTTTTTTCTAGTAATACTCTGTAGGATTATCAGTTTAATTTCCAACACTGAGATCTAAAGTATAATTCTTAGATATCTAACCTGTAATGGTTTCCTTTCCAAGCCACGAAGGCCCATCGGAGTGCTACGGAGTGGTATCATTTCATAGTCCTGAGAACAGAGCAGAAAATGACTAATTTCACACCACATTCAAAGTAAGAGAAGCTAGCAGGATTCAAATATAGGTCAACATGATTGCAAAATTATTAGGCTGGCACAATGGATCTAGAAATATAATCTACTTATTTGTACTGGCATTCTAAAACCATATAATTTGACTTAAATATTCACATGACTATCAGAAACCCTTGGTGGTCATTTTTCAAAAACATTTTGATTGCACATTATCTATTTTATTAGCCCAATGACGATGTAAACTTTTTAAGATACTCTGAACTTTTCTAATTTATACATCATTACTCATAAAATGACGTAGCTAACATTTATCATTAATCACCAAGACTTCTATCCATGGAAACAATATTGCACCAAAGAAATTAAGTCATAGAGGTAGTATAGAAGAGGGAAAGGGAGGAGAAAGGTGGGATAGCAGAAGTTAAAAGTGATAAGCATTATTCTTGAGTGAAGATTAGTCTCCAATCATAAAAGAATGCTGCATAACTGGTCCATAGAAATACAAGTAAAGTTCATCATAGAAATTAAAAGTGATAAGCATTATTCTTGAGTGAAGGTGACAGGTCTTCTATCAACACTTCCAAATCTTTCTTTGTGTTTTTCTGTCCAATCCGTTGATCTGGTTGGAGCTATTTTGAGCTCTTATGGCTTTATTCACCTTGCTCTCATTCCCAGCATCACCATGCCATGCATCTTCTGATATCTATTCCTATCCATCTTCATAATATGACTAAACTCTATTAGGTTAACCTATTTTCCTCTTTCTCCAAGTCCCATATGTACCCTAGTCTATTCATAAATCCTATCATTCCTTCACTTATCATACTTCATAACTCCATACATTACCCTCAAGCATCTCATTTCTGCTACTTCCACAAGCTTGTTCAATGGAGCAGTTTTTTGCTCCTAAGTAAAGATGTATTTTCCCATTAAATGAACAGTCATCTAGCAAGGATAATCTCTCTCTGCCATGATCTACAAGCCAAAGTATTAGCAAATATTTTCACCTCATCACCTATTGTTACACATCAATGAATCACACTCTAGAGAACTAATAATCATACAAAGTTTCAAGGCTTTAAGCAGACCACTGGTGTGGCATACTCATACATACATATACCAAGTCTTTTTCCCCCTTACAAGGGAGGTAGCCAAAAAGGAAAAGGCATAAAATCATTCCCACCCATTCCATCCCTGAATACACTCCACACCCCTCCACCCTCACTCCTATCTTAGCACCTCCTGGATGACGGGTCATCCCTGCACCTTGTCCACTGCCCTGGGCCAGGAGCAGTGTCGCAAGACACAGCACATCCACAGCAAGGGCGCTTCATTAAATCGGCGACACCCCCCCCCCCTCTCCATCCCCCCATGCATAAAAGGAGAAGACGGGGAGAAATCCCTTGGGGCTGCGTCAAATTTTGCTCACACATACTACCTCACCCCCCATCCCCCTACCAATTCACATATCTGTATGCCAATTCACATATCTGTATGCACCTGCTATCAAGTCATAAGTAACAAACATTATAATTAACCCCTTTGAACATTTACAACCTACAGATAAGATTTTGTTCTATCTATCTATATACATATAACTTTTCCCCCTTATAAGGAAGGTAACAAAGTCAAAGGCATGTACCTACTCCACACCTCCATCACCCATTCTGGTTAATGTTAATCAAGTTCAATCAGCAGGAGAGCAAATTTGGAGTAAAATGGGGATTTGCCTAAGTAAAATTACATTTCATCTCGAGTCTGCTCTTCAGCAGAAAATGACTGCCTGGCACAAGCCAGAATAAAATTGCAAAAGGTGTAATTTGATCAAGTGGTTAAAAATATCAAACAGTGGTTCGATAAATACATGACATGGCCATTCAGTGAGTTATAAATAGTTACCATATTCATGCAATGATTTAATACTTTATAATCTTAATATTGAAGACTTTGTTTTCAATAGTAACTGTGTTCTCAATGGCTTAATTACAGGTACAAATAACTTTGGACATCAAGCCCATCACTAGACTTAACACATATTATTCTTCTCTTAAGATAAGCAAGCAATATATTAACAAAACCCTCATGACATCAACATTCTATATATCAATGATTTCAAGGTACTTCACAAAACGTTGAACTAAAATCCTAAAATTAAGATTTAAGCTCCAGCACATTCTCTGGCCTGTTATGTTATTGCTCCCAGCAGTTACTACTTGGGCCTTTGTAGCTCGAGATAATAATTACCAATCTTTTATATACTCGATGTTTTATCATATCAAATTCTGAAAATTTACTAAATTAATTTTTTTCTGATGTGGAAAAAGAGAAGTCATTACCAAGTCTAACATCCAGAACCCTTTGCATACCTTTTTCTCAAAGCTATCTAATCAAAAAGCCCTTCTCAAAGCATCTAAAATGCAATACTAGTACATTAACTAATTCCCTGTGAATTAACTTCTTTAACCCATTTACCCCTTCCGGGGAGTGATCAATTTCCTCATAACTACAATCTCATAATCTACTGATAGTATGGGCTAACCATGAGTTCTTTCACAGTGATGACCCTTATCACAGCTTTTGTTCTGGCTAATACCACACAGTTTTACACCGCTGAGACCATAACCCTATACCAAAGATATCTATCTCAACCACTCCAACACAATGTCTTTTATAGATACTACTACACAATTTTATACATCTAAAAGCAGGACCCTAGTCTAAAATGATAAGTGACAGGATTCCTACTTCACAGATATTATTATGAACTTGTTGTTGGTGACTAAATAATTTGAACTAACTAATAGCAGCCCCTCAGATGGAAGGGGTTAATCTTTATATATGCCATCTTAATTTATCAAAACGCATAAATGATTATATTCAGTCCCACTGTTTTTCCCTCAATCAAACAGTCATCTAGTAACAAGTACTACAATAATAAGGTGCACCTAATATATTTTATTCTGGCAAATATCAAAGAACTTTATTCAGCTATGGGGCATCCCTGTCTTGAGTGGGATCTCAATTGAGATCCCTTCCTAGCCAGGCACTGAACTCCACTGAATAAAACTATAATATACACCAAAACAAAATCTATTCTCATTCAGAACTGACTCTACCCTTCAGCAGCATAAACTACTTCCCACTTGCCACAGGTAAGTCAATTAAGTGTAGAGAAGAACCCCCAGTCCCCTTACTCCACACCACTTAGTTCCTATTTAAAACCCACATGGGAATATGGCAGCAGCATTCTTATCCACCACCATAGGAGCAAGAGAGATTTGAGAACAGTAGAAATGAAGAAATATTTGAGAACAGCAGAAATGAAGAAATATTTGAGAACAGCAGAAATGAGAGCTAGCAAAAGTAATTCAGCATTCCTTTATGATTGGAGAATTGTACCCCAACATAAAAGAATCCTGTGTAACCCTGATCTGTAGGAATGTCACTGTAAATCCCTAAAATATTGACTGCATACTATGAAACCAATACCCAAGTACAGATAGAATATTAGAACAAAACCTATAAAATGAACTGAGGGCATTATTTATTCAGTCAGTGGTGGTTCTAATAAAATTGCTTAGCATTAGTTAGACATCTGTAATGACCATTATCAATATGAAAGGGTTAATGGGATGATTAATGCCCTATTTCCTATCACTTCTCACCAAGCTAGTTCTGAGCTGAAAAAAAAAATAAACAAATAAATAAAATAAAATAAAATAACATTTGTACCCACACGTGAACGTCCTTTCTTCTTGCTGCCACTGATCGGCTCGAGGTAACGCTCAGGAGGTGGATCCATACCAATCAGTCCTTTCTGCAATGCAATAGTACATATATTATCAAAAACAGTCTCTTCTATATCACAATACTACATATAGAAACACATGATCTAAAAAATAAGATTCCTTCTAAGACTAATGGCAAGTAGTTGGTTGTGGTTGTCCTGCAAGATGGACAATACAGCTGCCCATATTCAAAATCCATCAACCCCCTTACCTCAATCAAGAGGTTCCCTGGGGCACTGACATTCAGTCTCCAGACTAGGCCCAGGATCTCTCTCTATCAACTTAAACTGTATGTTCAACACCTTTTCAAACATAAATAGTTGACAAATGGCAACTGCTCCCCAGCCTCCCTTGTATGCCAAGTCTCTATCTATACAGCACTGTGGGTACAATAATTCTTTTGCATCTTCTCTTTGCTTTCATCCTCAAATACCTATTTCTCATAACACTTTTCATTCCACTCAAGATATTGATTTGTTTCCTTTACTATAATTAAGTTCCATAGGGGGCCACCTGCCTGTTGTCTGTCTTTAAAATCTATCAGCATCTTCACCCTCAACTAGAGGTAGACCCCAGGGGCTGACAGTCAGTTTACAGACCTGGCCCAAATATATCTCGCCAAATTATTTCATTTCCTCCAGTTTTTCATATTAGAAGAGCTAAAAACTACCATTTACTACCCTCCTTCAGCCAGTGATACAGAAACCATTCCACACTACAACACAGACAACATTTCAGTTTCATCACAGAGATCTATGGGAAGGCCCAGGGACTGCTACCAGGAACTGTAGGGCTATAGGTTTCTGGTCAGTGACACTCAAGGCAACAATTATTATTTTCAGCATTAAAGATACTTTCTTTTCCTTTTTAAAAATCTCTTCAAAATTTGCGGTGCATCTTGGAGGCTTTAACCTAAACCCAAAGAAATTTTTTATACTAGATAGCAATCCATGCAACTGTATAACCAGCTGTTAGGCACTGCTGTAGGAGAGCTGATATATGGGATAGGGGGAAAGTCATTCAGGGCAGTCAAAAACTTTTACATGAGTAGTAGATCTTGTGTTAAGGTTAGGGTTGGGAATGGTGAGAGTATGTGTGAAAAATAAATTCTCCCCGTCTTCTCCTTTTATACACGAGGGGACAGAGAGGGAGGTCACCGATTTAATGAAGTGGCTTTGTTGTGGATGTACTGTGTCTTGTGACATTTCTTCTGACCCAGGGCAGTGGGCGAGATGCAGGGATGACCTGTCATCCAGGAGGTGCCAAAATGGGTGATGGATGAAAGGGGGATGGGTGGGGGGTGAGTGCATGCCTTGGTTGGGTACATCATTTATAAGGAGAAAAAGCCTTTAGGTATACAGTTATATTTTTCCTTCTGTTTCTATGGTGATCTTTATTTAGAAGTTATCTATGGAGTAGTCATGCATGGTCTCCCAAGGTGTTTGTGTCTGGAGGGAGTGTGACAACATTATGTCTGAGGAAGTTACATGGTAGTTTTCTTGAGGAGGTTGTCTGGTGATGTGGTTGCTGGAATTTAGTAAATTTGGGATGGAAGTCAGTTTTTGTGTGGAGACAAACCAACACCATGAAAGAGCCCATGAATAACTGTGGGTGCTCCACAATTGTCTAGCCCTCTCTTCTATGAAAAATCCACTAATATGCAAATCCATGAAAGTGGAACCCACAAATGTGGGTTCAACTCTTTCAGAGCAAGACCTGTCAACCAAAAGAATTTTGCCCACACAGCTTTGTCATACAGTGATCCCCTCATTATTCTGTGAAATTGTAACCAAATATTTCTTCTTATTCTGTGAAATTGTAACCAGATATTTCTTCAACAAATCTATACAAATTGTGTTTTATTTCTTTGAATGAAAAAAATAAAATAAAATAATAAGCAAACTTAAAACTGACTGATGTCTCAATGAAATGAGGTTCCCTTCAGTCTAGTCCAATGTTCAAAAAGATACAATCATCTTCCTTTGATAAGAAATCTTTATATTATGTCACCATTCTCAAGGATTAAAAAGCAATACTTTAATCATTTTAACCTATTTTTCTACAGAGAAAAACAAATGCACAAACAACAACCAAAATTCAATCTTACTTTTCCTCTTTCTAAAGTCCTATAGATTGTTGTCTTGGATATGTGATTAAACTCTGGATACAGCTGAAGAAATCTGGTTCTAATTTCATCAACAGATATATTTTCCCTCTCCTGTGACATCTCAAACAACTGGAACTCCTGTGCTGTGGTAAGCCTTCTTTTGCGGCCTGTAGCAGTCTTCTTATGAATACGATGCTCCTTCTTAAACACCTGCACCACCGACATCACTGTTGATTGTGGCAAGCCCATATACCGCGCCACCTGGACAAAAAGATTCAAAGCTTATTATGTCCTAGTATATTTAAAATATTCTACATTTTATTTTTTCTTCCATATCTAAAATCATTTAATTTTATTTGAACAACATTAAAATGTACAATTTACATATATACTGTT
This sequence comes from Oratosquilla oratoria, assembly GCF_046742065.1. Lineage (NCBI taxonomy): Eukaryota > Metazoa > Arthropoda > Malacostraca > Stomatopoda > Squillidae > Oratosquilla > Oratosquilla oratoria. The sequence goes on from NC_134811.1 coordinate 11,466,783, forward strand.
CACACCAAAGTCCTTTTCCCCCTTATCAGGAAGTTAGCTAAGTCATACCACACACACACACTGTAACACTATGGACACCCAGTATTAAAAAGAACATAAAGAAATTAGAAAGTCTTCAAAGAGCAGCGACAAAGATGGCACCAACACTCTCCAAATTGACATATGAACAAAGATTGGACAAACTCAAACTACCAACTCTGGAACAAAGAAGAGAAAGAGGAGATCTACTAACCATCTACAGAATTATGCAAGGGATGGAAGTCCTTGACAGAGATGATTTATTACAGTGGGACAGGAGAAAATCACGAATACACAAAAAGAAACTTAAAAAGGATAGTTACAGAAGAAATCTGAAAAAGAATAGCTTCCAACACAGAGTGATAGATATCTGGAACAAACTGAATGAGGAAACAGTGAGTGCAAAACCTATACAAGAATTTAAGATCAAACTGGATGGGAGGTACTGCAAATATCCGGAAAAAGGGGAAGTTATTAAGGGCAATCAAAAGCTTTTACATGAGTAGTAGAGCATCTATTAGGGTTGGGAATGATGCAAGAATGTGGTTTGAGATGAAGGTGGGGCTGTGCCAGCTTTGTGTTTTGTCACCATGGCTCTTCAATGTGTATATGGATGGGGTAGTACACAAGGTAAATGTGAGGGTGTTGGGCAGGGGACTGGAGATGGTCAGAGAGAGTGGAGAGAAATGGGAGGGGAGCAAGTTATTGTAAGCTAATGACACTGTGCTTCTGCCTCTGTCAGAAGACAGCCTAAGACAGTGACAGAGTTTGGAAGTTCTGTAATAGAAGAAAGTTGAAAGTAAGTGTGAGTGAATGTATGGTGATGAGATGTACAAAAGGTGAGGATGGTAATGTGTTAGAGTTATCTAACCGGAGAGAGGTTCAAAGAAATGGATAGGTTAAGTATTTAGAGTTACAATCATCAATCAATCAATCAATTGTTGCCTCTAGTTTCACTAATCAATCAATCAATTATTGCCTTAAGTTTCACTATGTGGAAAACCCACAGCACCACAGTGGCTGGGAACAGTCCTCAGAACCTTCAACAGATCTCTCTAGGAAGACACTTTGAACTGCTATCTGTGTTGTATCGGTGTAGGACTATTTCTTTGTCACAGCCTAAAAGTGGTAGTAGAAGGAAAGCAGTCATCAATTGTCATCTACCCGTGTGTGAAAAAAGTGTATGAAATAAAGTTAAGATTACTAGAGAGATTTTGAGCTCTGTCCAGAGACTGAGTGACAACCCTTCAGGGTTTCACTTCTTGATGGGGTTGAGGGAGTTGACAGGTTTTGAAAATAGGCAGTTTCACAGTACATCTTACAGGACCAACACATGCAGGTCCATCATTAGTCTCTTTAGAGCTACATGTAGCAAATAATGGAGGAATGGGAGTGGAGGTAAACTATAAAGTGAAAAAAACAATTAAATATCTTGGGAGAATGAAAAGTGTCTTGAGAAATAGGTATCTAAGGATGGAGACAAAGAGAAGACTATATGAATGAATTGTGACTATAATTCTAAATGGGGCAGAGACTTGGAATGTAAGGACGCCAGAAAGAAGAAATTTAAATGTTTTTGAGGTCAAATGTTTGAGAAGTATAGTGCGAGTTAAGGGGATGGAGAGCATGAGAAATGAGGAAGAGGAAAAGGAATTGGCAGATAGGGTTGATGAAAGAATATTAGGATGGTTTGGGCACATGGAACAAATGAGTAAAGAAAGATTAACAAAAAGAATGTGGAAGGCAGAGGTGGATGGAGTGAACTTGAGGGGAAACCTGAGGAGGAGGGGGCACAGGAACGGCCCTTCATCCACAAGTAGTTAGGGGATTTTTAAGAGGGATACAAATGTGTGTTTCATATGTGTGGGATGGGTGGAAGGTGGGTGGATACTTTGGCTAACTACTTCCATTCTAAGGGGGAAGAAGTTTTGGTATACAAAAATAGACAGACATCTACTTTCAATCTCCCTCCTACCAGATGATCAGACATTCCATCACTCTCTCTCCTTAACACATTCATACCCAGAAGTCTTCCTATCATCTTCTGGACATTACTACATAATCTGCTAGTACTCTCTTGATGATTCCTGCCCCCACTAAGCAATCTAGTCCACATATACTTTTGTACATTTTTCTTCTTAAACACTGTACTATCATTATTTCTCTTTTAATACACATCTTCAATATTTTCTCTCAACTTTTATTCCTTCTTGACACATCATACTTCCCTATTACTACAACCATTGCCACATCTCCAATTCAAACATTTAGAGCTATCAACATCACTATTTTTTTTTTGTGGGGGGGGAGCAATTACAAAAGTTTTGTACTGCTAACATATCAAGGACTTTAGTGACATCCCTGAAGACCAGAATCATACTGCATTCTTTTATGATTGGAGACTAATCTGCATTCAAAAATAAATGTTAATCACTTTTATTCTCTATCATCCCTCCTTTCTGCTGTTCTCATTAAATATCTCCTTTACCTTCCCTGTGACATTACCTTACAGCACAATATTGTCTCCAGAGTAAAGACAGAAGTACTAATATTCCCAACACATTAGTAATAAAACACAACCACTACATTCACATTCCTTTCAAAATTCTCCAAAGTCATTCTACTCATTCCAAATCTTTGCCCTTTCCAGACCTATCTCAAGATCAAGGTATTCACAAGCATCTATACCTCCCAAACTATTCTCATTTTTGTCTACATTACCCTTGTTACTTCTTTCCATTCAACCACACATTTACACATCTCTTTACTTACTGACAGAGCCATTCTTCCTCACCCCCTCTCCATTTCTGACATCCTACTACCAAGATGAAACCCACTTTTCTTTCTCAATTTAGTTTCACTCAATACTAATAGAACCATCTTTATTCTCATAAACATACTATCAATCTCCTTTCTTTGTTCTCATCTGTTCCACATCCATACACATTCAAAAACCCAACTACTAAAGTTCTAGTTGGAGTTCTTCTCCACGACCCTCTTTTGCCTTGAGTCTTCACAGGAAACTTAGAGAGGGGGAAGTCCCATCACTCTATCATTTTCTACAACATACATGGAAACATGATGGTAGCATTCTTATTTCTCCACCATAGGAACATAAGAAAATGGTAAGGTGGAGACTTAGAAGTGAAAAAGGACAGATTCTAGGGGGACAGTAGAATGAAAGAAAGCAAAAGTACAAACATAAATAAATAACAATAATAATAAAATGAAATAAAATGAAAAGAAGTGTCAAGGAACTAGAAACTATGAAAAATTCAAAACATATCTGAGAATTACTGAAAAAAATTCACAGTTATTTCCAGTTGAGTCTTCTATCTTTCATTATGCACACATATCTACACACATATTGTGAGAATCACAGCACAGTACAAGGCTATTACACAAATAAATTCCAAATATACCTCTCTAGAAGTCTTTTTCTCATTAAACACCAAGTCGATGATCATTTCTCTATGAGCTGGAGACAACCTTCTTCTCTGTACTTTAATTTTTTTCTTGTCTTGCATCATTTCAGAATCCGAGTTTTGAGGAAAATACTTAGTAGGGGCACCACTAGAACACGTGGGTGGATTTGCTTCAATAGTCACTACTTCCGTTCCTGCTGCCTGAACCTCCACAACTGCCTCTGCTTCTGATTCTGTTAGCTGCGGTTCCTGTGGTTGTGGTGGCTGTGGTGGAGGTTGCTGCTGTTGTTGCTGTTGTTGCTGCTGCTGCTGTTGTTGTTGTTGCTGTTGTTGTTGTTGTTGCTGCTGCTGCTGCTGCTGCTGTTGCTGTTGTTGCTGCTGTGCCTCAGCTATGCCATTACTAAAGTCATCATGAGGCACAGCATTCGCCATGGTAGTTATATCCTGAGCTGTGTGGTTCATGGTGGGTAATGCAGTGGTCACCCCATTACCTAGAGCAGCCATGTCATTGTTAGGAACAGGGTTGGCCACTGGATTACCCACAACAGGTGTTGTGGGAGAGCCTGGACCTGCTATCCAGAATGGAGTGAAGGACTGGGAGGTGGGGGGGTCGCCACCTGACGACATGGTGTTTCTGGAAAAGAATAATAAAATATGAGTAATAAAATATGTCACTCTGTATTACCAGAACTGGAAGAGAAATTACAAGCTACAATCAAGAGAACATTTATAAACTACCTAAAAGCAAACTGGCAAAGGTACTCAGAAGATATTGAGAAAAAGCTAGAATACTTTGAAAAAGACCAATATCCATTCCTGGATAAAGCAATAAACAAAATAGCAACCACCAAAATACCACATGACATAATGTCCACAGACCAAATGCCACAAAACATTATGTCACAGGACATAATGCTACATTGTGAAGACTAAGCAAAATGACAGTCCTACATTATCTTCCTTATCATCATAAAATCAGTATTATCATATATGTGAAAAAAATAATACTTGTATAAAGACACATTACCAAAGGTTACAGAAAAAAAATCAACCCTAACTACACACAGGAGATAGTCCCCTTGAAGAAAAAAAGGGAATAATTTAGAAAAAGAATCACAACCTACCTGAACAGAAAAAAAAAACTATAACAATTAAATGAAACATCACAGATCAAAATAACAAAGAACAAAGACAAAAATGGGTAAAACTAACCAACAAAATAGATGGAAAACCTGATACAGGTAGTCGCAAAATGTTGGGAGCAGTAAAAACCATTAAACACTCAAAATTAAATCCCCTGAACCCACCCATGACACAGTTGGTGCAACTCAGGACATAATAGTATCATCAAAACAGCAATGCAACATCATCAACAAGCATTTCTCCAAAACTAGCTTTAAGCCCACAATACCAGAAAACAGGAAAATAATAAAAGAATATATATATATGTAAAATCAAACTTGACACTGAAGCCAACTCCCTATCATCAATAAAGATACAGAAGGGGCAATAAAGAATTGAAAAACTTCAAAACTGAAGGCCCAGACAAGACCCCAAAATTCCAATTCAAACACCTTGGCCAAACAGCCATAAGAGCTTCAAATTATATTTTCAGTTACTCCTGGGTACACAATAACATCCCAAACATCTGGAATAGAGCTCACATAATACTAATCTGAAAAACAAATAAAAAAATAAATAAATAAATAAAAAAAACTCTGTATCATTAAGAATCTCACCACTATCATTTAGAGACAAACTAATAGAGACTGATAACAGTAATAATCAAATCAGAAATACCTACCACCCCTAATCAACAAAACAAGAAACCATCACTACAGTATACAAAGCATATGTTCAATGATGAATTACGTGAGCCACGCATGAGCCCTTAATCATGTCAAGAAGGAGAGCAGTAATGAGCAGAGTTCCACAAGATTCAGTACTTGACTAATAATGCTCCTTGTCTATGTGTCAGTGGCATCATGGAAGGTACAAGCTATGCTAACATGTTTGCTGATGATGCAAAACTCATGAGAAGAGTGAAGAACAAGGACTGTAAGCTATTGCAAAAAAAATCTAGACAACTTTTACATGGCGCTGAGAATGGGAAATAAATTTCAATACAAAAAAAAATGCAAAGTACTGGAAATGGGTAACAGCTGCAAAAGACTATCTTTAAACTATTCTTTGGGAAGTGAACCCATTACAAAAGGAAAAGAGAAAGATTTGGGAGTGATGATAAAAGACAATCTGTCTCCTGACACATACCAGCAGGATTGTGGGAGAGATGTACAGCCTGCTCCAGAAGATTAAATTAGCTTTTCACTATATAAATGAATAGAGGATACAAATATATATACATACATATATATATATATATATATATTTATATACATATATATATATATATATGTATATATATACATATATATATATACATATATATATATACATATATATATACATATATATATACATATATATATATATATATATATGTATATATATGTATATATATACACATATATGTATATATATACATATATGTATATATATACATATATATATGTATATATATACGTATATATATGTATATGTATATACGTATATACAGGGTCTAACAGATAAATCCGTACAACATCTTATCACATGTTTTAAGATTAATATCTCGGGTTATAATAAACAGAGAGTTATGAAATTTTCAGTATATTTAGAAAAGGCAATAAGAACAATGATTTCATTCAATGTAACCACCTTCAGCTGTTATGACGCTTTCAACGCGTTTACGAAACTTGAATACAGCGTTGATGATCACAGACTTTGATAATGAACCCACAGCCTTCTTGATGTCTGTCTTCAGGGTTGTTATACTTCTGTGTGGCTTGTCACATGCCTTGGCCTCAATTCGCGCCCAAAAATAATAATCTAAAGGTCTGGCGAATTTGAGGGCCACAACTCTTTGTTCCAGAACTGCACATTTGACCCTTCGAGAAGGTTGGTGGTCCTCTTCGCTGTGTGGGCTGGAGCCGAGTCTTGTTGGAAGACAAACTGGTTGCCACTAGCCTTATCTTTCATCCAGGGTATTATTTTCTCTTCTAGAACTTTGCAATAGACAACGGCATTGACTTTCTCCTTGTTGTTGAAGAAGTGAGTGAAGACGTCCCCCTCAGTTGACACCACACAGAGCACCATGACACTTGCTGGTTTCTTCGTCGTTGTCTTGTGTTGAACCTCTGAGGATGAGGAGGCTATCCAGCGATCATTCCGCTTATTGAAAGTCACATCAACCGTGAAAATCTTCTCGTCGGAAAAAACTTGATGACTGAGCCATTCGACTTCATCCAGTTCAACAGCTTTTGGCACCTGGTCAAGCGGATTTCTTTCATTTTTTGTGTCAAAAGATGTCTTTGTCCTTGTGAGAATGAGGTTAATCCCAATTTCTTTAATGCTCTGTGAATTGTCATTGTGCTGACACCTCTCTTCTTTGCCAATGTCGATAATGGTAAGGCTGGATTTGCATTGACACTTCTCTTGAGACCAGCTAAAAAGCGAGGTGTTAGAATTCTGCCCCTTCTGGGCTTGTGAGCAGCTCATTGGTCTTCGCCGGTCTCATCAAAACGTTTACAAACATCGTAAACAGTTTGTCTGGAGTATTTTAGCATCCTTATTATGGCGCTAGGAGTGTGACCCGCGCGACGAAGTTCGCATATGGCTGAACGTTTGGCTTGTTCCATTGCTTAATGTTTATTGCACCGGTGCTAGTATACAACTGGCTAAATTATTAGACAAATGGAAGTATCTGGAAACAATCAGAATTGCCATATGTTACTTTTTAAGTGCTTAAAACCTCTTCAAAGTTTGTACGGATTTATCTGTTAGACCCTGTATATATATACATATGTATATATATATATACACATATATATATATACATATATATACACACATATATATATACACATATATATATATTGAAACCCTGATCTGCCCAAGGCTGGAATATGCATCAGTGGTATGGTCCCCACAGAGTGAAAGATATAAGCAAGACTGAGAGAATACAAAGGGCAGCAACCAAACTGGCAGGTAAGCCACATCAGGAATACAGATCTCTTCATACGCAGATGACATAACAATCACATATACAAATTGTAACACAAAGCTGCAGAAATAATACAGCCATACCTTGATACACTCAACACATGGTTCAATACAAAGACTCAAAATAGCCCCAGCCAAATCTACAGCAACACTTCTCACCAACTGGTCAAAAGAACACAAATATAATTATAGAAGAGACCTGAAAAAGAACAGCTTTCCCCACAGGATAATAGACGTTTGGAACAAGTTAGATGAAAATGTGGTGTGTGCAAAAACGATACACAAATTTAAAAACAGGCTAGATAAAATGAGATATGAAGATGGAACACCATGAGCATAGCTCCCCTTCCCATAAAATACAACTAAGTAAATACATACCTCATCTCTATAAACAACACTAATACCACACACACACACATAAAATTCTTGGTGTAACATATGATACATTCATGTCATTCAAACAACACATCACAAACATAAAAAATAAATGCACACCTAGACTTAATGCATTTAAATCAATCACTGGAACAACATTTGGATAAAACAAAGAAATTAATACTACAATATACAAACAATGCATATGCTCAGTGATGAATTATGCAAGTCCTGCATGGGCACCTAATCTCAGTGAGACACACCTCAATACCCTTCAAACCATACAAAACAAAGCCCTAAAACAATTACAGACTGCACAAATACAACATCTACAGACCATCTACACTATGAAACAAAAGTCCTCAAAGTCAAGAATCACCTTGACATAAGAGGCACACAAACACTTGCTGCAGCCTCCACAAACACAGCACACCCGCTATACTGCATAGCAGAACACCCACACACACCAAGAAACATAAAAAAAAATACTCAAATACCTACATCACACACAAATACTCGCTTCTCTTCATCCAAAACCATCAAATACCAGCCTCCAGAAACATATTCATAATCATATCATTCACCGCTCCATTAACACACTAAAAGATAAAACACACTGCTGCATGCCAGACCCCCTGATATCCATCCCTCTGAATCCTCTCTCCCACAAAAGGACAGAGTCCACCTAGCCAGACTGCAGTGTGGCCACCACCCATCCCTCCTAAGCTACCAGAAGAGACTGGATGACCGCATTGTGGACAACTGCCCAGGATGTACCACTTCACCCCATACTATTCAACAAATAATGGAAGATTGCATTATAAACAATCACGCATGCAAACAACACAACATACACTCTATAAAGGATTCGTGGGAAAACCCTGCTCCAGCCGTGGCATTGCTTGGGGAGAATGGACTGCTTGGACAGATAGTCTAGGGAACAACAACTGCCCATACTATACTACCCATTATAGAGGACTGCATTGTACACAATCACGCACACCAACAACACAATATACACTCTCTAAAGGATTTGTAGGAAAACCCATTTCAGCCGTGGTGCTTCTCCGGGAAACAGGACTGCTCAGGCAGACAGTCTAGGGAACAACAGCACAATATCTCTTCCCAGTGTGACTTATGGTCCCAGCCAGAAATTGTTGCTGGTTTCCCACAGATCTTCTGCAAGAGAGACCTGGGACAATGAATTGTCACTCTGTAATCTTTACCCAGGCCTAAAATTTCTATTGTACAAATAATGCATGTAAATAAAAGAATACAGTACATATAGTATAGAATTTTTTTCACTTTCATTTCTGACTAGTGCAAGAAAAAGAGAGAGAGAGAAAGAAAATATGTTGTTTCTGTATGGACACCAGATCTCATGAAAGACACTGATAGATTGGAAAGAGCACAGTAGTAAGCCAAAAAAATCATACTGAATACATGAAAAGCATACAAAAATTGTTTAAAATATCTACACCTATTCTCTCTTAAAATAGGAAACAGAGATTCAGGGGAAGTCCATGTAAGCCTTCAAGATTTTAAAAGGAATTAATACCATCAAAGTTTCAAATATATTTACACTAAATACTAAGTGGAATGGAGAAAATGGCCTCAAGCTTTCAGGTTGTAGATTTAACCTAGAAGTAGTTCAAAACAACTTTGCCAACCAATTCATTCAGGCAATTGAATGTAATATTTTGAAGTTTTAAGAATCACTTGAATAAACACATCACTTTTTTTTTAATCTCATTATGGACCAGAAGGTTTTCTGTTAGGAAGTTTTATCATTGTAACTCAGAGGAGAGATATGGTGAGTGTGAGGGGATGGGATGAAATTATGAAGGTGCTGTAGACAGAACAAATGATGTGATCAGGAGATAATTAACAGGAGAATAAAAGGATACAAAAGAAGAAAAGTGGTGTTGGGAAAGATGGAGAGAATGAAAGAGTTGGTGTGGGAGGGAGGAGTGGGAGGCGGAGGAAGAACATAAAGAAGGGAAAGTAGAGGAGGGGGAGGATGAGGAGGGAAAGAAGAGAAGGCAAAAAAGGGGCGAGCACAGAAGGGGGCCACTGAAGAGGAAGGGGGAGATGCCGAGGAAGAGAAGGGAGACAAGGGGGGAGGGAAGAGACAGAGGGGGGGAACGGGGAGGGGAAAGGGTGAGGAGGAGGAGGATGAAGGGGAGGATAGTGAGGAAGAAAGCAAAGTGAAAAGGGAGGAATGCCAAGAAGAGGAGGAGGAGGAGGAGGAGGAGGAAAGTGAAGAGAACGAGGAAGAGTGGAGTAAGCTATTCTTAGGATCTGACCTAGTTATGGACCAAAAGGTCCCCTGTCGCTATACTCTTCTTCGTATTCCTTTGTAAGGAGGAGGAGAAAAGTGAGGGGAAATAAGAGGAAGATAGTAAAGAGGAGGTAGAAAGGTGAGAAGAGAGGATGGCGAAGAGGAGGATGTGGAGTAGGAGGAAAGGTGAGAAGGAACGATAGTGAAGAGAAAAGGAAAGCAAGGCGGTGGAGGAAAGCTACGAGAAGGAAGGCAGGCAAGGTGAATGAGGAGTAAACCAAGGAGGAAGAGGAAGAGGAGGAGAAGGGGAGGAGGAGGAGGAGAAGGGGAGGAGGAGGAGAAGGGGAGGAGGAAGAGAAGGAGAGGAGAAGGAGGAGAAGGGGATAAGGAGGAGGAAGAGGAGGAGGAGGTGGAAGATGATGATGATGATGATGGTAATGATGATGATGATGACGAGGAGGAGGAGTAGGAAGAGGAGGAGGAGGAGGAGAACGAGGGCGAGGAGGAGGACGAGGGCGAGGAGGAGGAGGTGAAGGAGGAGGACGAGGGTGAGGGGGAGAAGGAGGAGGAGGAAAGCGAGAAGGAAGGTTAGCAACTAGGAGGAGGAGGAGGGGGAGGATGCAAAGAGGATAGGAACGGCGCGAGCCACGAAAGAAAATGGAAAGGTCAGCAAACGGACGAAGCGGGCGATGTGATCGCAAACGTTTCACGCTACGGGTCAGGAGTTGTCGGAGGTGAGGGGGAGGGGGGAGGGGGGGCGTAAACGTTGCGTGTCCCGGGCAAGACGTTCCCACTCCAGCCAGACAGCTGCGAAGAGAAAGTAATCAACGTTGCATATAAAGACACCTCGTCGACGATGTTGCCGCAACAATTTCACTCTAAGAAACGTTTCGCGCTAGCACGCGAGGAGTACATACAAGACAATCAACGTTTCCTCTAGAGGAATTCGTGAATATTAGTGCTACAAATACTTGAGGAACTCGTGAATATTAGTGCTACAAATACTTGAGGAACTCGTGAATATTAGTGCTACAAATACTTGAGGAACTCGTGAATATTAGTGCTACAAATACTTGAGGAACTCGTAAACGTAGTGGCACCAAACGTTGCAAACTAAAATTGGGCTCGTCATAACAGCGAAGGCATTTCAGGCAAACGTCAAAACTTATAACATGAACGTTGCACAGCGGTGATTAGTCTTCAATTTTTCATGGCTCATGACACTATGCTAAACGTTTTACGGCGTTGACATCAACGTTACACTGGAATATAAAGCCCCTATTGTGCACTTTTCTGTCGCGGCACAGACCAAAGGACTTTCGCTTAATCCAGCGTTTCAACCTTTTCCGACTATACCACCCTCTGTTGCCACATCTAAGCAGTCTAGCACCCCTATCTTGTAATTAGATGGATAAAAGAAAGTGAAGTGTATTGATTGATGATATATTTTCTTGATTCCTTAGAACTGAAATAAATTGACAATATTGTTTGTAGAAGAAATAAGAACACCCTAGAAAAATAGAATAGCAAGGAAAAAGTCAAATAAGCACAACTAGGTAATCGATGATACATATATCAATGTGATTTTTGTGTGCATCACTTCCCAGCACCCCGGTTGGACCCCGCGGCTGATCTGAATCGATTGATAGCAACCCAGAACGAATGCACGATTCGTGAAGAGCAACAGATGTAGTCCGCGCTGCATTGGGGGAGATTCTCTACACTAAATAAAAACCCTGCTTGCCGCCAAACCAAAATAATCGTACAAATCATGAATATCACTGAGAGAGAGAGAGAGAGAGAGAGAGATGGGGATGGTGAGGGGGAGATATCACGACTTCGTTAAGACCGAGGTTAGGAGATCCTTCGCAGGACAAAATCGCTTGACGCTTCCCACTAAAGACGCTTTACGGGACGTCAAGGCACATATGACGCTGACACTGGAATGAAGATAAGTGACTGAAATGAGAGAAAGCGTGTCATCCATGCGAGCAATAAGT
>NC_134811.1:11486482-11488982 GCF_046742065.1 Oratosquilla oratoria
GTCCAGCCTAGTGGGTGTGTGTATGTGTGTGCAAAGTTTCATTGTGCACCCCGGAACATCCTCTTACCCCTCCACCACCAGCCTCCTCTACCTTCTCCTGCTGTCTGACGCCCTTGAGCTAGACGCGACCGACGACTGCCACAGTTTACACCATTTTACTATTGTTCTATAAAAGCAATACAAATTACCAATTTACAGCACCACAAATAACATAATGAATATATGCCACTACTCACATGGAGTTTCGGCATTTTCTATTCATGAGATCAAGTTTAAAAAAAAGTTCTTAAATTAACCTAACCAGCATCGCTGCCAGCTGTAGACGCGGTCCCAGTCGTCTCAACGACTGCAATATCAATCGTGACTCTGACTTCGACTTCCCTGTTATAGTGTTCATTAATGATATTAGTATTTGATTCATCCACAGTGAAATACCTGCCAATTCAGTTTCCCTCAATGATCACAAACATGACCGGCGGTCATTTGTTTCTGCATTTCAAATTCAAACGTTTGTGTTCATATCGTATGAACATTAGGACAATTACCCCCTCCCTGAATATTTGGAGGGTCCCTAGCAGCCCCCTTCCCCTACATCCTTCAAAGAATACGACAAAGATCATCATTTTCGATTATTAACATTCAAAACGCATCTGAAACTCTCGCTGCATAGTGAAACGGCGTATACGCTCGTGAGTGAATGAAAGTTTCCGGAATTTCCCGCTCCGAAAGTTGTCATTTTCAATTACTATCAATAAAAAGCACAAACGTAAAATCCGTTCATTTCGTACGGAGCCTGACAGATCGAAACAAAGAGAGTGAAACGTTACACTTTTCATTTGATATCTCCGTAATTTTAAGGCGAATTACAAGTTCCAACAAATATTTGCAGACACTATACTGTTAAGAATTTAAGTGTAACAAAAAATCCCGAAGGAACAACGCTAACCGCGATAAAACGCGACTACCAAAAGCAGACTTTACCAGAATTCGTCCGGCAGCCATATTGAATCGAACAGCTAACATGGCGAAGGACAGAGACAACCGGACGAACCCAAATGACACCACTGTTTGGAGAAAACTTAACTTTACGCAAAACTGTGATAGTTTTGTACCATGGTAACATGCTATTTTCATTCAGTGATAAACATGGCGTAATGAGACAACATAAAACGAAGATTTGGGTACTAGTATCTGTTTAAATAAGGCCTAAATAGCTACATGCTTGGAGAACCCGGAGTGATCGTTACGTCCTTTTGCTTTTCAGCTATTTTCACTATAATATGTTACATTCGTATTGATACTGAACAAAACAAATGCTCTCTCACTCCAAGCGCACGTGGTTCGCCTAACGCACCTCAGTTTCGTACTTACCCGTGACTGGACTTCTGTATTGAGATGATTTGAAGACAGAGCGAGGAAAAGCAATGTTGTTGATACGAGGGACAGTGAACGAGTGTGTGTGTGTGTTAGGGGGGGTGCGTGTGCGTGTCCGTGTGCGTGTGAGGTTCTCTTCGTGCGTTTACGTTTTGAGTGCATAGGTGTGCTTGTGAATGCATGCGATAATTCCGGTGAGTAGTTAATTAAGAGGTAATATTCTTTGTTGACCCGGTGCGTGCATTTTGGTAACGTGTTACAAGAGCCCTAGAGATGGGTTTGCATGTGCGTACATGTAGTCCTCGCAACTTCCATAATCACGTAACATCATGCCACAAGTGATTATATACTCTATGGAAACACAATGAAATTAAAATAATGAAAAAAACGTGAACAGTTGCAACAACATAAATTTCTCATATACTTCGAACCTGAAACAGCGACTACTGTTTGAATATCTATTGCATATTAGTTTAATTTGTTATTATTAACATTATTATCAAATTATTTAGATGAAACCCACTGTTCTGAATTACCGTGTAATTCTCCAGATTACGTAGGACTGTCGTGTAACTATTGTCATGGAAAGATGCAGGGGGAACGGAGTTCGTTATTCCTACACTCGCTGCGATTTACTTTGCTAATTCAATCTGCCGCCAAACGATTATATTGAACCAAGGAAAACGACCTCCGAAATGTGAGACTTAAACACATTTCGAGTTTATTTTTATAAACGTTTTCTAGCTGCCGCCAGGCGATTTTAATTAGGTTATTAGCGACAGGGTTGATTTTACTCACTGTAATGGGTTCGATTCCATTCAAAATTCGTGAGCAAAAGGGCTCAGGGTCGATTCCCATCAGCTAAAAATGACTATTGTACCTACCTCTCTTAGTACAATGGGCGGCAAAGGAGACGGTTTCATCCCCAGTTATGCACTCCTCGTAAATCTTATTTATATGTTGTAACTATACTGTTACCATAGACATTATTATCATTACCATCATCACTACCATTACTATTATTACTTTCATTATTATTATATCATTATTATTGTCTTCATTATCATCATTATTACCATTACTATTATCATTATTATCACTATTATTATTATTATCATTATCATTA
>NC_134811.1:11496482-11663982 GCF_046742065.1 Oratosquilla oratoria
CCTCCATCAGGAGATACAACACAAGGAGTTAACGCTCCGGACCGGACCCAAAATCTCTCTGCATCGACTTCGATGTTTTTTTTTTTTCTCTCTCTCTTTAATACAAGAAAAACTAACATGGCGACAGGTTTTCTCCTACCGACCGGCGACAAAGAAACAAACCCAAGTTCTTACAACCCAGACAAGTCCAACGTTTCTTCTCAGAAAGATCTATAAGTGGGGCCCAATGACCGTTGCTGGTTACTGGGGGGCTGTGGACTTCTAATTAGTGAACCTCAAAACATTGGTAAATAATATCATTAATGACCCAGCGAGACAAATTGTCGATGTTCTAATACCAGACGATTCTATTCAACGTGGGGGTAAATATCAGGCTAAAGTGGTTAGTAATGTATACACTTACATGTATTCAAAATATCAGATTAAAGTATATATTAACGAATACACTTACTCGTATACAACGTATGCAATAGACACGCTGACGAGATTCGTGGGTATTTTCTTTTGTTTCCTCCATAGCCAACATTACAACACAGATAGCGTGGTCACATCCTAGTGTAAACAATTTCCCAGCTGTCTTTTTTTTTTCGTCCACTGGCAGGCAATATTGGCCAATCACGGTGCATGGGTGATGTCAGAAGGCGAGATTCGAACTGGGAGCCGTTGTACCACAGGGTGAAACCGCTCAACCATCGCTCTATCAATATGAAGAAAATAAATTTGAATTCAATATAACATGAGCCAAATCTGTCACTGCCTTAACGAAATTGACACAAGGGTGTTGGGTGACTGCGCCTGGCCACTCATTTTCTTTCGCGGCAAAATGACGTCATATATGGCCGGTACGTATGGCGTCTCAAAATATGACATAACAGTCCTGTCTTCCTCAGAAGAAGCATAAATAAGACTGGCACAACTAGGATATTTATCAAAAATTGTTGAGCGAAAAATGTCTCATCACGAGCATGAGTTCTGTATGATTTATATTCATAAAGAGTTGGTACTCAGGTGGACGATTTGATCCACTGAGAAACAAAACCATAAAAAGAAAGAAAATAATTCTATCTCCCTTATAAGGGAAGTAACAAAGTCAGAGGTACCTATTCCCACCAATTTCACTTCCTTCCACCACCCCCTCCACTCCTCCCATCTCAACATCCTACTCTCTGTAGCCCCACAGGGTACATTCCTATGAGAAGCCAAGAAAAACATATAAATAATAAATCAGCGGTGCTCCCAAGCAACACGTTGAGGTCCATCATCTGCACAGTGTTACGACGGAAGAATTTGTGATTAATACCACATCACCACAAATATTTACTCATAGGTTCTCAAAGATGTCAAACACATCTAAATTAAATACTCTGGCAGCAGCTAAAATAAACGAACAAAAGGGTGACAATACATCACTAAAACTACGCGAGCACATCACAGCATTTACACAAACACATCACATTACCATCGTGAGGACAACGTAGCGATTTTTTCTTTCTTTTTAGCATACTAACTGCAACTGCCTTAACTATAATTCCGTATAACATCAGCTCTCCGGTAATAACCAGATTTGGGGACAGTATCGCGCCGTAGATGGAGTCCGAGAATTGTATGGAGAGCAGCAGAATGGAGGAACAATAGATTGATTGCCATTCCTTTGTTATATTATCCTTCATTCATATAAGAACGCTGCAAGACTGGTCCACAGGAATGTCATCCGAGTTTCTAAAGTAATGGCTTCATGAAAAATATACAATCAATATCCCACACATTCATATATATATATGCAATAAAAACACTAGGAGCGTGTACTTGTTGGGTACCAGGACGGCCCAAACGTCCCTTACTTGTTGGCTACCAGGACGGCCCAAACGTCCGTCACGTGTACTTCTTCCACTACCTCTCCGAATGCCCTCTTCACTATGTCATATATTCTGTACCTTGTTTCTTCATCTTATAATTCCTTGTTTGTATCTGCACTGAAGATGTAATTATACGAAAGCGCTCTGCTTCGTTAGTTTACTTTTCCTATTGGTTACTTACGCATATATATATATATATATATATATATATATATATATATATATATATATATATATATATATGCAAATAAATGATCAAAACACGTGATTCACAAAATGTATAATAAAACCACTTGAAAAATAAAATGAAAGATCACCGAATTTTTCGTCTATTTGAATATGTCAAATAGACGAAAACGTTCGTTCACCTGTCATTTTATTTTCAAAGTGGTTTTATTTCATATATATATATATATATATATATATATATATATATATATATGTATATATAATATAATGTGTGTGTGTGTGTGTGTGTGTGTGTGTGTGTGAATAAACAGCTATCACCCATTTACTGATTCAGAGTTCACTATTGGAGAAAGGCCCAACGTCACACGAGTCGTGCGTCGGCGCAAATATCTGCCACGTCACTCCTGCAAACCTCTCCATCTTGTTACTCCACCTGTTTGTTGTCCTCTTGTACGATTTCCATCTTATGGCGTCCAGTCACTTGCGCCATCTCTCATCCTCATTTCTGGCTATCTTTCTTACCCAACTCAATTTACGTTCCTTTATCTCCTCCACAATATTGTTCACTCCAATCTTCTCTCTTAGCCAGCTTGACCTTCCTCTGTCTTTCAGTGTTAAGGGCCATTTACACGATCAAACAGTTTGACAAACCCGGTTTGTCAGACAAGTGTTTGAAGTAATGTTTGACCGTGTGACTGGGGTATTTGGTCGTTAAACACGTTTGTCGAACGTGTTTGACAACCAATTACCCTATTCACACGGTCAAACACTTGTTTAACAAACCGGGTTTGTCAAACCGTTTGACCGTCTAATTGTCCCTTTACTGTCTTGCCAACAACGATCTTGCCAATTCTCTCTCCATTGTGTAAATTTGAAATATTCGACTGGTTAACGGACGTGTTTTGTAAGTCTGTTGACAATGGATTCGTGCCTATTTCTTGGGGGGGGGGGGGCAGAGAAAGGTTGTTCCTGTTTTCAAAAACGTCATCTATGCACAACTACAGACTAATCAGTTTTAAGCCGGTTATAAGTAAATTGCTGGAATTATTAATAACAAATATCATCAGGGATCGATAGACTCGTACACGTACTCGTGACTCGTGACTCGTACACGGGTTCAATAAGGATAGGTTGTGTGTAACTAATCTTTTATCCTTCTACACTAATGTCTACAAGACGGTAGATAACAATGGTAGTTACGGTGTCATATGCCTTGAATTTAGCAAAGCATTCGACAAGGTGCCCCACCAGAGACTGCTTAATAAAATCAAAGTTCATGGCATAGGAGGAAAAGTGATTGGATTAGAATATGGATTAGTGACAGAAAAAAACTATTTCTTTTTACAAGGAATTTCTTTTCTTCGCATATACTCGTAGCTTTGCCTCCTTGCCTATTCTTGCCTATATTTAGATCATTCAAACTCACTTGAAGAATTAGAACAGCTGTCAGACATGGAGGTTGAAAAGTTAAAAGTAACTTTAGCCGTATTCGCTTCCTGCCTCTCGCTCACGTTGCGCTCTCGCCCTTAGAATAGAGCTAACCAAGATCTAAGAATATAAGGTCTAACCACTTCCGACCGAATTTCGAGGGAGTTGGCGCAGCGAGCCCGTGAACGTCACCTGGCTGTTCAAAGTGGGGTTAGCGGGTCCTATAGCTGTCAGTTGAAGTTGGTCCGTCGTTCGAAAATGACGTCGCCTTCGCTCGCACCGCTCCACTCAATTAGTTATATTCTGACAAATATTATATAAAATATATATATATATATAAAATATTATAGTTCCTGTCTATATATATGAATATATAATATATATGATATATAATATATAAAATATTATAGTTCCTGTCTTCCTTGGCGTTTCACAGTTTTCTTCAGTGTATCACAAAGAGAAAATGGACGCATCCAAATGACGTCAGAAGCTGCGCAGAACTGCTCCAGCGGTTAGACCTGTTTACTTAGACCTTGGAGCTAACAGGGCATTAGGATTCAGCGCTAGGACAGTTACAAACTAAAGTGTATAGTTAATCAATAAACTCTATTTGGCGATAGTTAGACCCATCATTGACTATGCGGTACAGTTTTGGTCTTCGTCTTATAGAATGGATAACAATTCAATAGAATCAGTATAGTGGAAATTTTCTAAAATTATATATGGACTTAGAAATTTACCATGCGAAGACAGGCTTTGGCACCTTAACTTACACTCTCTGGAAAGACGAAAAGTCCGGGGTGAACTAATACTTAACTCGCATCCCCTTCCTCTCTTGATTTCATTCCAAAACATCTTTTTATTGTTTTCAAATTTTTCTGTCAGAATCCTCCCCATTTTACATCTGTTCTTGGGGGAGAGAGTGGGGAAATATCGAATCAATATTTCGTGGAAGGTAACTTGAGAGTGGAGGATAGATGGAGAAAGAGGAAACGAACAGAGGTAGGGAGGTGCTTAGAGTAAATTGTTTAAATGAGAAAGAAAAGGAGCAAGAACAAAAGGAAAAACTGAGAGAAGTGTGGAAGGTGGTGAAGGATAAAGTGGAAGTAGGTGTGGAAGGGGAATGGATGTGTTTCAAGGAGGATGTGACAAGGCGTGTAAAGACTGTATGTCGAACAAGAAGGATGGGAGGGGATAGAGATAAGGGTAGTGAGTGGTGGGATGATGAAGTGAAGAGAGTAGTAGAAGAAATGAAGCGAGCATTCAGGGACTGGTTACAAAGTAGGATGAGAGAAAAATATGAGAAGTGTAAAGAAAAAAAAAAAGATAAAGGAGGCACAAAGGAGACCAGATGTATTTTGTAGCAATTTTGAAATTCTGCAAATAAGCAAAGTGCTTCCCAAAAAAATAATTATA
This sequence comes from Oratosquilla oratoria, assembly GCF_046742065.1. NCBI lineage: Eukaryota > Metazoa > Arthropoda > Malacostraca > Stomatopoda > Squillidae > Oratosquilla > Oratosquilla oratoria. The sequence goes on from NC_134811.1 coordinate 11,501,372, forward strand.
ATTTTCACTCAGTAGGGTATAAGTTCCAATGCACCAGCAAAACAACTAACGAGTTTCTGTATAATGCAAATATAGAATTTACAATTAATAAATGTTCATGTTTCAGATGTACTTTATATTATCACAATGAATCTTGAAAAAAAAAATCCAACACGACGTTTTATCGACACACAGGTATATGTTTAGAAAACCGGGCACTACAATATACAGATATATCAAATATAAAGAGGCATTACATCATAGAACTAAACCAGTATAACACGTCACTCACTACCAGTTGAAAAGATATAAAACCTATGTGGTTCCAGAGGTAAATCAAAACTGGACAATAGTAATTAAATAATTCACGTGACTGGAGCATATATAGGGTGTTCAGCAAAAAATAAATAAATAAATAAAAATCTATCGTTCAGGAACTCGAGAGCAAACTGATTATATCGGTTTCACTGCCGGTACGAATTACACCATGCTTCAAAATTTCTCCATTTCACGTACACACACACACACACATATATATATATATATATATATGTATATATATATATATATACATTTATATATTCATCTGCTGGGATTCGAGCCCCCGCCAGAGCGGAATGCTTCATATAAGGTGAGGACCGTACCGCCTGTGCCCCGCTCTGGCAGGGGTTTGAATCCCAGCAGATGAGTTTATTTCCAATTGTCAAAATGACGCAAACATATATATATATATATATATATATATATATATATATATATATATATATATATATATATATATATATTCATACGAAGGCGTGGCCAGCCCTGATCTACAGCTGTGACCGTCGAGCCGGCAAACGTGCTTGACACGCCAATACCCGGTAAGGCGACCACGCTTGCCTCCTCCACCCACTGTAAATCGGTCCACGAGTTCGAATCCATAACCTAACTAGAACTAAGGGGCCGGTCACAGGGCTACCAAATTAGGATGCCCAGCGGCTGTGTCTAGTGAAGGAACCGCCGATTCCCTAGGCCAGCGACATCCTCTTCAGTAGACCAGCGCCCAAGATTGATCTGCCAGGAATACCCTCACCTCACCGCTAAGAGAGAATCCAAGCTATGCAGACCACTCAAGACCTTTGCCCACTTGGTCATTGTGTTTTCCATTGCAAAACCTAAAATATTACCCCCAAGAACTTTTATTGCCGCCTGCTTCCCATACCTCCCAATTGTTTTCCTTGCAATTAAAGTCATCCACATTGTCCAAATGTTTTCTGCAATAGGACAGATGTTGCTCACAATATTTTTGCATCTTTTAACTTTCTTATCCAGTCTCCTACAAAGTTTTGCTCCTCTTTTTCAATGCAGCTTCTTCACTTTCTAAATTGAAACCCGAAAAAGCTTAACATTACTTACCTCTCGTTATTTTTTCCCTCGATAGCATATTTCCTTATATATATATATATATATAAATATATATATATATATATATATATATATATATATATATATATATATATATATATATTATATGCGAATTACCAAGACCTGTTACTTGGTTTGCAATTCGACTTAAATTCTATTCTTATATGACGCTCTCCATCTTCATTTTGATTATGAGCGTTTGAGTCATCTCCTACAGCTACAGATGCAATTTTTCTAATAATTTGCAGTTCTTGTACCTTTCCATTCACAATGTAATTTATCTCTGTTCAGCCTACCACAATGATACACTTCATGTATATAACCTTCACAATAGATTTTTTATCTTTCAGGACTTTCACCACCCGGTCTTGCATTATATATATATATATATATATATATATATATATATATATATATAGATATATATATATATATATATATATATATATATACTTTTTTTTTTTTTTTTTTTTTTTTTTTTTTTGCAACTCCATGATAATATTTAAGTTGGACTGGTTCTTTCCCCCGAATTGCCAATTATACTTTCTAAAATGCCACAATTTTTTTTTCATTTGACATGACCTTGATACGAGTTTTCACTTCATCATATTCACTACATAATTTTCTCTCTCAGTTAATTATTTCATCCAATCATCTGCTCTATTTCCTATCTATGAGCAGCATTTGGGTATTTTTAAAACTGTTTCGAACTCTCGGAATTTTGATTCGTGACCTGAAATAATCTCTCTTGAGACTCTTACATACATATACCAAAAGGTTCTTTTTCCTTTAAAACGGGACTGGTTCAGCCATGGCATACACGCACCCTTCACCTATCCCAAGCATATCCAAAACCCACTTGTTGTTCCTTTTATCTTATCTCCTTTTGGATGAAGACTCACCCCTGTCCCGCAGGGACAGACGCAATGAACCCAGACACAACACCTCCACAGCAAGACCCGACAGTCGAGGCTGGTCTACCCATTTACTAGGAACCCTTTCCCCTCATCCACTCAAGATTTTACAGAGTAGATGAGAAAAAATACCTTCAACCCCCGTCAATTTATCATACATTCACAACTACTCTCCACTCACACCTATATCTTGCCCTCTCCCTTATCTGCACTAAAGACACTTCCTTTATACCTAAAGCCCCCCTTTACCCCATTCATTCATCCTATTCTCGGTCTCCCGCTCAAGTTCACTCCATCCACCTTTGCCTTCCACACTCATCCACCTTTGCCTTCCACACTTTTTTTGCATGTCTTTCTTCACTCATTTTCAATATACCCGAACCATCCCAGTATTCTTTGATCAACCCTATCTGCCAACTCTCTTTTCACCTCTTCTGTCTGGTTCACCACTTCATTTCTCACTCTATTCATCCTCGTGAACTCCACCATACTTCTTAACCATATCTCAAGCACAATTAGGCTCTTCCTTTCTGCCTCCTTCCAAAGTATCTGTCCCATACAGTGCCTTAGTCATAATCACCCCTTCGTATTTTTTTCGTTCATTCCTATATAGCTATTTCTCAGTATTCTTTTCATTCTCCTAATACATTCAATGGCTTTCCTTACTCCATCCCCTGTTACATGACCCTAAATAATTATGGCTCTTTACTTCCTCCAGCCTCTCTCTTTTAAACTTACCTCTCTCTGCCTTCCTCTCCCCTTATCCATCTCATCACCTTATTTTTGCCTACATATACTTTCATCTTTCTCCTCTCACATACCTTCCCAAACTCCGCCACTAGCTGCTTCAGACCCTCTTCTGACCCAACAACATGGGCAGAGCCATAAAAAAAATCACCTCCCACGCAGCCCCACATTTACCTGAAACCACTCAATACTCTGGTGATGCTTCCTAAAAACCTAATCGTCCATTATTGTGCGTGTGCGTGCATGTTTGTATGCGTTATTATTTAACACTAACTGGAAGCATGCATCAGGGAGCCCGATGTTTCACTCACACGCTAGCGCCAGTCCCCACGTGGGTCTCTCCGAGCAAGCTCCCATGCAGTCACTCTTCCCACTCTAAATAACTCTCGACAGGCTCGACCAACTTGCCCCCATGTACAGGGGTGGCCAATGAATACGAATAAATTAATAATTGTAAAGCACTACATATACAAGCGTGCGGTCGCTTAGGAGGCAGAACAAAGACTGCCTCTGACGCCAAGCCACGCCACCAAGCTCAGACTTGGCGGGAAAGTCACAGCGCGGGAAAAAACATACACGAATCGCAACCAGATATTACAGTAACAAGTACAACATAATTATATAACATGTGACAAATATATAAGGGAGGATAAATGTATTTCCCAGTCTATCAATACATACAAACAATAATCACAAATGTACACGTACACCATAACACACAGCCATGAATTCTGTGGGCGTCCCCTTCGCCTTCTCCATCGAAGACAATTCTGCGAGTAGGATTAACATCGGGGAAACGTGCCATATGCTCATGTAGCCGAAGTAGACGTTTCGCAGTATATTTTTTGATTTTATACGACCACCCTAGCGATATTCCATGATTCTCCGAAGGTACTGGGTATCAAAGACATCAAGACCTCTCTTCAAGTCTGCATTCAATGCCCACGTCTAACAGCCCTACAACAAGACAGGGAGCACAAGTGACTTGAAGATTCGGATCTTAGTCCTGCATAAATATGACATTGCGGTCATATACTCAACCAGAGTATATGACCGCAATGTCATATACTCTGGTTGAGTATTGCTGGGCAATACCTTCGAAGTACTTTCTGACATGACCCACTACTGTTAAATACTACACTACCAAGGCATGTGAAGCATTCCGAGACCCCAGTGCCCTCACCACATGTCATCTAGTAAGCCCCTAAACGGCGGGACCTTGATCTTGGTCCAGATCGAAGCCTCGAATCCAAGCGGTCCCGCCTCCCTGTACAGTGACTCGAGGACTGCAACCAGAGCCTCCAACGACTCCGGAAGAAAAAACAGCATCATCAGCAAAGACATGGCCAGTGACCTTAGTGTTGGCAACACTGATCGACAACTCTGTTTAATACCCAGTCCATGCAGGTGTTGAAAAGTGTCGGAGCGAAGACGCACCCTTGCCTCACTCCTGAATTAACAAAGATGAAGCTGGACACCCCCACTCAACCTCTTACAGCACTTTCTGTCCCAGAGTATAAGCCAAGCATCAAGTCAGTAATCCTCGCAGGAATCCACGGATTCGCGGAAGATCCCACAGCACCGAGTCAAACGCTTTCCTGAGGTCAACATAAGCTGCATGAAACCTCGGTTTAAAATCACGCCGGCGCTTCATACGAACACGAGGCTCTAGGATCGGATCAGTTGATGACCCACCTGGCGTGAACTCAGACTGCTCAAACTCCTGAAACTTTAGCAGATGTGAACGAACCCGTGTCAGCAACAGATGTGTGTACTCACCTAATTGTATTATACAGGAAAGGAGCAACGCTCGTGAGGTCCCGTCTCCTACTTTCAAATCTATCGTACTTAGCTTCAAATTCATGCAGTTCCAAATAATGCTATATCCTTGATTTCCAATTATTTTATTACAATTCATGTTATGTCCTTCATTGGATTATAACTCCAAAGCTGTTCCAATTATATGGAAAAATATTCCTTCACATCCTTTAGAGATTAACCTTTCTTAATTTGTTCGCATATACTTCTTAAAGCCCTCTCATCCCTAACCAAAAGACATCTTTTGTCATAGCGGTCTATCCCCCTTAGTGACCTGAATACTGTAATCATATCACCTCTTTCTCTTCGATCTTTCAAAGTTGGCAGACCCATTACTTTTAGTCTCTCCTCATATGCTTTATCTGCCAGGTTGGGAACCTGTTTGGTTACCACCCTTTGCATTCTCTCGGTTTTGCTTATATCCTTCACTCTGTGTAGGGACCATACCACTGACCATACCTCGTGAACTCCACCATACTTCTTAACCATATCTCAAGCACAATTAGGCTCTTCCTTTCTGCCTCCTTCCAAAGTATCTGTCCCATACAGTGCCTTAGTCATATAGTGAAAAGTGTGTGTTCATGTGTGTATTCACCTAATTGTACCTAATCCTACTTGCCTAATTGTAGGATACAGGAAAGGAGCAATTTATCATAACTGGCTACAGATTCACACGTGGTTCCAACTTGGGCTTTATCTCCCCTTTTCTCCAAGTGCCATACTTGATTTAAACTCACAATTTGTTCCGATTTGGACTATATCATCTTCTAAAATATTATCTATGCATCTATGTGATTTCTTTTTATTATTATTATTCACGTGCGTGCGTGTGTGTGCGCGCGCGTTTGTGTGATTCACTATGGTCTTGGATCACGTGTTGGACTCGTGATCGACGGTTATTAACCTCCCGGATGAGAGCTCAGAGCTCATATGACCGATCTATGGTTAATACTGTGACCTTACACGCATACACACCCCCAACTCCCCGTCCACGAGAGTTCGAGTAACGCCACGCAGCGCAGCGATACTGAAATTATTTCAGCCCTGAGCGGGAGTCGAACCCGGACTGCCGGAGTGGCAGAAGAGAACTTTTTAACCACAGCGCCACGAGGTCTGCGTGCGTGTTTGTGTGTGTGTGTGTACACTATACATACTGTACATCACACCTGCCCAAAAAACACCTGCAGACAGCCTTGCCCCAAGCCCCTTCGACGGTCGCAGCGCACCAGCCCAACTGTACACACACCTCTCCTACAGCAAGACGGGTCTTTCAGACAACTGCAGAAGGAAAGAGAAGAGCCACGAGACAACCCGTTCCCCCCTCCCCTCTCCTTACTGCCTCACCTTGACCTCGTCCTCACACCAGCTCGCTCATTCCCGTGCTCGCTCGCTCACCCTCGCAACGTCTGGTCTGTGGACTACGGCGAGTCACAAAAAACCCGGTCCCGCTAAGGAAATGCAACTGTACTACATACGATCGACAATCGAACCCATGGACACCTCACCGGACCCGGTGACCCACGGATATTTCGATTGCAAACTGTTCTCCGGGTTCCGATACACTATACAAGGTGTTGGAAATATACCTCGGCTTGTCCTACAAGGTAGCCGTCAATATACCTCGGCTTGTCCTACAAGGTAGCCGTCAATATACCTCGGCTTGTCCTACAAGGTAACCGTCAATATATATTCTCTTCTAGCGACCCCCGCGCGACTTAATTGGAAAGGGTGCAGCCGTGATACGAATTCCACGATTCACTTTTTTGTTATTATTTCATGATCTATTGGCACGCTACATATCGTGATCTCGTTTATACGAAGGCAATTCATTCAGATGAAGGTCGATTCACTGTTGGGAGGTCCTTCTTTTTCAACCGAGTTCATACTTTACAGTTGTTGTTTTTTTCGTGTCAGATCCACCCGACTTCATTCATGTACGGAACTACAATTTTCAAGCAATCTCACCCATCTTCAAGGACTATTATTCTAGTTCAGCACCAAAGTCACCTATAATTTCTTTACTCCCGTCCGCGTATAAAGTACTGACTGCATCGATTTTATGTAGTCAATGTTTTAGGGATTTCAGTGGCACATCTAAGGAACAACCACGTATCGATAGTATTCTTTCATATCTGGAGCCTAATCGCCACATGAAAAATTCTAATAATTCGTCACTTCCACTATCCCCCTATTCTGTTACTCTCGTTAAATCTCTACCACCTCTTTGATATTGTTCCCTAGGACAGACTCGCTGGTGAACTTCGACGAAATACTAATTTCACCCAGGTGATGTCACCTACAGATTTTATTATATTTCAGTACGATGACGCCTACGTGGGCGTCATGAGGATCGAGTGGGTACACGAGCATCCCTGCATCGGCGTCTTGATTATATATATATGTATATATATATATATATATATATATATATATATATATATATATATATATATATACATATATATATATATATATATATATATATATATATATATATATATATATTGCAGTTGTACATGAGTTAGCCCCGGATTCTGTTAATTGGTTTGATCACGTTTTCTGTGTTTATTATTCGAAGAAAAAGAGAATGAGTATTACAGCAGTGACGTTATATTTTATCATGCGAGTAGTGTGATGCATCGTTCATATGGCAGCTGATGCTGCGCCCGAGAACTTGACTCGTACTGAAGTGGTTGAAGAGGATACCAACCTCTCAATCCTTAGCGGTGGTCACACAGAAGCATTTCCATCAATCAATCCGAAAAAATCAAGAATGTCCCCCAAAAAATGGAAGAATTCCAACAAATTTTGTGGAAATACTTCCAACTTTGTTGATCAAAAGTGCCCAACATTTTTATGCTACTGATCGTCTGCGAGTATTATCGACTTGCAAAAATCGTTATCTCGATTATATACATGTCCTTTACATTTGTAATAAATGTTACTAACTATGAACTAGATGTAATTGGTCTATACATGTAATACTTTTGGATACTTATATATAGTAATTTGAATGGAATATTTTCTTTCTTTTAAATGATTGTCAGTACAGACTCAAATACCATTCATCTTTGTGGAAACTATTCCATGGTCCTTTCTGTAAGTATGTAGCTATGACTGAGCAAGTAAGAATGTCCCTATATTTATGGGAAAACGAGTATGCCAACGTCAAAAAAGAATCCAGTCCCTGATTCAGGCTAAGACAAATGGCCCCTCCTGGCTCGGAGGAAAATCGGCTGAACTGTATAAATTGAATCTTCAAATCAAGCATGCCCCAAATTAAGCAGCTATGGCCTGGCCCAACACTAAGGTCCATGACTTTCCTCTTACATTGGCAATGCTGAAGGTGTACATACTTTCCCATAACCCCTAGGGCTGCTGAGTTAATTATAAACTCAGTGCATAGTCTCCCTTTGCTGGGTTCTGTGGTGGGTGGGGGAATGACACAGTGAATCTTTATATCTGTGTGTATAGCATCCAAACATAGAAGTCTTTGTAGAGGTGGGCTTACAATCTGCCCCCCCCAAAATTCATTGCCCACTACATGGGAGGCCAGGGTGGGGCATACAAGGAACAAACACATCAAGCCAGGCCTGGGGTGAACCTCAAGCAAATTCTCCATAAGGGCATCTGAAACATTCCTGCCCTTCCCAAGGACAACCAACTACCCTTTTATTGGTGAAGCTCAGGAGGTTTAGAGCAGATATAGTAGGTCTAAGGTGAGGAGATGGGGCAGCAGAGAGATCAGTAGCAAGAGTTACACCTATTATTCGTTACGTCACAGCAATGAGGTCCATGTTAGAAAGTGAAATAGATACAAGCGTATCTGATCAACTACAGCCTGTTTTTATAGGGGTTATTTTGGTTGATGAGTGTATGATTTTGGTGAGCTTGAAATACACCATGAATATCTCACTTCTTGCAACATACACTCCTACAGAGGTGCATAAACTTTAAGAGAAGATGATCTAAGCCAAACTTGACTACACATAACTCATTGTAACACTGTAGTTGCCCAGCCAGTGCCCACCACATGACACACTTGTTTTAAATGGCTTCAATGTTGTTACTACCACCAACAGAACTGGCAATGAAGTATGTGTTGGTTCTCATTGTTCTAAAACCAGGAATATTATGAGTACTCTTCTTCCAATTATGTAAAATTCAGGTTAAGGGCTATTGGATTCTGGTTCCAGAGATGATAGTCACATCAATGGACTTGGTACAGCACTGCTGGAGGTGTGCCAAAGGAGATTGATCAAATCCATAGGATATTGCTCATTATTCCTCCAAACAATAACATGTTGTTTTTGTTATGAACTGTAGTTTACCTGAACTTCTATCCTTGTACTGCTGTCATGTACATAAACAACAAGAGACACCATGCATGATCTCCCCTCACACCACTTCCCAATAAAGATCACCACAGAACTAGAAGAAATAACACAATCTACATATAAGTGAGAAGTGTATGCCGGGAGGTGCATAGCTGCAGCCAAAGCCATCACTGAGCCCTATGTACTTGGATTGTTGGGGCAAGTAATATTCATTGCTGCAAATCACAGAGAAGTGCAGGATAAACCTACAAAAATACAAGACCCACACACTTCCAATTACACCATCAACCATACAAGAGAACATTCATAAATTACACCTTGTAAATACCATATCAACATATTCAAAATCTACTACAAGCTGGTAGTAAGGCTTCATACATTTGTATACTTGCAACCCATCTAGCTTGTTGGATATCTAATTCAGACAAAACACACACACAATAATTGGAAATCAAAGATATAGGCTAAGTTGGAACTGTACATGTAAACTACAATTAGGTAAATACACATACACAAAGCCAGTCCAGCATCTTCCCGATACATGCACACTCTATTTTGACACTATAACCATTTGTTTATTCACCCAAACTTGCCCTGGTATGCCACGGTGAAAGAGGGCTATGCCTGTATTTACCTAATTGTAGTATACATGAAAGGAGCAATACTCATTGGGTTCCATCTCCTATTCTCTAATTTTCTAGCATACCTAGACTCAAATTCACATACAAGTTCAACTTAATCTATATCCTTGATTTCCAATTATCATATTTAGATTTGAACTCATGTATTATTTGAGCTTGGGCTATACCACCTTCTAAGCTATTCCACAAAAGAAAAGACATAAATTTATTTTAAATAAAGTGCTTACAAAGTATGATGGGAATGGGTTTATGAAGATGGACAGACTGAAAAAAGAGGTGAGGTGGAGAGCATGGACAGAAAGAGACCTAGCACATAGGGTTGGTCAAAGAATACTGGGATGATTTGGGTATGTGGAAATAATCAGTGAAGAAGGATTAGCAAAAAGAGTGTACAAGGCAGATGGATGTGGAGAACTTGAGGGAAAGACCAAGAATGGAATGGTTGGATGGGGTGAAAGGGGCTTTGAGTACCAGGGGAGTGTCTGTCAAGCAGGAGAGGAAAAGAGATAGGTGTGAATGGAGAGTTGTTATAAATGGGAGAGGAAATGACATGGCCAAAAAAGAATTCTTTTTGTCTGCTCTCTCTCTCTTTTGAGTGGATGAGGGGGGGGGGTAGGATCACTATGTAATGAAGAGGTGGGGGTAAACCAGCTCTGGCTGTCAGGCCCTACTGTGGAGGCACTGTGTCTTGCTGCATTACCTGACCTGAGCAGTGAGTGAGGGACAGGGATGACCCTTTATGCACAAGGAGCTAAGATAGGAGTGACAACAAATGTGTTTTTAGATGAGTGGGGAATGGTTGAAGGATGGAAATATACTTTTCCTTGGCCACTCCCCTTAAAAGGGGTAAAGGGATGTTTGGTATATGTATGTATAGATACCAGTTACATCATTTCACTTAATTTGATTTTATTATTTGTCTTTGAATTTCAGTAAATAATTCAATACTTATATATTCATAAAGAAAGGTTTTTTTCTTATAGGATATTCCCTGCACCAACAGTGAGAAAGCTCTAATCATATTACATCTAACATATTCTAGTCTTTTGGCAATACAAAACATGGCAATTGCAAGCTATTGTATCTTGGGCTCATTGTTTGTGTAATATTTCACCCAACACATAATATGTGTTTCATGGACACAGACTTCTTCAGTTTATCTGAGGGCTTGAGAACATTTTCAATTTCTCTAAAAAAAACAATCTCTAACTTTGTTTAGTTTTCTATACATAAGACAGGTAGTGGCAACTGATGCATTCAAAATGAATCTGAACAGATGATAGTGCAATGTACAGTTCTGAAATCCCACCCTATACTTTCATCTGAAATTATCAAACAAATTGACTCTTCACGTCCCTTTATTATACTGTTGAATTATGGCTGGCTATGGGAAACATTAATTTCTTTCATCTACTTATTTATTCATTTATCATTATTTTTTTTTCTTTACCAATGTTTGCATTAGTCATTCCCAGGTAAACACTATCGGTTTTGTTTGGTGGACACTTTTACATCACTATTGTCATTCCACTGTTATACAGCAATATTTCTAATTTGGTCTATCTCCATACATCTTCTTCCAAATTCTTGATATCTAACAGAGGGGCACCCCTACAATTATCTTTTCAAATGGTTTCAGTATGGTTAATATCTACTTTCCTGAATGAACCAAGTAGAAGCAGAGTTGTCAAGAAGTTGTCAATATATCCACTGCTCCCTGTAGGAACAAAAACCCTTAGCAAGAGTACTCACAACAGATTCACCAATTGTTTGATCTTCTTCATAACCAGTTTCTTTTCTTTCATAGTTTCAAAACCAACAAACATTCAAAGGAGCAGACACCACAACTTATATCCAACCTTTACTGATTTACTTCTTATGAACTGTTTATTTTATCTATGATGACCATAATATGGCTCCATGGCCTCATCAATTGCCCATAACAATGTAAGGATGTGCTAGTTTCATGAAAATCTTGCAGAAGTAGCCAGTGTTCATACCTTGAACATTTAATTTTTTGCAGGTTTCTTGGAGTTATCTACAAAATGTAGGCTCTGGACAATACCCTTTAATTTAATCCCCTGAAGAATTGTAAAGCATTGGGTGTCTGTCTGACTAGACCAAAAGAGTTGTCTGTTAGGAACTGTATTATATCCTGACAAAAGGAAAAAATTGTACTTAGTAGAACTCTTTTATTGTAACAGTTAAGTCTTTCTCAAACTTAACTTGATGATGATTAGATTCCTTCCTGATTGTTTCCACAAATTTATCATTCCAAAACACTTAAAAATAACAAACATGAATTGATCTAACCATCTACCCAACACAGTGGGGAAGTGTGCTTGTCATGAAACTGTTGTATCATTAGAGTCTTCAGGGTTATATTTTTCCAATATGTATATATGTTTACTTCCTTTCCATTTCTTCTTTGGTGGCTGAGTCCCTTCTTCAGTTTGTTTAAGTATAGAGTGTTGTGGATCTTCAGGAATTATCATTAGCAGTCCTTGATGAAGAGGGCTCAAGACATGAATTTCTGTTTGTGCATTCCGCAAAAAGGTTCAGCTAATAATTTTGCTCCCAGTAAATTTAAATTTTCTTCAACTTCAGCAGCATCCTCACTCAGATCAAAAGCATCTGACTCAGTCCCATCATGAAGATGTTCCAATGCTATGTCAATCCTTGTGGCACTTTTCTCTTGAGATGATGAATACAAATATTCGAATGTATCTTCAAAATTCTTAAAAGAGAAAAAGAGAGGGAGAGAGAAAAAGAAATATTGCTTGATTTGATAGTGTTAATATTTCAGATTTACAGAGCTTGACAGATAGCATCATTTAACATGATTAGGTACCACAAAATATCACTAAGTGCTAACTCTGCCTTGTCTGAATTTTCATCTCCAGTGGCCATTTTCTAATTGCCTCCATGATGCTCATTTTGGGCATCAATTTTCACATTCAGTTATCAAAATGAATGCTTGAAGGATTAGCTAACACATCTATATATTAGTGCAAGGCTTGTGACTTATATAATCTCTCTATTACTAGATAATATTGTATGTATATGATTACAATCAAATAAACCTTACTTGTTGCATGGTATTTCAAGGATTTTTTCTGAGTTGATTCTTCTACCTCTTTATCAGTTTTTGTTTATATTCAGTATGAAAATTTTGTGCATGGACAAACTTGAATGGTGTCTTGGAAAGATAATCAATAGAAAACATTGTTTAGGATAATGAAAGTAGATTATTTCTTTTCCCATTGAAATGGGCACCATGCGTGAATGGCTTGTGTGCCTATGAGAAGAAATTCTATTGGTGGACTGGAGTATTGCATGTATAGTTCCACTACACAAAGGAAATGGGAACATGTTTGAATTCAGTAGTTTTAGAGGGATCAGTTCATTAATTGTAGCTGTTAAAGTGTATGGGAGGGTTTTAATTGAAAAGATTAGAAGGGTAATAGAGAGAGAGTAAATGGGGAAGAGTAGTGTAGATTTAGGAGAGAGAAGGCACACTGACCAAGTTTCTATGGTAAGACAGATATGTCAAAAGTTTTTGGCAAAAGGTAAGGATATCATCAGGGATTTCATGGATTTGGAGAAGGCATATGACAAAGCTAAAAGGGAGGAATTATGGAGTGTTGTGAATGTATGAGAGAAGGGTATAACAATTTTTTACATGAGTAGAGCTTCTGTGAGGATCAGGAATGGAAAAAGTGAATGATATGACATGAAGGTGGAGTTGTGCCAAGGTTGTATAATATTATCATGGTTGTTCAAAGTGTATATGGATGGGGTGGTGAGGGAGGGAAATGCAAGAACAATGATTTGGAGTTGATGAGTGAGAGTGGAGGTAAATGTAGATTGGGCCAGTTGTTGTTTGTGGATGATAATGCACTTATAGCTGAGTTGGAGGATAGACTGAGTTTTCAGGTGGATTATTTGGTTTTAATATTGGTTTTAAGTGGGCTGTTTTCCAGTGTTGGTATTTCATTGTACATCCAGGAGTGGTTAAAAATATCAGTTATGGCTTTTATTTCATTTGAATTGAGGTGTTTTACATGGATGTTTATGAATATGATGAAAGGTACATCAAGCTACATAAACATGTTTGCATGTGGTATCAGTCATTCAGTCAATCAATCAATCAATCAGTCAACCTTTTTAAGTCCATTGCTGAACATAGCCATGTCTCAGACCATTTCATGGATCACATGACTATGCCAACCTCTGCTATTCTTGCAAATTTCTCCAACACATCTGTCCATCTTTTGTTTAGTCTCCTTCTTCCACCTTTGCCATCTTCCAGCATTCATCTTTCTTTTTAGCTAACTTAACAGCCCATTTCCATTTTCTCTCTTTACAGCCTTTACAATATCTTTCACTCTAGTATCCTCTTTCCAAACTTGTCCTCTTCCTGTCTTTCAGTTCATTCTTTAGCTTGCTCTCACCTCTGTCAATTTCTTAGCCTCAAATTCACAGATTATAGCTGGTATTATAAGATGATTGTAAACTTTACATTTCATACATGAAGGTAGATGGCCTGTGATGATATGTTTTTCCATTTAATTTTCATTATTCTCAGTCAGTTTTAACATATAGCCTAAATAATAATAAAATAATCATACTCTTCAAGACTTTCACCACTGATTAAAATTAATTTATTTTGAACTTTCAAGCTCAACATTACTTTGGTTTTACTCTTATTCATCTTAATACTTTAATCTGTGTATTTTGTAGGATGTCTGTTATTTTTCTTGATGGTAGGAAACCATACTAGGGAACCACATTTGAGTATGTTTTTTTTATGAATTGTTGGTAGACTGTGATTTCTCTCTGCTGACCAAAACCTGTGCTAGCCGCTGATCTTCATATGTTTACTTCCTAATTGGTTCATTGTCTGCTCCTTAATATTTGGGTTGAAGGCTATGTGAGTACTAGAAATGAGACCCAGGATTTTAGGGCTTTTGTTCAATAGAAAGAGTTGGCCGTTCAGTTTTACAGTTGGATGTTTCTTTGATTTAGTGCATGTTTGTCTGCAATGTCACTGATTAGAGGCCTCCATTCTATTTTGTCTTAATCACTGTTTTAGTTTGCTAAATATGTATAAATGTTCATAATTATTGTGTTTGGTTACTGTCATTAGGTAATTTGCATAGATGAGTACTCTGGTGTTCAGATAGTTGGTTGTTTTGGGATAGTCTTCACTCTTGAAGGAAAAACTTTGTTACCCAATTATTGTCATTATTATGGATTTCTCAATTAACTTTTTTGATAGTATGGTTAGGGACTTTATAAAATCCCTTTGTTATGTCTACTGTCAACATCATTGTTCTTTCTGGTTATGCTTTCTTATTAAATCCTTCTGATACTACAAGAAAATGAATTGGCAAGAAAACACAGAGGAAAATTAAAAAAAAAATTAGAGACCTTTGCTATAGACCAGTTCCCATCCAAAGACAAAGCAATGGAAGAGGTAACTATGACTACACAGAAGGCCAGCAAGAGACACATTTCAAGAGGCTACAGGAAAAAATTAAAATCCAACTATATACCAGATAGCCACCCTAAAAATAATTAACTAAAAAAAAGCAAATTTAAACTCAAAGGCCACAAAAAATGCCACAACTAAAACAAAGAAAACTGGGAAAAACACAAAAACATAATAGATGGAAAGACAACATACAAATGTAAAAAAAACTACAGAATACATCAAAAATAGATCAATTGTAGATCCTTCCCCCTGCACACACACACACAATGATTGGTGGGGGTCCGGGGTGCTCCGCCATATCTCTGTGCCATCACTCAGGTACACACCATTGCTCAGGTCATGATAACTTTTTTTTTTTTGCCTAACCTAACCTACTGGTTAAGAGCACTAAGGGTTAGAATACAATAGGATAGGTTAAGTTAAGTTAGGTCAGGTCAGGTTAGGTTACATTACATTAGGCAATAAAACAAAAATGTTATCAAGACCTGAGTGAGAGTGCAGAATGACAACAGAGCACCCCAGACCCCCACTGATCTTCTTGTATGTGCAGGGGGGGCTATTCTACAATTGATTCTTATAAACTAAAAAATCTGCTCCAACCTCCATCCATGAAGTTGTTGGAGCTAAACAAGGAAAATTACAATCACCAAACACTAATGTAATCTCATCAACAAACCTTACTCCAAAACAAATTTCAAACTCACAACTCTAGAAAATAGGAAAGTAAATAGATATACAGATAATAGAATTAAACATTGATGCCGCCACTCCCTTCTCCAACAACAAAGACTTAGAGAGCAATAAAGATCTTAAACATACATCTAAAATACCTTGGCACAAATGCAATAAAGGCCATGACTGATACTTTCAACCGTTCATTGTTTACAACAAAATTCCAACAATCTGTAAAAGATCACATATAATCCCCATCTTAAAACCACACAAACCTCCAGCAAAACCAGCATCTCACTAACCAATCTCTTCACTTTCCATCACATCAATGATCAAACCATAACTACTCTGCCCATCTCCCCAAACCAACATGTCTTCAGAACTATGGCAGAGAGGATATACCTGACAATGACAAGCTCTTACTTTGTTAGGAAGACCAACAAAAGAATATGGAAAGAAACTAAAATAGACAAGGTACCTAAGGGACATAAAGCAAAAACAAAAATCCCTACACAGATGGATCAACTTGTGGAATATCATATACAAATAAGTTAGTCAGACAACATAATCTAATATATAGCCAAATTTGATCGATAAAGGCACACAGATTAGACCCTTCAATTGTTCTTAGCCAGAACACAACAATTAGATAAATACAAAATTACCATTTATGAACAAGATTTATACTTCACAGCCTATATCCAAATAAACAATTTTATTAAGCCTTACTACTGACTACAATGTTTGACATTTCTGACATTCTCAACGTCGGACATCCTTTAATTCCTCAGACAGAAGAAACGTCAATACTATTCAAAACGTTGATGGCATAGTCTCTACAAACTGTAGACTGTAGTACCATTCCACACCATGACCATAGGCATATCTAGTTGAAAAATACATGTCCTTGAAAGTCTATACTAAAATTCTATATCACACTTTCTACTTACCTTACTTGACACTGCTTCAGGATACTTCAATTATGTTGTAAATTTGATTATTTAACTCAACGAACACAGTATTTGTTTAAAATCCCTGCAACCCGAACATTTGTTTACAACGTACACTTAGCCACGCCCACTACTTTCTGATTGGACGGAACTAGCCACTGAACTACAAGAAAACGTTCACAATTTTTCGCCATTTTTATTCATGTTCATTGTGAAATGTTAGTAGTTTATATGCATAGATTTCAGAAGTGTTTTATATTTTTCTAATAAACTATGACTACAATCTTACATTTGTTATTATACGTTGCTGATACATTACAAAAGATGTGAACGAAAGCTGCAGAACAAATTCAGATTGCAACTGTTACAATTAAAAACAATACGAGATATAACAGACTGAAATTCTAAATATTTACATTACATGAGTAAATGAACGGTGTATCTAATTAATATAACTACAAATGATACACTGATGTAGATAAAATATATGACGTAAACTAATTGTTCAAATAAGTTGGCAATGAATTATATAGACCCTTTTTCTGGCTTCGCAAGAATACTCATGAGCACGTGTTTCCCAAGAGATATTTTGAACAGATTATGTTAGATTTTAGTATTACAGGCGAATATTTTTTTTTAATCACGGGAAATTCAACCATATCATGTGGCGGACAAAATCAAAGAATTGAAAAATTTAGCATCGGATACACATGTGAAAACTAGTTTTTCCAACGGATCATAGTATGGAATGATAGCAAAATACATATGAATCTTATCATTGACATTAATGTGTTTGTGTGTGTGTGTGTGTATGTGAGAGAGAGAGATTCACCATGGTCTTGGATCACGTGTTGGACTCGTGATCGACAGTTTATTTCCCTCCGAAAGAGAGCTCATATATGACCAATCTAAGAGAGTTGGAGTAACAACCCCGCAGTGCATGTGTGTGTGTGTGTATTTCCCTTCTCTGCTCCAATGTTGACAACTGTAATTTCTCCAATCTTTGTTCATATGTCAAATTTGATAGTGTGGGTGTCATTTTTGTCGCTGCTCTTTGGATTTTTTCTAATTTTCTTGTATTTTTCTTTGTGCTTGATATAGCATATTCTAATTTCGGTCTTATCAATGTAATAATTATTTTCTTAACCATCTCCTCATCCATGTAGTCGAAGGCCTCTTTAATTGATTTTGATAAGTTGTGGGTCTCTCCAAGTGTCAAGTCACTTGAGATGATTACTCCTAGGTCACTCTCTAAGTTTACTTTTTGGACTACTTTGTTTCCAATCGTATATTTTCCCGAAACTCTATTTTTGCCTCTTCCAAATTCCATTATACTACATTTCTTATTGTTGAAGTTCATTTCATATTTCCGGCTCCATTCCCATACTTTACCTAGGTCATCCTGTAGCGATCTGCAATCTTCTTCTGTTTTCACTCTCAGTAATTTGGCATCGTCAGCAAAAAAGTTAATGTAACAATTTACTCCTTCATCCATATCATTTATGTATATGGCAAACATTAAAGGAGCCAAAACAGAGCCTTGTGGGACGCCACTTTTTACATCTTCCCATTTCGAATTTTTGTTTCTAAGTACCACTCATTTTTCTCCCAGTTAAGAAATCCTTCACCCATTCCAACAGTTTGCCTTGAATTCCTCCTATTTTTTCAATTTTACTTATTAATTTTTTGTGTGGTACCTTGTCAAATGCTTTCTGCAAATCCAAGAAGGCGCAGTCTGCCCATCCATCTCTTTCTTGTATTATCTCAATTAGTCTCGAGTAAAAGTAGATTAGATTTGTGGTACACGACCTTCCACTTCTAAAACCAAATTGCGCGCGCGCGTGTGTGTGTGTGTGTATGTGTGTGTGTTTGTGTGTGTGTGTGTGTGTGTGTGTGTGTGTGTGTGTGTGTGTGTGTGTGTGTGTGTGTGTGTGTGTGTGTGTGTGTGTGTGTGTGTGTGTGTGTGTGTCACAACATTACCCATTGATCGGGTCACCTATGAAGCACGTATTAAAAATAACTGCTATTTATGATTGAATATGTAGAGTTAAAAAATAAGTATTCAAAGTGCAAATGGATCTAGAGCTGATAATAATCTCATTGGAAACCGAAATGTACACAGCAGAAGAAATCACATGAGGATGGTTCGGTGTTTTGCAATGAGTATATTCTGTTATGGAGGAATTTAACCATAAATATGACAGGAATGAATGGCGCTTGTATATTGACTCATCAAAATTGAGGCTGAAAGCTGTTTTGCTCCACGATGGAAATAAGTTTTCTTCTGTCCCTCTGGCCCATGCAGCTAACATGAAGAAAACATATGCGAGTATGAAGCTTCTATTGAAGAACATAAATGAAATATCTGTGGTGACCTAAAGGTTGTAGCAATTTTACTTGGAATGCAGCTGGGTCCCACAAATTTTTGTTGCTTTCTCTGTGAGTGGGACAGTCGGGATAAGAAAAATCATTATGAAAAGAATGTGTGGCCGAAACGATCTCTGACCCCAGGAAAGAAGAATGTTGTCAATCCTCCTCTTGTTGATTCAGAGAAAATTTATCTGTCTCCTTTAGGCTACATATTAAGCTAGGAGTTGATGATTTTTTGTTAAAGGTATGGATAGAACTGGCAAGGGATTCACATGTTTGAAAAATAGGTTTCCTAGAGTAAGTGACGCAAAAATCAAAGAAGGTATTTTTGTTGGACCACAGATCAAGGAGCTGATGAGAGACCAGAATTTTGATGAAGAGCTTAATGATCTTGAAAAAGCTGCATGGCTGTCATTTAAGAAAGTTTGCGCAGATTTTTGGGGGAATCACAAAAAAATAACTATTTTGAAATCGTAAAAGAGCTACCGACATCCTACAAGGCCTTGGGGTGCAACATGAGCCTAAAAATCCACTTCCTAGACTCTCACTTGGACTTTTTCATTGCCAATCTTGTCGCCGTCAGTGATGAACACGGTGAGAGATTTCACCAGGACATTCTGAACATGGAAACCCGGTATCAAGGGAAGTGGAGCTCTTCAATGTTGGCTGATTACTGTTGGACACTAAAAAGGAATCTCCCAGAAGCAAAATACACTCGGAAATAATAAATTTCTACATTTTAAAGGTAAGTTTCATTGAAATATCAGCCTCATTTATTAGTTATAATTGTTTAAAAAGGAATATGCTATCACAGAAAAAATATGCCTGATAGAAAAACTGTGAAAACATATTTGAAATCAGCTAAAAAATTATATCAAGTTCATTTCCTTTTGCTTGTGGGACAGGTATTTTATTATTATCATTATTATTATTATTATTATTATTATTATTATTATTATTATTATTATTATTATTATTATTATTATTATTATTATTATTATTATTACTATTATCATTATTATCATCATCATCATCATCATCACCATCATCATCATCATCATCATCATCACCATCACCATCATCATCATCATCATCATCATCATCATCATCATCATCATCATCATCATCATCATCATTACTATCGTTATTATTATTATTGTTGGTTACCATTTTATCATTATTATTATTATTATCATCATTATCACTATCATTGCTATTATGGTCTACTCCTTTATTTCATTAGTCTTAATTTTATTTTATTCATTTTTATTTTTACATCTATGTTGAGAGAATTCTGACAGGCTGACGTAAGTGGGAGTAGGAAATACAGGAGTCTTAGTCTGAGTTTATTCCTGAGTAATTTCGCAGGTATGCTTTCTCAAAGCACACCAGCGAAACTAGTCAGGAATAAACTCAGACTAGGACTATTGTGTCTCGTATTCCCACTTACATTATTTATTCTTATTTTATTTTTCATTTTATTATTTTTGTCAAAGTATAAGGGGTCTGTATTCAAGATGTAACTGGAATAAAGTCCCCTTGATGAAAGAATTAGCTTGTGAAGAGCAGATGGCATGTATGACCCGAACTAAAACATACCTGCAAAGCATAATCCATCATTTCCATGATACGCAACTTAAAATTATTAACTCCACAATTTATCGTGTTCATTTAGATAATAGAAGTCATGAACAAATACATATATAATAAAACCTTGAGTATCAAATACACAAGTGATTGCTAGTTTTTCCAGATGGAAATTTGGAATGGTAGCAATGTACTATGGCCACACTTATAACTGGTACACTGGTTGGACAGAAGCTCGTGATGAGAGTTGATGTCACAACTGTGCGTTTGTTTACATGTTAGCGAAACAGTGTGAGTGGGTCGGATCAAACACCACTGTATTGACAAAGCAGAGCTGGGCACCAGTCCGTCAATCAATTAATCATTAGCGAAGTTAAATTTTCCATTACCGGATTAACTTTTAAGTTAACTTTGAAAGTCATTAACGGACTAATTAATTTCCGTTAAATTGGCAATTTCCGTTAACTTCATACATAAACTTTCCCTCACCTACTGGGAGGGTTTTTTTACGACAAGTGTTAAAGAAAAAATACTAGTTTGTGTCCTGATCACAGATCTAAAGTACCTACAAATATATCCTTATTAGCAGGTTTATTTGCATTATTGTCAAATTTCGCAAATCTTCTTTAATAAACACCAGAGCCGATTTTGAGACAAGAATATTTGAGGAAGCCTATTACTGATTTCTTTTGGTTATTTATAATTCAATGCACACTCACGTTTCTATCGCGCACGGCTTTAATTTTTGTAATCACGTCACATGGTTAATCCAAAGCATGAAAACATGTTTAGCAAGAATTGATAATGCATTGGATTTTATATAATACAAAATATCAAATTCAATCATAGTGGTCTCGTCTTACCACGAGACATAGGGGAATTTCACCTAAACGTGATCTCGTATTCCAAAAAACCCTTTTACTCTTTTATCCCACTCTGTAAAGAAGGTTAATAAAATTTAGTGGTACACATTTTTCCTTTCCTATCTTTCATTTTCATTTTTCCTATAGTAACTGTTCACTATTAAAGTTAACTCTACAAATGTTCTTCTTCTAATAGAAATTATTAAACCAATAGAATATCTACACGATACTAAAAAACAAGTGTTGTCTCCCTGTAATCAAAATGTATGATTGATTTTTGTTCTAATAGGCTACTTTCTTGGAGCGTTGCCTGATGACGCTACGTAATCATATTACATATAAGTAAATATGAATAGAAGGGAGAAATTGATCGGAAACCTTCTACCCTGCTGGGATATCTTACTCCAAGTATTTGCAACAAATATAAATAAAAGCAGTTGGAGTTTCTACGTGTTCATCATAGCTATAGAGTAAATTATATTACTTAGGGCACACTTGTATTCGACCTATACTTTTGAGCAGTCCAAACAAGCGGAATTTCACACTGCGACTACCGTATTTTCCGGCTTAAAATGCGCATCGGGTTATAATGCGCACCTATACACTTCGTTATCTCAGTACACAGATAGCGCGTACCGACGTATAACGCGTATGCCCGATCGCATTTGTCTATAACGCAGTTTTACCTCGGTATTTATATCATGTGAACGAGGTTACATGGAGAAGTATTTTTCATTGGCTAGAGCCACCGCTGGGAAATCTGTTGATTTGTCACTAAATTAAGTGTCAGTTTAGGCATCAATCAGGACACAACTAAGAAAAAGTCGGAACTACATGTACCGGTATATGACTCATGTTGTGCGTTGGTCCCTTATTACTTTGTAGCTTAAATAGTTTGTAGGAAATATGATCTAAAAAAAAAGTTTATTGAAAGTAAAATATACAGAAAAATTTCGGGATTTTTACAGAAAATGTTCATTTTATATCTTGAGGAAATAATTCGTCTTTACCATTTTTTTTTTTTTTTTTTAATACTGAAACGAACTACAGACTGTTTCGTTTTAGCTTTGAACCTGCAATGACAGTGGTGAAATAGGACAGTCTCGCATCGAGGTGACGGTTAGTTAATATAACTCCCGAAAGAGGGTGTTGTAGTCAGGTGTTTAACACGAGTTTATGAACGGCCGCAACGGAATTTGTACTAAAGTGAAGCAACAAAGCCAACATAAAAATTCAAACTAGGATGCTGTAAACATGGGCAAATATCATGAATATTGATAATGTTTCATGGTGTTTAGGCCCATTTAAACATAAAAAATAAGATTCGATATATACCTACCTATACCAAATATTTATATACGGTAGCCCATGCTGTCGTATTCTTTCATGTCACCATGGCTGTTCTTCTTGTTCTCACGGAACGTCACGGAGAAGTGTGCCGTCCCGACTTTGTGACGGCCAACATCGTCACGTTGTTGTGAAAAAAATTACACACACAGCCGCAGAATTTTTATCGTAGGCTGTAGATAATGCGCACCACCGGATAACGCGCACCCCCCCATTTTTAGGTCCTTCCAACGGAAAAAGTCGCGCACTATACGCCGGAAAATACGGTACTCAATGCTAGCCATCTGGATCCTTCAAAACCAACCCGATTTAGTGCAAATATAGCAAATTTTGTTAACAATATCAATAAGTGGCAATAAGTGGCAAAGACAAAAGTTGATCTGCAACACCACTATGAAATAGTTATTTTAGTTTAGAAAATAAAATAATGCAAGATTTAAATGTTTTAAGCAGTTGTACTATGTTGGCGATTATAGCATGTTATACAATATATGTGTTACAGTACTTTCTTTTTGTCTACAATTGGAGGCCTAAAAACCGCACAAAATTTCTTGTAGAGATAAGAAGCGTGGGGAAACGCTTTTTGTCGGAAGTCATGTGTAAATAAGTGTTTTCTACTAGCTACCTGTATAAACGAATTGTCTCATCCCAATGGTGACTCAAAATTGAATGAACCTGATGACTGTCCTAGGGTAGTATTTCTATATGCCTCAATCTTTACGAGTTCTTGAAGATCATTGGAAAAGTATTCAGTAACACTGTTGGGGCATGAGCTTGCATGGTCCCAGCCGACGGGTTCAAATGTGTACGTATTAAGGGGATTTTACATGGACAAACATGTTGGCCAACACATTTGACAACACGATGTTTGAGAGTATGTTTGAACATGTGAAAGGAGTAAACATGTTGGACGGATGTCTGATCTGGCCTGACTTTTGTGGGCGGACCTTGCTCGTTCATATCCATGCATGAACGTCTGAACACGCATCAGTCTCCAACCGTCATACATACTCAAATCTCGCGGAGGTAACATCTAGAGCAGCTCCTTCAGTGACAGACTTATCGATTATTTTCAAAATGAATGATACATGCGCTGTTAAGGACAAGGTAAGGGAAATTATGATATATTTCACTGACATACATAGAAAGCATATACCATTGTGGAAGGTGAAATCTAAAGAATACTCTAATAGGAATTTAAGAAATAGAGGTATAGATGAATTGCATGTAAAGGTAAAAGAACTTGACCCTCAGTGCACGCGGGATGATGTGATGAAAAAATCATCTGTCTTCGTAGTTCTTTTAGAAGGCATGGCAAGTTTCTGGTATGATGCTAGATAAGATGCTAATTGCGATGAGAGCTGAAAATCTCAAGTCTTGCAGAGATCTATCCGTTGCTAAAAAAAAAAAAAACGCAATATTGCGCTCAGCCGTTCATGAGGGCTAATGGATTTTCTCATTACGGTGTCTTTATAAGTAATGAATGGAGTGTCCAAATTCAGAAGTTCTAAATATGTTCATCCGTCCTTCATTAAGTTGGTATGATTAATGTGGTCCCTTTTCAGTAACCAGTCCTTTGTTCACTTTGAACGCTTCCTTTTCATTTCGTTGAGGGCAATCACTTTACCAACTGCCATCACCTCGTCTTGAGTAAGAGGCATGTTCCCCCCTTCTCCTCTTGACACCAACTGAGGTTGTCTGTCTGTTTGGTTTGAACGTGTAACAACTCTTTAAACATGTTGTGTTGGAGGTTTGATGATCGAGTTGGCCAACACGCTTGATTGTGTA
Source organism: Oratosquilla oratoria (assembly GCF_046742065.1). Taxonomy (NCBI): domain Eukaryota; kingdom Metazoa; phylum Arthropoda; class Malacostraca; order Stomatopoda; family Squillidae; genus Oratosquilla; species Oratosquilla oratoria. The sequence continues at coordinate 11,526,289 of NC_134811.1, forward strand.
AATCCCTCTTTAGTGGGAAAAACTTCTTCAGAAATCGATTCTAAACTGTCGAATGCGTAATTAAGCTAAAACTAAACAAATAGAGGTTATTCCAGATTACTTTAAAATTAAATTAATTGAAATTAGTAAATTATTCTTGAGAAATAAGTATCATAACCAAAATGTCTTCTGTCGGTTTGCTCTTCCTTTGTAATCCTTTGTAATAACATGATAACATGATTTAAAAAACCGATTATAAGTAAACAACACAGTACCATAACCAAAATTTTCCGCGGTTTTAGAAATGCTATGCATACGTCATGAAACTTTTATATTTAAATGCACTCAAATTTATATGACTAATATAACATTTTGAATATAATGACTTTGGTTGAGCTTCATTGGAGTTTTTGCATTAGAAATTCAACATAAAATGAAAAAATTACGTATGACGTAATTAAAACAGTATCAATTTAGCTCAGTGGTAAATCAAGGGGGGCTGAGGGGACAGAAGCCTTCCCAAAATTTGTTCTTTCGTTACCTCATTGCAGAAGTCGAGAAACCTGCCCGTGTACACCGGTACGTCTCAGAAAACAGTAGTACAGTGGCAGAATTTTTTCCCAGCATTTATTAAAAACACTTCAGTGAGAACAATTGGAAGGATATTCAACACATTATTAAGGGTAAATATTTAAAAATGTAAGATTAAGTATTACTTTTGTGGCAAAAGTAATACTTAATCTTTACTTTTTAAACTATTAACCCTCAGTAATGTGTTGAATATCCTTCCAATTATTCTTACTGAAGTATTTCATCAAATGTTGGGGAAAAAATCTGCCACTGTATTACTGCTTCCTGAGGCGTACCGATTGTACACGGGGCAGGTTTCTCGACCTCTGCAATGATGTAACGAAAGAACAAATTTTGGGGGCTTCAGCCACCTCAGCTCCCCAAACTGCATTCGCCACTGACTGTAACGATCTTTGGAGCTCGTGAGTCTCTGTCGAGTCTCCTCAGGTTCTTTTTGACGACTCGTGGAACTTCTTCCCCAAAAGGTCCTTATACACCCCCCCCACACACACACACACACAATTACGGCTCGGTGGCGGATTAGTAAAGCACTGGCCTCACAAGCCAGAGAACCGGGGTTCGATTCCCCGGCCGGGCGGAGATAAGTTGGGTTTGTCTCCTTTCACGTGTAACCCCTGTTCACCTAGCAGTGAGTAGGTACGGGACGTTAGTCAAGGAGTTGTGACCTTGCTGTCCCGGTGTGTGGTGTGTGAGTGGTCTCAGACCTACCCAGAGATCGGCAAATAATGAGCTCTGAGCTCACTGCCGTAGGGTGGTGTCTGGCTGTCTCGACAGAGACTGCAGCAGATCGGAGGTGAATATATATATATATATATATATATATATATATATATATATATATATATATATCTGGGTTTTTAGAGATGAAATTTTGCTCTTTTAGTCTCAGTATCCTATTTGCTTTCTCTGTGGCATAAATATTTTTTTTATGTTTTTTAGCCGTTACTGATAATAATTGTTGTCTCGATTTCCACTTAGTGGAAATCCCGTAGCACCACAGCAACTGACTCTCCTTAAGGTCCTCTCCCAGATCTCTCTGAGAAGAAACTTTAGACTGTTGTCTGTGTTGTAAAGATATGGGGCCGTTTCACAGGCTGATAATTGTAGGTGGGGAGCAGTCGCCATTTGCTTGTTTTTCATATGTGAGAAGGTATAAGAAATACAGTTCAATTTGAAATAGAGAATCTTGGGCCAAGTGTTGGTTCACCGAGGTGGCGGGGTTGACGAGTTTTGAAAATGGGCTGCTCCGGGACCGTTAAGAGTTGATTCACGCTATCGGTCCGGTCGCGCTCCACTCTCGCTCCGCTCCGGTTCTGAGGTATTCAGGGTTGATTCACACTATCGGTCCGGTCGCGCTCCGCATTCGGTTCTGAGGTATTCACACTATCGGTCCGCTCTCGTTCCCGTCATCCCCCCTCCCTCGACACCAGTAGAAGTCTTACCATCAGTTACGAAGGATGTGTGACTTTTCTGACGCCGAGTTGGCAATAATCGCTATTGCACTTGATGAAGAAGAAGAAGAAGAAGAAAAAAATAGAAAAAGAAAGAGATTGTGGGTTCATCCTATGTTGCAAGATAGGAAGACTGAAGGAGAATTTCATACTCTGTATCCTCGTCTTATTGATGATGAGAGTAAATTCCACAGCTATTTCAGAATGAACAAAGGAACATTTGAGAAAATACTATCCAAAATTGAGGATGACTTGAAATGTACAAGAAGATGCTGCACTTCCTGGCACTGATGTGCTTGCACCATACGTTATAGTGGGAGATGAGGCTTTCCCGCTGAAGAGAAATTTGATGAGGCCCTACCCAGGTTCACAGACTGAACATAAGGTAGAGAAGAGGATTTTTAATTATAGATTATCTAGAGCCAGGAGGATAGTTGAGTGCACATTTGGTATTCTAGTGCAAACCTTCAGAATATATTTAAGGAAAGTTAAAGCTATGCCTTCTAACGCTAATGCAATCATTACAACATACATACTTCACAATCTAATACACCCAAATGCTGTTGCATTACCAGATACTGTTGTCATGCCTCCATCAAACACAGTACGTCCAATGAGAGGAAGAGGGGGAAATGCTACAAAGGAGGCTTTTGGCGCGAGAGAAACACTGAAAGATTATTTCAGCTCCCCAGCTGGTTCAATGCCTTGGCAAAATTATAAAATATAAGTAGACAAACAAACTTGTGTAGGAATATTTGTTGAGTGAGCTAAGGAGATGCATTTCCGCAGTGGATAGTAGGTTGTTATTATACATATGGAATTTCTTTCTTCGGTTAATAATGTGTATTTTTTTCTCTCAGTACCTTGGCAATATGATAAGTGTGCAAACATTATCACTGTAGTGCAGCGAAGTCAGGTCATACAGCTCTGGTTTACCTTTTGACTAATTCTATTAGCATTTCATCTAAATCCACAAAATTAAAGTAAGTTTTGTAGGTTATATTTTATTCAGTTGGTGCTTATGAATATCCTCGCTGTACGCATTGTCATTGTATCAGTGATAAATAAAAAGAAAATGTATTTTTATCATTTTTCTAACTTTCTCATGATCCCATTGTGGTGTTTCCTTTGGATTATCCATGGTTTGGTAGGACAGAAGGAAACACTACTTGCTTATATGAAGGCTGAATCTCGACTGGAGTGGAGCAGGAGGAGCAGGACCGTGGCAACTGAGTTCACACTGGCGCTCACGGTCCAGTCACGCTCCGGTCTCGCTCCAGTATTTGGTCCCGTTACTGATACACCAAAATCCTTTTAATTTTGCACTTTGGTGATATTTTCGCCAAATAACTAGTAGTCGTACATCGTATTGTTCTTACCCATGTGCATAAATTTATTTGGATTGAATTTCGTTTGGCATTTTCAAACCACTGATCTAGGTTTTTTTTTTTTTTTTTTTTTTTTTTTTTTTTTTAATCTTCTTGAACATCCAGTCGATTCGAATGGCCATTTGCTATTCTGACAAAGTGCTCACACAGCACTAAATTACAGATAAGTTTAACTTTCATATTGCACCAACAAGCTTAAGTATTATCTGACTGCATATTTTCTAAGATAGATTACAAAGACTAGTTTTTGTAACTACACTTCAAATTATCATACTAAATATTTTGTAGTGGCGGACACTGATATCTTTCGTAGTCTCTTTAATGCGTCTTATGAGTTGTTACCGACATGTTTTTTCCGCGTCAGATAGATGCCAACCACTAAAGTGAGCGCAGACTAGAATAAAAAAGAAAAATAGCGCTGGAAGCTAAACAGCTTTTTGTGGCTGCAAGAGGACGGTGCTCAATCCGTTCTGACATCATCACTTACGCCGCACCGTAGCCGGACGGTGTACAGAATGTTTTCGTACTTCTTGTGATCTATGAAGGGACCCTTACACAGGAAATATTTGTCGATAATATTTCAAGCATTTCCAATAATACTGACCACGGCAGGTACCTACTAAATATCAAAGAGAAATGTACAGAATCTTTGGTTAATATTGAAACAAAGAAGTCATAATTGTCATTAATTAGAGCATTGTTAGTCCAGTAACTATCATCAGAGATGCTATCGAACATCATTTAGAAAGTAACCGTTTGATAAATGATAGCCAGCATGGTTTCAGACGGAAACGTTCTTGCGTGACTAACTTACTAGAATTCTACAACACAGTTATCTCGAATTATGACAAAAGAAACAATATAGATTTAATATATCTAGACTTTGCAAAAGCTTTTGATACCGTCCCACACCAAAGACTACTTACTAAATTAGCTTTGCATGGAATAAGTGGTAGCCTATTAGGTTGGACTAGTAATTGGTTGAATGGTCGAAAACAGAGAGTTGTTTTAAATGGAAATACTTCTGGATGGAAAAGTGTTGCAAGTGGAGTTCCTCAGGGTTCCGTTCTTGGGCCACTTCTATTCATAGTATATATAAATGATATAGACCATGGACTAAAATCTACTGTTTCCAAATTTGCTGATGATACAAAACTGTGCGGAGTGGCAAATGATCACTCAAACCAATTAGATATTCAACAAGATTTAGATCAATTACAGCAATGGTCTGAAAAGTGGCTAATGAAATTTAACACAAGTAAATGCAAGGTAATGCACATAGGTAAAAATAACAGTAAGTACGATTACAAGTTATTTGGTAATTCGTTAACAAAAGTGGATAGTGAAAAAGATCTCGGCGTAATTATCAGTAACGACCTCAAATCATCCAAGCAGTGTATTTCAGCCTCTGAGAAAGCAAATAAGATTCTGGGACTGATTGCGCGATCTTTTGATTTCAAAAGTCCATCACTCATTAACAAGCTATATAAATCGTTAGTTCGTCCACATTTGGAATATGCTGTTTCTGTATGGTCACCGAATCTCATTAAAGACATTGACAGACTGGAAAAAGTACAACGGCGAGCCACAAAACTGATTCCAAATATCAAAAATAAATCATACGAAAATCGACTAAAACACATGAATCTGTTTTCCCTAAAAAAGCGTAGACTCAGAGATGACTTGATACAGGTCTTTAAGATTTTAAAGGGAATTGACAACATCAAAAGTGACAAAATTTTCACACTGATTGAGAATCAGACAAGAAACAATGGTCTCAAACTATCCGGAAATAGATTCAATTTGGAAGTAGGTAGAAACAACTTTGCCAACCGTGTAGTAAATGAATGGAATAAACTTCCTGCACAGGTAGTGCAATGTAGTTCAGTTCGAAGCTTTAAGAATCAGTTAGATAAATACCTAAGTAAGATGCTGTAATGATTATAATTTATCTTATATTATTTGCTTTTGTTTTGTCATCATTTGTCTGTCTGATTTTCATTTATTATTAGTTATATGTCAATCTATTATTATTTACTATTTACCTGTTTGTTTATTATTTAACTATACCTATGCATTTATTTATGTATTTTATTTGTTATTTACATTATTATAGTTTTTATTTATTGTTTTATTATTAATATGATTTTTTTTTGCATCCGACCTAGATATGGATCAAAAGGTCTCCTGTCGGCATGCTCCGCCTTTGTAATCCTTTGTAATCCTTTGATTATTTCGTTATGGTTAATACCAGACGATTTAGTTCAGGTCAGTGAGATATTTAGGAATTAGCAAGTTAAAACGATTTCGCTTAACCTGTCAAAGTCTGGCGACACACTAATTACTTTGTTCTCCCTCATGGTAGACGACTTCACTCAGTGAAGACCTCTGGATCTCGGTAGGCAAAAAAACTAGCTCGATTAACCCGACAAAATCCTGTGTACCACTTCAGTAATATTGATAAGACTAACCTCGAACGTTTCTATTCATTACAGTGAAGCCTCTGGGTATTATCGAGTTAAAAAAGAGGTAATTTAAAGAGACTGAAAGAATAAGTGGTTATGCATAAGAGGGCCACTGAGGAAGCACATCGATGACATCATGACGAGTGTGAACCGGCCTTGACCCCATAAATACCGTTTGGCGTTTGGCACAACAAAAACTGAAATATGCGACGGTTTTGAGAGGACCGTATGTCAGGAATTTCCTCCTTTGATATCCGTGTAGCTGCCGGTTTAGTTTCGTAGAACTTGACCCATTATATAGGTTAACGAAATTATATATTTATTTATATATATATATATATATATATATATATATATATATATATATATAGATATATATATATATATATATATATATGTATATGTATATATATATATATATATATATATATATATATATATATATATCGTCACTGAGAACTTAGTATAGTTGTATATATTGTAGTTCCCAACATCAGATAAGCAATACCTCCAAGAGGATCGAGTCTGCAAGAAGCTGAAGATGTTGAGATGCATAACGATCAGTGTGTGTGTGTGTGTGTGTGTGTGTGTGTGTGTGTGTGTGTGTGTGTGTGTGTGTGTGTGTGTGTGTGTGTGTGTGTGTGTGTGTGTGTGTGTGTGTGTGTGTGTGTGTGTGTGTTGTGTGTGTGTGTGTGTGTGTGTGTGTGTGTGTGTGTGTGTGTGTGTGTGTGTGTGTGTGTGTGTGTGTGTGTGTGTGCGTGCGCACGCGCGCGTGAATTTACCTAATTGTAGTCTACAGGAAACCAATGCTCATGGATTCCATCTCCTACTCTCCAATTTATCGTCCCTAGCTTCAAATTCATGTATGTTTCTCACTTGGTCTATATTCTTAATTCCCATTTATCATATCTAAAATTTAACTCATGTATTGTTCTAACTTGGGTTATATCACCTAAACTATACCAAGTATTTATGCATCTGTATGGAAAACTATTTCTTCACACTCCCTAGACATATAGTCTTTCTAATTTTGTTCTTATGACCTATTAACCCCCCTCCTATCTTTAATCTATATACAGTATTTCATCTATCAGTGTGGTCTTCCCTTCAGCGACCTGAATAATGTAATCTCATCACCTCTTTCTCTTCAATCTTTCAAAGTTGGTAGACCCAGTGCTTTTAGTCTTTTCTTATACAATTTATCTGCCAGGATGGGAAACGATTTGGTTGCTGCCCTTTGTATTTACTCCATTTTGCTTATATCTTTCACTGTGTGGGAACCATAGTACTTATATATAATTTAGTCTTAGATGGGTCAGGGTTTCTATGATTTTTTTTCATCTCTTCATTCATATAACGAAAAGCTACTAATCTTTTCCAGCAGTCTGTGTGTTTCTCCCATATTCCTGCCAATATGTCTGTCAGGTTACAGATTGTATTTTATCACCATGCGTGAGTGTAGGGGGGAAGGAGGTGGGTGTTGAACTTTTGTGAAGAAGAGCGGCGACTAATTGGATTAAAAATCTGAATTGGTTCTTCCATCTTTCGTCTCTCCATTTCACCCTCTAACTGCGGTGTCGTCTTCTAAAGTCGTCTGGTATCATCGAGGATAAAATCTGTCGAGGACGTCAAAATATCGAAGGAAGTAACCCGCGGCATGGACTCCACTAAATGGGAATATGATTTTTTTTTTTTTTTTTTTTTTTTTCAACCCAGTGACGAAAGTTTTATATTTTTGTTCCCTCCAATGGTACCGTTTTATCGGTCGATCGCTATCCCATCCCGTCTAAGTTCGCCTCATCTGTATTAAATTGCTTGGCACGAAATAAACAAATCTAAAAGTAGCCTACGTCACTGTATATTTTTCTTACTCTTCTTTCTTGGTGATTGTTGGCCCGGTATTATCTTTTCAAACTTTATACAGTCTCGTCCCTTTCCCCTAACCAACCAATCAACAATCAGAAGTGTGAACCAATCAGCAACAACCAATAGTTCAGGTAGAATACCTTGAAGAGTTTCGAGATAAAGGGAGTGCACAGAGAACACCAGAGATGCATGCAGTCACGAAAAAAATGAAGAAAGCAAGTTTGGCGAGAGAGAATGGGGGTGAAAGATGGTGTTGAAGCGATAAAAGAGTGGATATGGAAATAGACAGAGAGGGCAGCAAGAAAGGAGGACGGAGCAAGTGTGTTACAGAGTGAGGAAATGAGAGGCTAGACAGAAGTTAGATGAGACAGAAATTTGCATGGGTGAATTGACAGAGGTCTTCTTAGCGCAGTTTGTGTGGCTCATGGAAGAGTTTAGGAACTGGTAATATGTACTACGTTGTCCTCCGCCTAATGCTTACAAATTAAAAGTAGCAACTAGCAAAGAATTATAATTTCAGAAACACGTGACTCGGCATTCAGTGTAACAGTCGGGAAAGTCACGCTCTAAAGTCCTGCCACCACCCTTGCGCACGAAACTTCCATGCTCACCATGTAATACATTTTTCTGTGTATAATTTTTGTCGTACTATATATGTATGCACACACACACACATACACACATTATATATATATATAAATTTATATATATATATATACATGTATATATACTGTATATATATACATATATATATATAATATATATATATATATATATATATATATATATATACATATATGTGTGCGTGTGTATGTATGCGTGTGTGTGTGTGTGTGTGTGTGTGTGTGTATGTGTGTGTATGTGTATGTGCGTGTGTGTATGTGTATGTATCTATGTATATGTATATACATACACACATATGAAGACAGGAAGCGTTATTGAGTTTATACTCTAGCTTTTCAAGGTTTTCGAAGAATAACCTTTTTTTTTCTGAAGTTGTGAGGGCGTTTAATGCTTCACACCTTCACAGAAAGATGATTATTGCTCAGAAGCTTGAAAAGCTTCAGTACAAAATTAATAACACTTCCATTGCTGTAGAAATCCTGTCTTCGTGTAGTCAGTATGGCCGGCCTCCGATATATATATATATATATATATATATATATATCTATATATATATATATATATATATATATATATATATACACATATATATATTATATATATATTTTTATATATATATTTATATATATATATATATATATATATATATATATATATATATATATATATTGAAGTATGGAAGACAAATGAGTGGAAGGGTGGTGAGTTAAACACAGAGAACAGTTGGAGTTTTATTCACTGACGTTTCGTCCTTACCAGGACATTCTCAAAGTGCATACAGTTTCAGAAAATTAACAGCTTATATAATCCATCCTTCCCGTGTTCCCCTCCCTCTATACTCTCATCCGTCCTCTACCCTTTTCATGTGACTCCGACCATGTCACTTCTCCCTCCGTTCTCAATTGTCCTTTTTATCTCCTTGATATAATCAGAGTACCTACCGCTCCTGCTAATTTTATAAACCCTTCCCTATGGTTGATGCAGGGGTGGGAAGTAATGTAGGCTGCCTCCACTATTTATCTTTTCTTTTTCTCTAGACCTTTGTGGAGCACCTCTATCTTGTTCCAATCTGGAAGATGACCACATTGGTCTAAATGAACTACTAGTGAGTTGGAGGTTCTGTGAGCTCTGACGTCATTTTTGTGCTCATATGTCCGTAGCTCCACTGATCTTCCCGTCTCTCCATAATATCCTAACGGACAACCACCACATGGTATATTGTAAATCGCGCCCTTCTCTATATCCTTTTCTGATTTATTTCTATTCTTGACAACTTCTCCTAATTTTGTACCCGTGGAGAAAGCAACGGTAGGTACTCTGATTATCAAGGAGGTAAAAAGGACAATTGAGAACGGAGGGAGAAGTGACATGGTCGGAGTCATATGAAAAGGGTAAAGGACGGATGAGAGTATAGAGGGAGGGGAACACGGCAAGGATGGAGTATATAAGCTGTTAATTTTCTGAAACTGCATGTACTTTGAGAATGTCCTGGTAAGGACGAAACGTCAGTGAATAAAACTCCAACTGTTCTCTGTGTTTAACTCACCACCCTTCCACTCATATATATATACAGTATATATATATATATATATATATATATATATATATATATATATATATATATATATATACAGTATGTTTGTATATGTGTGTGTACTGCGGGCACTAATTTGATCCATTCAAAGAAAAAAAATTCAATCTGTCGAAAAACGAGTGTCCATATCACTTGTTGCTGGCTGTCCTGAAATCGATGACATAGAGATTACATAACTTTGACCCCGCCACTACATGAGGTATTAACTACATGCATTAGGCAGTCGATATTTTAGGGTTTCAGTTGGCATCCTTACGGATCAATTCATTCAACATTTTTCATTATATGGCTGAAGACTGATCCCCACACAAGAAGGACGCTGATCACTTAATTTCTACTATCCTTCCGTTCGGCTACTTTTTTCCTTTTTCATTTCTCCTTTATCAAAACTATGATTTCACCTCTTCACCAAGGACGGAAGTGCTGGAAATTGAGCCTTTTTTTCGGGGAGGTTGATTTAGCTGAGGAAAGCCTTTTACAGTTTAAAGTTTATATCACAACTTGATTAACGTGTAAGCAGTGGCGATCGTTCCTATGTATATTTTCCTGGTTGCCATGAGGCGACTTAATTCAGCTCGAGCCTCCTGCCCCATCCTCCACGAAGCGACTTTATTCAGCTGAGGGAAGACCCCACCCCCTCCCCTACTCTCTCCTCCCATTAAAGGGGTTAACGAGAGCGTCCGGTGTCGGCAAGTGACCGCGTCTAGGTACCGCAAGTGCCTTATAGCTCAGTATCCCAACAACGCAAGGCAAGGTTGAGGAGTCTGATGAAAGGTCGAGCGGAAGGGGAGGGGAGGTGGAGGTTGTCTGAGTTTAGGGATCGATCCTGGTACCTGCAACTCGACGAACAGGGTCGTGGACAGGTAGTTGCACTTCAAGGGTCAGAAATCCAATTATCAGTCCAGTTGTTTGTGTAATTCGTTGCTTATTTGCACATTCTCGCTTTTTCTTCAAGTTCACTCCATCCACCTCTGCCTTCCATGCTCTTTTGGTAGACTTGCTTCACTCACCCACTCATTAATTCGGTGCAAACCATCCCAGTATTATTTGATTCACTTTATCTGCCAGCTCCCTTTCCACTCCTACTCTCCGCCTTACCTCCTCATTTCTCACTCTATCCATCCTTGTAACACCCACTATACTTCCCAAACACTTCATCTCAAACACATTCCATTTCTTGCCCTGTATAGTGTTGTAGGCACAATTAACCCCCCATATAGTCTTCTCTGCGTTCATCCCCAGATGCTTATGTCTCACGACACTTTTCACCCACCTAAGACATTTACTTGCTTCTCTCACTCTACAATTTGCCTATACCTTCACTCCTCCATTCCCTGTTACATGTGACCCCAAATACTTAAACCTCTCCACTTTCTCTAGTCTCTCTCCTTTAAGAATTACCTCCAATTCACTGCAACCCTAATCACTTGTACATCTCATCACCTTATATTTACCCACACTTACTTTCAAGTTTCTCCTCTCACATACCTTCTCGAATTCCGCCACTAACTACCTTAGACCCCTTCCTGACCCAGCTACAAACGCAGTGTCATCAGCAAACAACAACTGGCTCACCTCCAGCTTCCCTATATTCTCCCTAACCATCTCCAATCCCATTTTCATCACCCTCGTATTTACTTCCCGTACCACCCCACCTATGTACACGTTGAACACCCATGGTGATATGACACAAACTTGGCGCAACCCCACCTCCACCTCAAATAACCCACCCTCACCATTCCCAACCTTAGCACAAGCTCTACAACTCAAATACAAACTTTTAATTGCTCTCAACATCTTTCCTCCTATTCCATATATCTGCAGCACCTCCCACAATGCCTTCCTTTTCGCTTTGTGATAAGCCTTCTCTAAATCCATAAAAGACCCCCCAAAAAATACCTTTTGCTAAAAATATTTCGTATATCTGCCTTACCACAAAAAATTACCTCTCCGAAACACAGACTGTTCATACCCAATTACTCAATCTGTTCTCTCTTAATTCTCTCAGTTAATCCTATATGCCTTTCCAACTACACTCAATAGACCGATTCCTCTGAAAATACTACGTTCATATATTCCCTTTTCCTTTGTAAATTAGAACCATACATTCACTCCTCCAGTCTTCTGGCACAGTACCCTCATTTAGACACAACAAACAACCTCACTTGCCAGTCCACTTCAACAGATCTTTCCTTCGTCAGACACTCTACACGGAAACCATTCAATCCAGACACCTTACCAACTTTCACCACTTCCAATGCTCTTTGTATTTCACTTTTTTCAATAACCCTGTCATTTTCCTCTCCAATCGCAACCATTTCCCTAGCACTTCTCAAAGCCACAATCAACCTCTCCTCATCCTCTTCCACATTCAGCAATTCTCAGAAATCCTCTACCAAACTTCCCCTTTGTCCACCTGCACACTTTTTACCTTTTCCTCTCTACCTGACTCAACCCATCAATCTCTTCACTTCCTTCCAAAACAAGTTTATTCTTTTCAAAATTCATGTCATACTGCTACCCCATTCTACATCTTTTCTACTCTTTGCTTCCCTCGCCTTTCGTTTTGCTTCTCTCTTCTTTTACCTCTCATATGTCCACCTTGTTCTATCCTGCAACCAATCCTCATACGCTCGTTTCTTCTCTTCCATTATTATCTTCACATCCTCATCCATCTTGTCTAGGTCTGGAATCTAGGGGGGTCTCCGTACTACTACATAAGCCCTGAGAGAGAGAAAGAGAGAGAGAGAGAGAGAGAGAGAGAGAGAGAGAGAGAGAGAGAGAGAGAGAGAGAGAGAGAGGGGGGGGGGGGCGTAGAGAGAGACCGAGACCCTGACCGGAACAAAATACTGTAATATCTACGAATAGGTAATTTTGTTTGTGTATTGTTTTATTTATTCATTTATATATTCATTTGTTTGTTTATTTATGTATTTATTTATTTATCTATTTATGTATGTATTTATTCGTTTATTTGATTGGTCAATTAATTAATTTATTTATTTATTTATTTATTTATTTATTGCACCCGAGCTCATTGTGAGACGCAACGTCTGCCGAAATGCATTGTAACCTATTGTAACCACTGCACATCTGTACTACTCAAATTTCCTTCACCCACCTAAGACATTTACTTGCTTCTCTCACTCTACAATTTGCCTATACCTTCACTCCTCCATTCCCTGTTACATGTGACCCCAAATACTTAAACCTTTCCACTTTCTCTAGTCTCTTTCCTTTAAGAATTACCTGTAAGCATGCCCCTCCTCCCCCAATCCTGACTGTTCTTTCACTCACACATTGACGCGATTTCCCCACTGATTCCCCGATTAAGCCTCATGCAGCCTCCTTTTCCATTCCAAACAGCTCTTAGCTGCATGGGTCGTGTTCTTCCACTTAGGAGTTCTGTGTGCTGGCATCAAATCATCATTTAATCTCAGCCGTGCAGCAAGACAAGTAGCACAAGCGACTCAAAAAGTTGGATCCTAGTCCTCCCGTATAAATAACAACAGCGCTATATATTTTGGCTGAGCGACTGCAGAACGCTATGAGCGATGTCAGTCCTTCGAAATACTTCCTAACACGACCCACCATGTTATTCACTACAATACCAAAGCACGTGGAGCTTTCCAAGACCTAAATATCCTCGCCACATGCAAAGACAGAGTGAAATTTGTCATCCAGTAACCTACCAAATCCCTGGAATTTAGCCTTAGTCCAGGAGGCCTGGAGTCGTAGTAACCTCCCCTCTCTGTGCAGCGACTCGAGGGCTGCATCGTCGCCAAAGACAAGATTGGTGACCTTAGTGTTGCTAATGGATACTACACAATAGCACACATGCAGGTGCGGACCTTTGTAACAAAAAATATATTGGATGCACTACCACGGGCTTTTCACAAAGACTAACTTACCTCATGTAATAAGTAGAGCTGTTTTCGCGTGACGTACCATTTGGACATGTCAAAAGTTGTTCAGTTGGAGCAACCTACGTCACTATTACAATCGTCACTACTTCAAGAGTTAGAACGAAATCATACTTTTCGTATGCATGGACTTTGTATTGACTGACTTAGGACTCTTAAGTCAAGCCAAGCTGTTATTCTGCGCATGCGACAAAATATATAAGTAAACATAGGACACGTTATTTTTTTGCAACGGTATATCCTCGGCCGGTTCGAGAAGTCTCGGCCTCGCACTGCTTGACCTTCCAAAGAACATTTATCTGAAAGGCTCGTTTACACGGGGCATGTTGAGAGGCAAGTCAAGTGTGCAACTTACTTGAACTGGAGAGGAAATCGAGCAAGTTCATGTTCACACAGGTAAAGTCAGGCCACACAAGTGGCCAGTGTGAACATGTACTTGCTCGCTTTCCTCTTCAGTTCATGATTTGACTCTTAACTTGCTTCATACAAACGAGGCTTTAGGGCAGAATGATTAATCTTTGTTTTTAAATAAACTTGGTATTTAAGATGTGAAGCTTGTATAAAGTGGTGTATGGTTTATATGATAGTGATTGTAGATACCTAAGTGTTACTAATTTTCAGAGGACATTCAACGTCTCATACCTTGAGTGTATAGTTGACATTCAAAGTACGCTCAGTGGCACATTTAGTCGACCAATTCAGTAACTAGTAATAATTGCTTCTGTCGTGGCCGTGTCCCCCCAAATGTCACAAAACACACCAAGATCCTTTCCTGCCACTGAGACGCGGTACCCCTCCTGGCGACTTGACTTATTTTGTTCTGGCTGACATCTGGCAGTTTTGTTTGTGAAGCAAGCCTAGGGTTGTTTCAACAGATTTTGCGTGCAAGGGAGACAATAAATGTCTTCGTTTATTTATTAGTTTGGCTTCCTTCCCCATATACGGTTTATGACGACTTGTAGCCTATTGAACATTTGAGTCTCAGTGGCGCCGTACGGAGAGGACATGCCGCGCTCTCTCTCGTGATTATAGGGAGTTTGCGGTGGGGGAAGTGTCGGAGATGGTTGAAACTGATACAGTGTGATAGGAGACGACAGTGGGTACTCTGAAAGTGATAAAAAGTCAAATAATACAATAAACTGCTGGGAACAATGTCGGGAATGACAATAGGCTTAAGGAACAAGGTTAGCTAACCCAAACCTGACGTAGAGCTGCATCCACGTTTGTCCTCGCGTGTGCGTGTGTACTTCGTCCCGTGACGCCCACTGGTTATTGTGATTGTTATCACTTATATTGTTTTTGGTGCATCGACGAATCTGCAGAAGTTGGCACCACTATGTACGCCTTTCTAGCAACTTCTTTTGACCTATGTATGCACTGGGTTCGCGGCGATGGTTCGAACCAGGGACCACTATAGGTGCTCTGTGCGAGGCTACGGTGGGCAGCGTCTCGACCCAGGGACCGTTATAGGTGCCCTGTGCGAGGCTACGGTCGGCGGCGTCGGCTTGCCCAGAACAGTGCCCCATTCGTATGTCCCCGAGTTACCCCATCCGACCCTTCTATCACCCAAATTCACGCCCATCACCTCAATCCTGTCACCCATCCAATGGCTGCCTCTGCGCTCGTAGCTTGAAGCATCACGCTCAGTCATGAGCGTCGGGAATGTTCCTCATGGGGGCCAACGGATGAGGATTCAGCCATCCCGACAGCCAAACAGAAGGCCACCCCTCCCACAGAGACTACTGTGACCCAAGGTTCTCTCCCGGCCGCAGATTGCATCGAGGCATCGCCGTCAACGGCCACCCAACCTCCAATGAAGCAGCACCCCCCCCGCCCTGGGACCGTGCAACCATAGTAGAAAGTACCCATTATGGGTGACTCCTGTTTAGGTGTGGGGAGTCCATGTTCAAGGCGCCTTTTCTAGTCCCTCCCCCATGAGGTAGGCGTAGAGCACTCCTAAATTTGACTGCTCAGTTATGAAGCTGCTGCCCAGCTGTGCTACTCCCCTTTTTACATGGATCGACCACTGGGCTAACACAAACTATATGGGTTGTGACTGTGGGCTTAGATTGATCACCATCTCCTGTCTTGATTGTTATGCACCTTTGCCAGAGGATGGATGGTTGTTACTTGGAAGAAAAAATTAATTATTGTTAGACAGTGAAAGATAAAGTATCTGAATATACTGTCAGTCTCAATCACTGCTTTCACTCTTGGCAACTCCCAGGTGGGAGCAAGTCATGAGGACTGGTGGATGTGAGACGCTTTTTGAGACGCAAATTTGGGTCCATCGTTTGTGGATAGATATTAGGGATAGTGTTTTTCCTATTGCTTCAGCTACTTGGGGAAATGAGGATATTGTTTGACAATTGATTTGGAGAACACTTTTTTTTTTAGTCCTTTTCCTGTGTAGGGAGAGCAGAATGGAACTTGAATAGAGCTGCTCAGTCATGTAGGCTGCTCCCAAGTTATGCTACTATCTGTCCTTACACACGGCAACCATTGGAACTACACTGCTTGTCATGTGGATTATGACTAAGTACTTCCAGAGATCATCTCCTGCCCCTTTCATCACACACCATTGCCAAAGGACTTACAGTTGTTTGTGGAAGTACAAAGTTATTAGTAGAAAATATAGTGACAATATACACTGGGGTCTCGCAACTGGGCAGGGTTAGGCAGGTTTTCAAGGTGTTGAAACACGATTTTTCAAAAGGTGAATCACTTCTATCTCACCAGTTTGTCTGCTAAATATGGAGGTGATTTGTGTTTTGACAAATCATATTTCGACACCTCAAAAACCACTCTAACCCTGTCCAATTGCAGTACCCCAGTGTACTGTCAGTCTCAGTCACTTCTTCACTCAGCAAAACATTAGGTGTGATGATGAAACAGTTCCCCTTCAACTTGCTTTTCAAATCCAATTTTGGGATCTTGCCTCCCTCTTTTTTAGTACAAGATTGGATGAAGAAGGCTGCGAGACCCTGAAACAGATTTTGCAGCAGGTAAGGAAAACTTGATCCCTCTTGATTTTATTTAATGTCATGAACTCCCCTTCTCAAGAGGGGGCTAGATGCCTCCTTATGGACAACTTTTTGAAGCAAGGAATTTAAATGTAATATGCCCTATATTCTGACCTTGCATCCCAACCAACAACACCTAAGTTGCTTGAACATCAATCTTGCTGGTGGAAAAAAAAGTGTCTAAGCCAGGATCCACTTCAACTTGGTACAAGTTGAGATGGTAACTGGTAGGGTGGAGCAAACACTGGAATGCAATTTTGCTTACTGGGACTAGAGTGCTTGAGGACCATTGACAGCGACTGTGCGTGTTTCCAGTTAATGAAATTTGATGCATCAATCATTATCATCATTACTATTATACCATCAATCGGTCACTACCTCACATTTAGCACCGATTTCTCTACTGGGACTATACTATTAGCTGGGCAGATAAATGCAAATATGCAACATAATCGTGCAAATGGTGATACAAGCATCAAAATTGGCGCGATGACTCCATAGGGTATACTAAAGAGATCTGTCCGACTAGCCACCTAAAAATCCAAGATGGCGGCCATTTTTCAAGATGGCCACCATCAGGAGTTCGCGATAACGATATTCCCTCATAAATTGGTATATATTCAACCGATTTTAGTGATCTTGGTGAATTTATTTATGATACTAGAAAGCATTTCAGCACCACTTACATGACTATAGATAAAATAAACAAAAAATTACATCAAAACACATTTTATTAATGACATATCACATACTAAATTAATAATTGTCATAAATGTTTAGTATACCCTATGGAGTCATCACGCCAATTTTGGTGCTTGTATCACCATTTGCACAATTACGGTGCATATATGCATTTATTTGCCCATTATTAATTAATTATATCTTAATTTATCAATTAATTGCCCATTCATTACATTAATTTGGTAGTTTTCTCCTTTTTTCAGGAACCCTCAATCCTGAGCATCAGAACATAACAATGGCTTCAAGTGAAAAATTGTGGCGTACAGACTGGGACAAATGTTGCCTTTGCCAAACAGAGAGGAAAGAAGATCTCACATCTCCGCTTTTAAATCCTGCAAAACGGCAGGATGACGGATACAGCCAGTTAGGGAGGAATATTCCTCGTTTTATTTCCCTTAATGCACTACCGGTAAACCTAGATCCCGCAAGACTTGATGATGGCAGTGGGATAGAGAACACTTTGAGGAAGAACAATGCCAAATACCATTCCAGGTGCAGACTGCTTTTCAATAACACAAAGTTGCAGCGGGCTGAAAAAAGGTCAGCAGTTGTCGCGGAAGTTGGTGACAGCAGCAACTACAGCAAGGTAGCAAGAAGAATCACAGGCCCCAAGACGACAGAATGCTTCTTGTGTGAGAAGGAAGGGGACACCCTGAGACAAGCTATGACCTTGAAATTGAACGAGAATATTAATAAGTGTGCCAAGACTATCAATGATGGCAAATGATGGCTCCTGGCAAAACTGAGTGCCGGAGATGTCATCGCACAGGAGCTGAAATATCACCCCCACGTGCTTGGTAGCGCTGTACAACAGAGAAAGTGCATTTCTGAATGCTCAAAAGCAGGAAAAGGCCGAAGAGACTCTCGAAGGGAAGAAAGCTTATCCGATGGCTTTTTCGGAACTGGTGACGTATATTACTGAGACAAAAAATGCTAGTGAGGGTTCAGATCCAACAGTTTTCCGCCTTGGAGACTTGTGTTGCCTGTACAAGGAAAGACTGGAGCAGCTAGGCATCAAATCGCCTAACACGCATGCTACCCGCCTGAATGAGCAACTGCTGATCCATATCCCCGAACTAGAAGCTAATCACCAAGGGCGAGATGTCCTTCTGGCCTTGAAGACGGACGATACAAGCTCATTCTACCACCCCATAAAGAAGAACAAAGTTGCCTTCTTCAAACATGACAAGGCCGCCAGTAGTTCCAAGGAAAAGGTCATGAAAGAGGAGTGCCAGCTGTTTTCCAGACTATTCGTCTCCTGTCAGGTCAGACAGATTAATTTGGAAGACTTCTTCAAGCATGAGAACCAAGCAGCTCCTGCTTCACTGAGTGACAACGGCAAACTCCATACATCCCAAAAGTCACAGCTCACTGAAATTCTCCAATCCGGACTGACTCTGCCAGAAAGAGAACCAGAAGGAGATGCCATCATCATCGATGGCTCAGCTCTCATCAATGCCACACCTCCAAGGAGCTCAAAGTCATTTGATGACTATGCCAAAGAAGATATCCTGCCGAAGGTGAAGTCCTATGCCGTCAAATACGAAAGGGTGGACGTTGTATTTGATGTATACAAGAAGTTAAGCCTGAAGTCTGAAACCAGAACCAAGAGAGGACGAGGGATCAGGCGAAGAGTAACAGGAACTACCAAGACGCCCCAAAACTGGAAAAGCTTTCTGCGAGATGATAGCAATAAGACAGAACTATTTAATTTCCTCGCAGACAAAATGTGTGATGCTGACACAACATGCACCATCATCGTGACAAGGGGAGATAATGCCATCAGCAACAAAGTGAGGTCCCTGGATGCCGTGGCCCCGTGCCTCCATGAGGAGGCTGACACCAGAGTGTTTGTACATGCCAGGGATGCAACGTCGCAAGGTAGCAAGTCCATTACCATTAAAGCAAATGACACTGATGTCGTCGTTATAGCAGTGTCGACCATGCCATCCTTACAAGAGCTTGGGCTAGAAAAGCTATGAATAGCGTTTGGACAAGGAGCGAGTGCTCGGTGGATTCCTGTTTACGAGGTGGTTTCTTCAATAGGACCGGAGAAGGTCGGCGGTATCCTGTTCTTCCATGCTTTCACGGGATGTGATGTGGTCTCTGGTTTCCGTGGCAAAGGGAAAAAATCTGCATGGCAGACATGGAATATGTGTGAGGATGTTACCGAAACCTTCAAGAAACTCAGCAACTGTCCGCAAGAAGTTTCAGATGATGACCTGCAGAAACTGGAGAAATTCGTTGTCCTAATGTACGACCGATCCAGTGCAGCTAGCTGTGTCAACGAGGCGAGGCTGGATCTCTTTGCCCGCAAGCAGAGGATTTACGATACGATTCCACCAACCAGAGCTGCCTTGAGGGAGCACGCTAAGCGTGCGGCCTACCAGGGTGGGGTCATATGGGGTCAGGCGACTGCCTCAAATCCAGAAACCAGCACTCCTGCTGACTGGGGTTGGATTCAAAGTGAAGAGGTGTGGAAAATACATTGGACAACCCTTCCATCAATAGCTGCATGCTGCCAGGAACTAACCAAATGCTGTTGCAAGAAAGACTGCCTCAAGAGGTGCAAATGTTTCCGCGCCGGACTTTCTTGTACCGCTCTGAGCAGCTGTGTTTGTGACCAGTAATGTTGTAGTGAACCGAGGTCAATTCTCGAACATTTGACAAAAGATTCTGAATAATTTGTGCATTATTGTTTTAGCGTTAATGTCATGTTCATGTTCAACTAAGTCAGTTTTTTTATTTAGACTCTATAATCATTCAGTCCATTAATCTAGCATGTGATATGTCGTTAATATCACATAAGTACACATGGGAGAGGGTGGTGGAGGGAAGGGTGGTAGATAGAGCGCTAATGGATTATGTAGTGGTAAATAGGATTATGATAGGAAGAGTTAAGGATGTACATGTGCTAAGGGGAGAGGGTGGGGGAATATCAGATCATTTTTTGGTGGAAGGTAAGCTGAGAGTGGAGGATAGATGGAGAAAGAGGAAAGGGACAAAAGGTAGGGAGGTTGTTAGAGTGAACTCCTTGAATGAAAAGGAAAAGGAGAAGGAGTACGAAAAGAAGCTGAAGGAGGAGTGGGAGGGAGTAAAGGATGGAGCAGAGATGGGTGTGGAGGAGGAATGGGGATGGTTCAAGGAGGGAGTCTTAAAGTGTGCAAGGATGGTGTGTGGAACAAGAAGGACAGGGGGAAATAGAAGAAAGGGTAGTGAATGGTGGGATGAGGAAACAAAGAAGGTTGTAGAAGAGAAGAAGCGAGCATTCACAGATTGGTTACAAAAGAGGACGGGGGAGTCATATGAGACGTACAAAGAAAAGAAAAGAGAAGTAAAGCAAAAGGTAAAGGAGGCAAAGAGGAGAGCAGATGTGAAATGGGGTAGGAGTATGACAGAAAATTTTGAAAGTAATAAAAAGATGTTTTGGAAAGAAATAAAGAGAGGAAGAGGAGGCGAATCAAGTAGAGAAGAAAAGGTAAAAGGTACAGATGGAGAGATGATAATGGAAGAGATGGCAGTAAGGGGAAGATGGGCAGAATATTTTAGGGAGTTGCTAAATGTGAAGGAGGATAGGGAAGGAAAGATAGTTGCAGTGGGAAATGCGAAGAAAATGAGAGTGATGAGTGAGGAGAATGGAGGAGAAATAAGGAAGGATGAGGTGAAGGCAGTTGTAAAGATGATGAAAGCAGGTAAGGCACCTGGTCTGGATGGATGCCATGCAGAATGTCTGAAAAAGGGAGGTTCAGTGATGGTTGACTGGTTGGTGAGGTTGTTTAATGTTTGCTGGAGAGAGGGTGGAGTGCCGGAGGACTGGAGAAGTGCCTGTATAGTTCCTCTTTACAAGGGAAAAGGGGACAAGTGTGAATGTAGTAGTTTCAGAGGGATTAGCCTGTTAAGTGTAGTAGGAAAGGCTTATGGGAGGATCTTAATTGAGAGGATTAGGAGAGGAACAGAAGGAGTAATTGGTGAGGAACAGTGTGGATTTAGGACAGGTAGAGGTTGTGTAGATCAGATCTTTGTGGTAAGACAGATATGTGAGAAAGCTATAGGAAAGGGGAAGGATGTTTTTTGGGCTTTTATGGATCTGGAAAAGGCTTATGATAGGGTAGACAGAAAGGCACTGTGGGAGGTTATGCAGATTTATGGGATAGGAGGAAAGCTTCTAGGAGCTGTCAAGAGTTTTTATGAGAGTAGTAGAGCTTGTGTCAGGATTAGAAATGGAGAGAGTGAGTGGTTTGAGGTAAAGGTGGGACTTCGTCAAGGATGCGTTATGTCGCCCTGGCTGTTCAACTTATACATGGATGGGGTGGTGCGAGAGGTGAATGCTAGGGTAGTGGGTCAGGGATTGGAGATGGTTAAAGAAAATGGAGAAAAGTGGGAGGTGAGCCAGCTGTTGTTTGCGGACGACACTGCGCTTGTGGCAGGGTCAGAGGAGGGATTGAGGAAGTTGGTGGCAGAGTTTGGGAGAGTATGTGATAGAAGAAAGCTAAAGATAAATGTAGGTAAAAGTAAGGTGATGAGGTGTACAAGGGGTGAAGGTGGCAGTAGACTGGAAGTGAGCATTAAGGGAGAGCGACTGGAGGAAGTGGATAGTTTTAGATACTTGGGTGCAAGTGTAGTAGGAAAAGGTGGAGTGAAGGTGGAGGTAGAATGTAGATTGAGAGAAGCGAGTAAATGCCTTGGTGGATTAAAGAGTGTAATGAGGAATAGACATTTGGGAATGGATGCGAAGAGGAGACTGTATGAAGGAGTGATTGTGCCAACAGCACTGTATGGGGCAGAAACGTGGAACATAAGAGAAGAAGAGAGAAGGAGTTTGAATGTGTTTGAGATGAGGTGTCTGAGAAGTATGGTGGGGGTTACTAGGCTGGATAGAGTGAGAAATGAGGAGGTGAGGAGGAGAACAGGGGTGAAAAAGGATTTGGGAGATAGGGTTGATGAAAGAATATTAGGATGGTTTGGACACATGGAAAGAATGAGTGAAGAAAGACTAGTAAAAGAGGTATGGAAGGCAGATGTGGAGGGAGTGAACATGAGGGGACGTCCTAGGATGAGGTGGATGGATGGGGTGAAGGGGGCTTTGGGGAAGAGGGGAATGTCTGTTGAGGAAGGAAGGGAGAGGACGGAAGACAGAGGTGAGTGGAGAATGGTTGTATATGGATGATGTTGTGATTGCATGAGGAGGAATGGGCAGGGGGGTGGGAGGTGGGGTAGTATGTGTGATTAAATTTTGACGCAGCCCGAAGGGATTTTCTCCCCGTCCTCTCCTTATATGCAAGGGGGGACGGAGAGGGGGGGTCGCCGATTAAATGAAGCGGCCTTGCTGTGGATGTGCTGTGTCTTGCAACACTGCTTCTGACCCAGGGCGGTGGGCAGGGTGCAGGGATGACCCGTCATCCAGGAGGTGCTCAGATGAGAGGGAGGGTGGGAGGGGTGTGGAGTGTATGTAGGGATGAAATGGGTGGGAGTGTTTTTATGCCTTTCCCTTTTTGGCTACCTCCCTTGTAAGGGGGAAGAAGCCTTGGTATATGTATGTATGTATTAATAGTCATGTAAGTGGTGCTAAAATACCTTCAAGGGTGTCATAAATGAATTCAGCATGCCCAAAAACATACCATTTGATACCAAGATCACTAAAATCGGTTGAATAGATACAAATTTATGAGGAATATCGTCATCGCGAGCTCCTGATGGCGGCCATCTTGGATTTTTAGGTGGCTAGTCGGACATATCTGTTTAGTATACCTTATGGAGTCATCAAGCCAATTTTGGTGCTTGTATCATCAAATGCATGATTTTTCCACTATCCGCCCCATGGGGGTACCATAAAAGGGAAGTGAGCCAGTAATTTGCCTTCCTCCCTATGAGAAACTATAATAAAATAACTACTTGTATATTCCTGTAGGCTTTGCACTCAACAGTATATCAAGCACAAGAGGACTTGGGCTCACTAACTGTGCCTGATTCATATGCTAGAGGTCTTGGTTGGCTGTTATGGACTGTAATTAACCAGCGTTTCTATCCTTTTGGACAATCTCATGCCACTGTCATGGTAGAGGTGTTATTTTGTTGCTCAGGATTTGGTGTTGTTTGAGAGGGTGGGTAGGTGGTCACTGCAGGGTGTTGTGTAGCAGTTTGTGTGGGGAGAACTTTTACTTTGGCAGATGTGAATTCCATTGTATAATAGTGTTGATTTGGGTTATGCTCCTTTGGTGATTGGTGTGAGATTTTTTAATTTATTTATGTGTTGGTTAGGATTGAAAATGTACTCATTCCAGTTGGGTTTAATGACGGCAATGGGAGATCTACAAATTTTATATATGGTTTAATATTAGTGCGTGCAGTTAGTACTGGGCTGGGACGGGTTTTAGCCTCTATGTTTAATACTGAGGCTGTGATGGATATTGTGGATAGGGGAGATCCACCAGGGTTGCCGTTTCGTAGGATTTTGTACCAAAACATAGAAAAATAGGGGTGGGTGTGAAATGCTGATGAATTTACTGATCTCATACACTATTTTCCCATTTCTTTATTTTTCAGTATTTCAAAATGAAATTAAAACATTATAGTCCTTAAAACCTTACATTTCCAATGGTATCAAATGTTTTGAAAAAGTCCCATGTTGAGGTGGGTGTCTTTGATGAAATATACGAAGCCGTTACTGCTGATCTCAAACACAGTTTTCATTTTTTTCTCATTTCTTTATTTTTCAGTATTGTAAAATGAAATTTAAGTATTATATTCCTTAAAGCCTTACCTTTCCAATGGTATGGCAACACTCCCATTCTACACGGCAGTGTAAAACGTGGCATCCCTGACATTCACCTTCATTTTTGACAAGGTGAATGGTTTGTTGGCATCTCTTGGGTGGGGAGTTTACTGGTTTGGTTGATGTACTCCATGTCTGGTTTTTCCTGGAGAGTTCAATCTTTCCTTCGAGTGGAAAGGATTGAGTCTTAGGGTGGATAAGGGTAGATGAAGAATGGGTTTATGAAAAAGTTGTAGTGGACTGGTGAAGGTGGGGAGTTGTACAGAAGGTTCTTTTAATCTTTTCATTGGGCAAGATGACTGGCTGTTTGGGTGGGTAGGATGGGAAGTCGCATACATTTGTTGTTGTTGTTGTCGTTCCCTAGACTGTCTGTCCGAGCAGTCCCGTCTCCCCAAGGAATGCTACAGCCGAAACTGGGTTTTCCCACAAATCCTTTATAGAGTGTATGTTGTGTTGTTTGCGTGCATGATTGTGTATAATGCAGTCTTCCATTATGTGTTGTATGGTATGGGGTGAAGTGTTACATCCTGGACAGCTGTTCACAATGCGGTCATCCAGCCTCTTCTGGTAGCTTAGAAGTGCTGGGTGGTGGCCGCACCGCAGTCTTGCCAAGTGGACTCTGTCCTTTCGTGGGAGAGAGGATTCAGAAGGGTGGATATCAGGGGGTCTGGCATGCAGCAGTGTGTTGTCTTTCAGTGTGTTATTGGAGCGGTGAGTGACATGATTATATATATATGTTGTATGATTGTATTAAAAGTGTGCACAGCATTGTTTATGTTTGTGATTGGTGTACTGTTAAGCGTTTCAAAATGTTGCTCTGTCTCTTTAGTAAAAGCTTCCCAGTTAGCTCTCTTGTAATTGGTGTATGTGTGTCTGTGGCCGACTGGGGTGCATCTTGTTTTGGTGATGATGATTGGAAGGTGGTCAGAACTAAGGGTTCCGACCACTCTCCATGATGTTGTTGGGGTTAGGCAGGGGGAGCAGGTGATATCAGGAGAGGAGGGAGTGTAGAGGGCTTGGTGTGGGATATGTGTATGATTATGTGTGTTGTTCCTGATAGTCAATGTGTCAAACTGAGGGTTTTGGTGAGCTGGAGGACAATATGGGTTGTGTTTTAAGTCATCTCCCTTCAGTTGAGTTTAGGGTGTGTGGTTGGGGTGTGGGTTCTAATGATACTGGTGAAAGGGATGTAGAGGTTTGTACAAGGTTTTGTTGTACTATGCGAGTGGTCTCTCTTTGTGTAGTTACATACATACATGCATATACCAAGGCTTTTTCCCCCTTTCAAGGGAGGTAGCCAAAAAGGGAAAGGCATAAAAACACTCCCACCCATTTCATCCCTAAATACACTCCACACCCCTCCCACCCTCCCTCCTCATCTGAGCTTCTCCTGAGGGCCTTTGTGTAGTTGAGTGGGCTTATTTGGGTGGGTGGGTGAGGTTTTTCCTGACAAACTGTTGTGCTTCTGTATACATGACTCCTGGTTTGATTACCCTGGATTGTTCTTGCTTTTGGACTTCTCTGGGGCTGTTATGTTCTGAATCTCTGACACAGAACTTCCTTCTCATATTTATATATTGTGAAACAGGATGATGATGCGGGGTGGTCTTGAGCACGTGGTACCATGTCCAAGGTCTAAGCAATGGACACATACATAATTTTCATGGTGACATCATTTTCAAGTGTCCAAAGTGCTGGCAGTTGAAGCAACATAGGCACGGATAGTATTTCCCTACTTCATATCTTATATAACCTGGTCAGGTAAGTTAGAAGTTGTGGTTGACTGAAGGTCACTATTAGTGTTGGGGTATTGACCTTTGTACCTTTTAAGTGTTTTTGAACAGTAAATTTTTATTAATTTTTATATTATATTCTATCCATTATTTCTTCTTCTTTATGGTAGTACTCCCACACTGGTATTCTAAGGTGCCAAGAAACAGAAAATTTAGAAAAAGTAAACTCACAAATGATGAACGAGAAAGAAATTACAGGAAAAAGAGGTCCACCATGAGGAGTGGTGATCCAAGATGAATATGAGAACATTATAACCGAAATGAAAGATATCTTGAATAAATGGAAAAAATACATTGAACAATTATTCGAAGACAATAGAAAAAATACTCCAGACCTTGACATGGAAATGACTGGACCATCGATATTAAATGAGGAAATATGGTTGGCAGTAATGAAAATGGGAGAAAGAAAGAAAAAAGCAAAAGGGGAAGATGGAATTGCAAAGATCACCCAACTAACAAACAAGATTTATGACACTGGACAAATATCTGATGAAATGAAGAGAACAATTTTCATGATTATTCCAACGAAACCTGGCACAACTGTATGTTCAAGCACAGAACAATTAGCCTCATGAGTCACATTGGTAAAATAATATTGAGAATAGTGTTGATGATAATCAAGGGAAAACTACAAATAGACAATATAGAAGAACAATATGGCTTTAAAAAGGGAAAGGGAACAAGGAATGCAATTTTTCACTTTGGAATATGCTAGAGAGGACTATAGAAAAGCAAAAAGAAATGCACATGCTTCTTAGATTTCTGAAAAAGCGTTTGATACAGTGAGACATGAAGACCTAATTACAATGTTAAAAGAAAAGAGAATTGATGGTAAAGACCTACATATGATTCAAAAGTTGCATTAGGATCAAAGAGCAGAAAATGAAAAGTCAAAACTAATGGAAATTATGAGAGGGGTAAGACAGGGCTATGTGCTCTTGCTTGAATTATCTACTTTATATAGTCAATGTGTGATGGAAGAAATTAAAAACTTAAATGGAATAAAGATAAGGGGAGGAATGTAAATAGCTTAAGGTATAGTGATGATATGGTATTGATTGCTGAATTAAAAGAAGGACTACATACATAAGTAGAACATCTTCAGGAGGAATGTGGAAGAAAAGGGCCAAGGATAAACACAAAGAAGACCAAAGTAATGGTAAAGAAAAAGGAAACAATATAGAGAAAAAGTTTAAGCAAGTATAATATTTCAAGTATTTAGATAGTACAATCACAGAGGATGGAAGATCAGAAAGGAAATTAAAACACAAGAAGGTATAGCAAACACATTTTGGAAAAGAAAAGCTTCTAACAAACGTAAATATAAATTGGGATCAGAGGTTAATTTTTTCTTTAAATTTTGCATGGTCAATGCTTATTTACAGGTGTGAATCATGGTCAATAAGTGCCAAAATGAAAAAGAGACTTGAGGCAATGGAGATGTGGTGCCTTCAAAGAATGGTGAGGATATCTTGGACTGAAAGGGTAACAAATGAAGTTTTAAAAAGAACCAGGACAAAAAGATCACTTAACAGGAACCATCAGAAATAGACAATTCTTCCTATGGCCATATAATTTGCAAAACTGGAATGATTGAAGGGAAGTGGGCTTGTGGTAGACAGTGAAACATACATGAGTAGCTTACTGCAGGATATTGAAAGGGGAATGAAAGTTCAAGTCCTAACAAGATTGGCTCAAGATTGGAAAAGATAGAGTTCCATGGTCACTGATGTCAAAGCTGTGGCACCTCAGTGAGGTAAGGTAAGTGTTGTTCAAACTGGGGCACCTGACAGATGTTAACTTTGTAATATCTCTTGGTTGTTGTTGTTCCCTAGAATGTCTGTCCGAGCAGTCCCATCTCCCCAAGGAATGCCACAGCCGAAACTGGGTTTTCCCACATATCCTTTATAGAGTGTATGTTGTGTTGTTTGCATGCATGATTGTGTATAATGCAGTCTTCCAATATCTCTTGGTTCTACTGTTTGGGTATCTCCTTGGGGGTCACATGTTGCAGAGTTCTGCAATGGCCTTCAAATGTGTTGTATACTCATGGGACATATCTTTGTTATGGAGTCATTGTTGGAAGAATTCAGGACCAAGAATCTTGGGTAGTCTAAATTTGGGTCCACTTCATTTTCATGGGTCAAGTTGGTTAGCAAATGCATGTAGATCTTGGGAATGCAATATTAGTATCAAGGTTGTTGTTGTCGTTCCCTAGACTGTCTGTCCGAGCAGTCCCGTCTCCCCAAGGAAGGCCACAGCCGAAACTGGGTTTTCCCACAAATCCTTTATAGAGTGTATGTTGTGTTGTTTGCGTGCATGATTGTGTATAATGCAGTCTTCCATTATGTGTTGTATGGTATGGGGTGAAGTGTTACATCCTGGGCAGCTGTTCACAACACGGTCGTCCAGCCTCTTCTGGTAGCTTAGAAGTGCTGGGTGGTGACCGCATTGCAGTCTGGCCAAGTGGACTCTGTCCTTTCGTGGGAGAGAGGATTCAGAAGGGTGGATATCAGGGGGTCTGGCATGCAGCAGTGTGTTGTCTTTCAGTGTGTTAATGGAGCGGTGAGTGATATGATTATGAATATGTTTCCGGAGGCTGGTATTTGGTGGTTGTGGAGGAAGAGAAGAGAGTATCTGTGCGTAATAAAGGTCTTTGGGTGTAGTTTTAATGTTTCTTGGTGTGTGTGGGTGTTCTGCTATGTAGTGTAGCGGGTGTGATGTGTTTGTGGTGGCTGCAGCAAGTGTTTGTGTGCCTCTCATGTCGAGGTGGTCCTTGACTTTGAGGACTTTTGTTTCATGGTGTAAATGGTCTGTAGGTGATGTATTTGTGCAGCCTGTAATTGTTTTTAGGGCTTTGTTTTGTATGATTTGAAGGGTGTTGTGGTGTGTCTCACTGAGATTAGGAGCCCATGCAGGACTCGCATAATTCATCACTGAGCGTATGCATTGTTTGTATATTGTTATATTAGTTTCTTTGTTTTGTCCAAATGTTGTTCCAGTGATTGACTTAAGTGCGTTAAGTCTAGGTGTGCATTTGTTTTTTATGTTTGTGAGGTGTTGTTTGAAAGACATGGATGTATCGTATGTTACACCAAGAATTTTCGGTGTGTTTGTGTGTGGTATTAGAGTGTTGTTGATGTAGAGATGAGGTATGTATTTGTGTTCTTTTGTCCAGTTGGTGAGAAGTATCAAGGTTGTAGTTACTGATTGTGGTACTTTGGTCCGATGATAATGAGGATAGTGATGGGTATTACCCTCTGGCATTACCATTATAGATTGTTCTCGAGTTTGGGGAATGGGTCTTTTTGTTTCACTTACTGGAAGGTGTTGTGTAGAGGGACAGGAATGCAACAGGACGACTGGTTTTAGGAGGGCTGTTTCTCCCTTCTTGTTTTATTATTGTTGTTAGTATTCTTGCCATATTATGGGTGACCATACTGGGGATGGCTCCTCAGCTTGGCTGTGTGTGTGTGTTTTGTGTGTGCGTCATGTTTCGGGTACCTTTTCTGCTCCCTTCTCCATATGGGGTGAGCAGTGCATTCCTAAATTGGACTGCTTGGTTGTATAGATTGTTGCTACACTGTACTAACCTCAATTTTGCAGTGCAACTGCTAGGCCCACACCACTTACTGTTTGGATTGTGACTAAGGGTTTCACTTTTATGCACTATGACTGGAAAACTAATAATTTTTAGTTGGTAGAAAGAAGCTGTTAGTGACGGAATATACTGTCAGTCTCAGTCACTGCATTCACTTATGGCAACTCCTTGATGGGAGCAGGTCCTGAGGAGCACCGCTCGATGTGGTGGGGCAGTCATTGGTCCTCTTTTTCCAGGTGTCCAATACCCAAGTCTTACTTTGGGATCCTGCTATCCTCTTAATAGGGAAATTATGTGAAGAGTTGTATGACCTCAAAATTAAATTCTTGACAAGCACTGGATATCTTGGAGAGTTAACTTTTTACTCCTCATGCCAGGGGTCTGATGTAAATATATTTTCCTGTGGTATTCCAATATAAAAACACAAATTACAAATTTAACTTTCATTTCTGCTGAAAACTTTACATCCAGGCTGGTTATTTAAACAACTGCAATGAAAACTTCATACAACCAGATCAGATCATTCACTGCATCGTTTATAAAGCATTTTACACAACACTCATCCACACTCCCAATTCACTTCCTGGCCACTCATAACTAATGGAGTCAATAGCCTGTAAGTGTTGTTGGTATCAACTAGATCTTTTCCTCCTAAAATATAGAAGCTTCCAAGAGAAGATGCTAAACATTGAACAGTTGGGAAACATCTTATAAGCAATAAAATAGGTAACCCTTTCAGCGAGGCGGCATACTCTAGTAGACATGTTTTTCTGACAAGCATCAAATCATTTTATTCAGTCTCAAGGCAGTGTGTGTCTGCGTGTGTGTATCAAACGGACCCCCAAATTGGAAAGGGTAGGATAGGTGGGTCTTCAATTTTTTTTTTCAAGAATTCTTTTTGTCCATATAGTCCCCTCGGTTAAATAACGCTGCCTGGAGTGAAGTACACTAAGTTATCTGGAAATGTGAGGTCTTGTTTCACTCTCCGATTTCAGTTACCCCCCTCAGTCGAATAAAATTGCTGAGCATCAGCCTGAGAAAAATATGTGCAGTATGCTACAGTAATGAACGGGTAAAAATCTTAAAGGAAATTAAACCGGGGTCCAAAAAGAAGATAGAAAACCCATTCATACATTTCTGTCACCCAAACACGTCTTAATGAAAGAATTACCAAAAAACATAACAAGACAAGTCTACCATCCACAAGATGACTTCATGATCTGCCTGTTACAAAGTAAGGTGACATATTTCATAATGCAACAACAAACATCCCTAGAAAATGATTACCTCAATCACAATTGTGCTCATATTAAAAAAAGGTGCCAAAAGTCAATAGCAGTGCCTCCCAGAGTTGCCAGCTAGCAAAGGAAGAAATATGAAAGAACATTTGCCTCATCATAACTATTTACATCTTTTCACTGTTCTTGAGAAATTCATCTATGCTAGGAAAATCATAAGCCTCAATTTTGAAGTATATGACATATATGGTATAAAATCATAAAATGGCCACTAAAAATTCAAGACCAAAATAATAATGATAATAATAATAATATAATAATAATAATGAAAATTATAATGGTGAAACAGGAATTCAAAGAAAAATTTTGGTAAAATTAAAATTCATAAGTTTGTGGTAAAGTTGATACCACAGAGAGAGAAAAAATTGACATAAATATGGGGAACAATATAGCCAGGAAAAACAGTGGTGACAGAAAATAACAAAACTGATGACAAACACTGACAATAATTATCACATGAAATGGAAGGAAAAGGACGGACAAACACAACGTTGGCACAAATGCAACTAGGGCACGACAGGTAAGATTCCTGTTCAAATGCATGAATTAATTTAAATTCTTTATTTTTTCACTCCACTTTCAACATAAAACACCATGTGTGAGCTGTCCTCCTAATGAAACAATTAGTGTGGGAAATATACTGATGGGAAGACAAAGCAAATGGAAAGGAAAGTTACATTCCCTGAAATAAAGAAGATGGGGGGGGGGGTAGTAGGGAAGAAAAGAAAAGAAAAGAAAAGAAAAAAAAAAAAAAAGAAAAAAAATCCAATGGAACCCTAAATTTAGGGCAAGAAGAATATCTTAATTGTTCATATTATTCAATAAGTTTCTTGGCCTTGAAGAATTTCCGAAGGTAGAGGACTTGCCATGTAGCCAGGCTGATCAGGCATATTAGGGAGAACAGGGAGAAGTACAAAACTCTAGTATTTGTAGACTCTGCAAGAGAAAGAAAGGGACATTAATTTTTGGGTTGCTTCATACATACATACATATAACAAAGGCTTTTTTCCCTTACAAAGGAAGTAGCCAAAAAAACAAAGGCATAAAAACCACTCCCACCCATTTCATCCCCAACATACTCCACTCCCCTCCACCCTCCTCCCTCCCTCTTATCTTGGCACCTCCTGGATGATGGGTCATCCCTGCATCTTGCCCACTGCCCTGGGTCAGAAGCACTGTTGCAAGACACAGCACCTCCACAGCACAGCTGCTTCATTAAATTGGCGACCCCCCTGTCAGTCCCCTCGTGCATCATAATTCTTTCAATTCCTGGAGCTGAAACAATCTGCTCAACCAATCAACTGTTGCCTCAAGTTTCACTAAGTGGAAAACTTGCAGCCCCACAGTGGCTTGCAATGATCCTTAGAACCTTCCAGATCTCTCTGGGACAAGCCTTTGTATTATTATTTGTGTAGCATCAGTGTGGGACTCTATTTCAATATCACCAGCCCAAAGTGGTCAGGAAACTCGCTGGCTGAGCGGGTTAGGGCATCATTACTTGCGGCAAAGGTCGAGGGGATGGCAGTTCGAATCCTGCCACCGGCAAAGTTGAACCAAGGGCATAGTTTATTAAATTCCACGCTACAAAGTCCTCTGTGAAAGGCACCGTCCTAGCCTTTTGATAGGGGGGGGAGTTTGTGACGTTAAACCATATCATCATATCAAAGTGGTTAAGACAAGAGAGCAGCCGCTGGATATCAGCTTTTCATGTTTGAAAGAGTGTAAGAAATATAGTTCTATCAATCCACATAATGGCATTTTCCCCTTTACAAGGGAGGTAGCCAAATCAAAAGGCAGGTACCCACTCCCACCCATTTCACTCCTATCTACCACTCTTTCCCCCCTCTCATCTTAGCTCCTCGTGAATGATGGGTCATCCCTGTCCCACCCACTGCCCTGGGTCAGAAGCAATGCAGCAAGACACAACATATCCACAGATCTGCTTCACTTAATCAATCCCCCTCTCTCTATCCCCTCATGCAGAAAAATAAAGAGATGGGGAGAAATTCCTTCGGGCTGCGTCAAAATATCATTTATACATAACCACTCCCTACCCCCCCATCCCCCATTCCCTGCATCACTGTATCACCTATACGCAGCCATTCTCCCCTCAACCCTATATCCTGCCTTCTCCCTTCTTTGCTCAACAGACACTACCCTCTTGGTCAACACCCGTTTCACCCAATCCAACCATCCCTCCACCTTGGGCCCAGTCTGGAGATTGAGTGCCAGCCCTTCAGGGCTGCACCTCCCGATGAGGTGAAGGGTTGTATGATTTTGAAAATGGGCAACTTTGCTGTCCATTCTGCAGGGCCACCACATGCAATCACTCATCATTCCCTCTGCTCAAACTACATGTATCAAACTTCTAACAGAACAACTCTGATGTATTTACTTAATCCAGGGATGATACAGTACATGAATAAACTTAGGAGGGAAGAATGATTTAAACCTATTCAAAATGGAAGGATCCAATGACAAGTACATTGTTGTAGTGGTACTGCAAGATGGGCAGCAAAGTTGTCCATTTTCAAAACCTGACAACCAGGGCTGATACCTCATTCCTCACTATCCATCCTCATAATCCCATACCATACTTCTCAACCACATTCAAATTCCTTTCTGCCACTGTTACATTTCAAAATGCCACCCCATAAAGGATTGTTGGCACAATCACCTCTTTATATAGTCCCTCTTTGTGTCCATCCCCCCCCCCCCCAAGACATTTACTTTCTTCCCTCATTCTAAAGTTTACCTCCACCCTGACTCTTTTATACATACATACATACATATACCAAGGCCTTTTCCCCCTTACATGGAAGGTAGCCAAATGAATAAATAAAAATTGTACCACTATTACTGTATCATGAAAAACAAATCTCACCATTGGTATCTCTCATCTCCTCTTCACGCTGCCGCATGAAGGCGAAGTCCTGTACAATGTTTTCACTAAGATCCTCCAGACGTTTGAGTTCAATCTCCAGTGGTTTCAGCTTAGCTGCCTCTCCAAGCTGTGGGGGAAAATAATGAATTTTGTAAGTTGAATATTATTTCCCATAACTAAATGATATCAATATCTGACACTCACTTCTAACATGACAATAATAACTATACAAAGCACACACTTGTTAATTCTGTAAGTTTCAAAACATGACACATCATACTAGGATTAGCTCTAACTCCATGATAATTAACTAACACTCAAGCTGTTCAGTTTCAGTGTAAATTCTATTATATCTTTCTGTTACTATTATTACGTAAATTTGCCCAACATGTGTTCTCACAATAACAAGAAGGACCAACAAAACCAGAGTGAGGTCCCAATACACTAATGTTTCACCAAATGAACAAATTGAACAAGTGCTTGGAGGAGGAATATAAAGCAGAAAAAAGTAAAAAATTATAAAGTGAAATTCAAACGATTTGCCATGAGTAAATTTCAGTAAGCCCTCGGTGTACATTGGTCTCGACTTCTGCAGTTTTGTGGTTACAATGATGACTGCTTTTCCTTTTGTCAATTTTATCTTATTGATCTATTTTCTAAATACAAAGAACTGGTTGGTGAACACAGTGGAGGAACAAGTTGTCATGCAATGATAAACTGAGGGTTGTGTGGATGGATGAGGTAAATGGTGTGTTGAGAAAGGAAGGGAGTGGAGAATGGTTATATATAGATGATGCCGTGATGCATCAAAAGGAGTGGTTGTGTGTAAATGATATTTTGATGCACCCTGAAGGGATTTCTTGCATTCTCTTTTTCTGCATGAGGGGATGGAGAGTAGGGGTTACCGATTAAATGAAGCAGCCTTGATGTGTGTCTGTCTGTCCATATGTGTGTGTGGTTTTGATTTTGTTATAATTTTTTGCTGTTCTCCACAATCTGCTCTTATTCTTTCTACCATCTATTTGATTTGCTTGCCTTTTCTAATTTTCTTTCTGTCTGTTGTCTATTAGTTTTATGATATTGGTTTTGTTCAATTATTATATTTTTCTTTTTCTTGTTCTGTTAGGTTGTGTTTGCTTTTTTAGCCGATTTCTTTTTTCTTTAGGGTGGCTTTCTTGTGTGAAGTTGGGATTTAATTTTTTCCTGTATCTTCTGGAAATATGCTTTTTATTTGCCTTCTGGATGGTCACTCCAATTTCATCTATTGCTCTTTAAAGGGATGGGCAATGGTCAATATCAAAGGTCATTAGGGTTTTGTCTATATATTCTGTGTATTTTTACCAATTTGCTTTCTTGTAGTACATTCTCTCATAAACATTGGATTTCTTCAGTTCTATGTTGATCTCTACTGGGTAGTGGTTGGGGGTGAGGTCTTGTATGCTCTCCCATGTTATTAGTGTTTCTTAGGATGGTGAGTCCATTGCAGTGTCAGAGGATGTTACATGTTGGTTATATTGGAGGGGTTGTCTAGTGGGGATATTGCTGGAGCTATATTTAGGTTAGGGAGTTGTTCTAGAATTTGGAGTCCCCTCTGATCTGCTGTTTGTATTCAGCCAGACTGGGTTATGTGTGCTCAGATCAACTACCCTTATGTGGTTCATGAGTAAATTGAGTGGTTTGTCTTGAGTGGGAGCCATGGGGGTTGAAGTAGTGGGTGGATTGTAATATTTGTGAAGGTTTTTAAGTTATTTTCTTTAGTTGTGTTTGGATTGAAATTATTTCTTTTGTGTCATCTACGAGCCTTTTTTTTTTTTTTTTTTTTTTGAAGGGTATGTTGTTGTGTAGTAATGTTAAGAGTCTCCCTTTGTGTTGCATGTTGTCTTTCCTTAGTGTTGAGTAATCAGTGAATGTGGGTAGTGTCTTCATACTAGTTTTGTTTCTTGGACAAGTGCAATGTGAATGTTGTGTTTAGGTAAGATGTGAAGCAACTCCATGTTTGTGATTCTGTTAATATTCAACTACAGTATATTTAGTGTACATTATTATTCTTAATGTGGTCCTGGGTACATGTTTAGTAAGACAGGTATAGCTCTAGTCCTTTGTTTACGGGTACGTGTTGGAGTGCATGGTGAAAGAGGGTGCTGAATGGTTTTCAATTAAAAATATAAAACAACTCTTCCCACCACTTGTGTATCATCACTGCTTGACCTGTAAACAACCAATGTAATAACAGCAATGAAACCTATCCTTGTTACTGAATATGCAGGACATGCAAGTCAGCTCCAGGAAGTTTTGGTCACTCCGCTAAGTTATTTAGTTAGGACAACTCAAGATTATGACCAGTTAGGCAAAAATTATCTTGATATATCCAGCTCAGTGGTACCAAGTTCCCTTAGCTAGTTAGTTAGAACACACCCACCACAAACACATCTGAAGCTCTACCACTTACAATCCTCGTCTGTGGCCAATCAACCGAAAAAGATAAAGTTTGGACATTACTTTGGGCCCTATCATTGTGTGAAAAAAGTGTTTGCTTCATAATCAATAGATTTCCAAGGTATATACATATTTTTTGGAAACACTATTATTCTTAAATCACTGATAAAACAATGGAAATAAAATGAGAATCTTTCACAAGATTAAATTATAGTCCTATTATAAGCAAGAGAAAATACAATGACTACATATTTATAAAAACAAAACAAATAATATGGGAAACTTACAGCCTCATATGATTTGGCCTCCACGCCATGCTTGGTGACCAGTGACACTTCTTGCTGGATTCCTCTTTGAGCTGTAAATAAAAGTGTACAATATATACATTTGTTTAAAAATTACCATCATACCCAGTTCCTGCTCATCTAAATAAATTTGCCTACCATTAGCAAGCCTCTAAAGTACAATACTGCCATAAATGGGCCAAGAAAGATATTACTAACCTCTTCCTTCCTCGAGTTACCCCTCACCTAAATGATACTACTGAGTATATCAACCAATCAATCCATTACCCTGGTTTTTGCCTGTTCAAGAACTATGGCCCCAAGGAAACTGGCCATGACCACTGGTTCTGCCCACAAATCACTTGGAGAAGAGATTCTATGAAACTGTTTGGAACAAGGTATTGAGAAGCTGTGTTTTCAAGAAGTGGCACTAAGGCAATAAAAAGAGGATGGACCACCCCAAAGGCTCAGTGTCCCTAGAGAGGAACCAGAGAGCCCATCCCCAAGAGCAGTTTGCAAATTACAACTTCTACCCAGTACCCAATCTCCAGCAAAAGAGAAGAATCGGTCAATTCCTGTCTTGAGGTTCATGAAGTGGAGAACCTGCAGCCCCAGAATGGCTGACAACAGTCCCCAGGCTATCCCACAGATCTTTCTGGGAAGAAGCTTGAGATTAATGTCTGTTTTGTACTACTGTGGAGTTGTTTCCATGTAACTGGCTGAAAGTGGTTGGGGAACGAGAGCAGTTGCCAGTTGTTAGCTCCCAATGTGTGAAAAATGGTATGAAATACATATGAAGATGATAGAGATCCTGAGCCCAATCAAAAGACTGAATGTTAGCCCCTTATGGCAGTGCCTCCATCAGGAAGGGAAGGACAAGTTTTTGAAAATGGGAAACTTGCAAGACTACCACATGCAGGTACCTATCATTGGTCCCAAGAGAAAAAATAATGGAGATTTAACTCACTTGGTGGTACACGTGAAATGAAGCAGATCTCAAAGACATCATAATCTTCAGTGTTGAATGCAAACTTTCCACTATCTGCATCTTCTTTGCTATACAGAACATGTCCTTTGGAATCTGTCACCTGAAAAGACCAAATTAGATATAATTTTCTTAACATATACACACATGTAATGTGAAAGGGAATTCCTCAGCCCTTCCATTACCGCCTCATTCTCCCTTTTCATTCCTTCCAGCTGTAATCACAAAACTATATCACATGGTTTCCCTTTAGTATTTTCAGATCACCTTAGTGCATCGCTCCAAAAATAAACTTTTAATTTAATCTACATCCAATTCTCCAACTCACTATCACACATTTCCTTATTTGTACAACCCAACTAAACCTTTATTGTTTAATTAAAAAATTTCCTTGGTATACCTCTTGCTTAGCAGATGCCACATCTTCCTTCTTCAACAAAGATGTAGAAAACTCAATAAAGAAATGACAAATCCCTGTATGGAATGCCCAGATAAAATTCAAATATCCACCATATACACCTTGGCCCAAATACAATAATAGCCTTCACGATACTTTTGACCACTTCTGGTTGTAAATTAAAACTCCAGTAATCTGGGAAAGAGCACACACAATCCCCAAATTAAAACCAAGGAAAGCACCAGAAAACCCACCATCCTAAAGATCTTATTTTGATCCCCTATATCTAAACTAATGGAAAGACTGATCATAAAAAAAGAAACCTAACCATCCTACCCACCTCCTCAAGTCCACAGATTCAAAGAGAGCCATTCCACCGGTACATTTCTCACAAATATCCAACAAATGCTGGAGAAATTTACCAAATACAACTGGGATGAGCCATCATGGTAGCAGGCTATCTATTTACCAAAAGGGTTCTTCCCCTTGGTAAGGGAAGTAGCTAAGCCAAAAGAAGCACCCACCCTCTACCAAATACAAATTTGTTTCCCTTTCAAGAGTCTTAGCTTCTAGTGGTCTAGTGGGTGAAGGGCCATCTCTGTCCCCTGTTCAAGTTGGAAGCAATGCAGCAGCATCTCCTGTCCCCACCATCACACACTATCACTGGAGGACTTTTGTTTTTAGTAGGAAGAATGCAGCTATTGTTAGACAATAGGGAAAAAGATGACTGTGTACATAATTAAGGGCTTTCCCCCCCTTATAAAGGATGTAGTCAAAAAAAGTTTGACAGGGACTGAATATACTACCAGTCTCTGTCACTTCCTCATTCTCAACATCAACTCCCAGATGAAAATCAAACCCATGAGCACCACGATGAGGTGGTCAGGCAGCACTTACTTTTTCTCCAGCATGTTTCTGCATCTGACTTTGAGATCTTGCCTCCTCCTTCTTAGGTAGATGAGACAGAGGCAACTATTAGACAACTTTATGGATGGGGATGACAGGTGGTGATAGATACGGAGCTGCCTAGTGTAGGTCTTTTGCAGTCTCCTTTATTTCTTATGTTCTTATGTTCTTAAGACCTCAAAACAGGATGCATAACAAGTAGGGAAGACCTCATGGAGAAAAGTGGGAGGTGAGCCAGCTGTTGTTTGTGGACGACACTGCGCTTGTGGCAGGATTGGAGGAGGGATTGAGGAAGTTGGTGGCAGAGTTTGGGAGAGTATGTGATAGAAGAAAGCTAAAGATAAATGTGGGTAAAAGTAAGGTGATGAGATGTACAAGGGGTGAAAATGGCAGTAGACTGGAAGTGAGCATTAAGGGAGAGCGACTGGAGGAAGTGGATAATTTTAGATACTTGGGTGCAAATGTGGCAGGAAAAGGTGGAGTGAAGGTGGAGGTAGTATGTAGATTGAGAGAAGCAAGTAAATGCCTTGGTGTATTAAAGAGTGTAATAAGGAATAGACATTTGGGAATGAATGCTAAGAGGAGACTGTATGAAGGAGTGATTATGCCAACAGCACTGTATGGGGCAGAAACATGGAACATAAGAGAGGAAGAGAGAAGGAGTTTGAATGTGTTTGAGATGAGGTGTCTGAGAAGTATGATGGGGGTTACTAGGCTAGATAGAGTGAGGAATGAGGAGGTGAGGAGGAGAACAGGGGTGGAAAAGGAGCTGGGAGATAGGGTTGATGAAAGAATATTAGGATGGTTTGGACACTTGGAAAGAATGAGTGAAGAAAGACTAGTAAAAGAGGTATGGAAGGCAGATGTGGAGGGAGTGAACATGAGGGGACGTCCTAGGATGAGATGGATGGATGGGGTGAAGGGGGCTTTGGGGAAGAGGGGAATGTCTGTTGAGGAAGGACGGGAGAGGACAGAAGACGGGTGAATGGAGAATGGTTGTATATGGATGATGTTGTGATTGCATGAGGTGGAATGGGTGGGGGGGATGGGGGTGAGGTAGTATGTGTGAGCAAAAGTTGACACAGCCCGAAGGGATTTCTCCCTGTCCCCTCCTTTCATGCAATGGGGGGACGGAGAGGGGGGTCGCCGATTTAATGAAGCGGCCTTGCTGTGGATGTGCTGTGTCTTGTGACACTGCTTCTGACCCAGGGCAGTGGACAAGGTGCAGGGATGACCCGTCATCCAGGAGGTGCTCAGATAAGAGGGAGGGTGGAGGGGTGTGGAGTGTATTCAGGGATGGAATGGGTGGAAATGATTTTATGCCTTTCCCTTCTTGGCTACCTCCCTTGTAAGGGGGAAAAAGCCTTGGTATATGTATGTCAACTGTAGTGGTTTTGGTGAATACTTTTATCATTCTTAACACTTTCTGTCATCTGTATGATGTCTGTGTTATTGATTCTGGGATAACACATTGTGGAGGCATATTTACATGGTTCTTATAAGTTGTTTAGGGTTTCCTTCTGCTCACAAACCTTATGTTTGCCATTTATCCTGAATATGGTCAATTTCTTATTTGCTTTCATGGTAAGGTCCTTGATGTGTAGCCTAGGATTTTTGGGTTCTTTTTCTGTGGTAGAATATCTTTTGCAGTCTCCATGGCAACCAAGTAATCAACAATATCTAATAAACTGGTCCATAATTCACTATAGGAAGTAATTGCGTTGTAGCCTGGATATAGTTAGAGTGGAGCAGTGTGAAATTAGGTGTTCTGTGTCTTCTGTGTGATGGTGACCTGAATAAAGATGTGCAAGTGTGGATCTTACTTTCCCTGGGAGGTATTTGATGGTCTGTCTTGATGTGCTTGTTTTGTGAACTGGAATGTGAATATGTTTACATATATATATGTAGTGGTGCAAATAGAAGATTGTTATAAATGCCAGAGTAGTATGCTCCCTCTGCCCTTTGTTCATTTAGTTCGTAGTGTTTGTGTGATGTAATGGGAGATGGGTACAGCTGAAGATTTTTGCATAAAACTGTGCACCTATCATTTCCATGCAGTGTTCTATGCGAGGGATTTTGATTTGTGTTTAGATTATGTATGTACTTTGTATGCTTTACTAGGGTGGTTTTTATGCATTCTGTTATAACTCTCAGTATTTTGTTTTGTGAGGATCTTAAGGGGACGTCACACGGGACCAAACATAATCAACTGCTGCTCTGATTTGGTTGGTCACTGCTCAGACTAAGTAATGAGCAGCAAGATGCTTTGCCCATCAAGACTGACAGCAAGCTGCTCAAATTCTGTGTTATTCAGATCTATAGTCAAATGTGCTTCCTAATATTTCTTCCAACATTATTATACAAATGGAATATGCCGTACAATGAAGATAATATAATTTCATGTTTAGAATAAGACATCATTAGCTTGAGGCCACTGCTGAATATTCTCAAAGATAAATTACACTGGTCAACAAAGAATCCAAACATTCGGAAAATTTTTGTATCATCCAGTTTTTTGTGTTCCAGTACACTTCTTTAATTTTTTTTTTTTTATTGTGATCATCATCGTGTTTCCAAGAAAATTTCCTCACTTGAGGATGGTCTGCTATTCTGCAATGATGACCAGTCTTTATGAAAGACCTTGATCATGAGTATAACACAAATGAGTGGCACTTGTTTATCGACTCTTCCAAAGTAAGCTTGAAGGCAGTCCTACTTATGGAAATAATTTTCCCTCTGTTCCTCTGTCTCAAGCTTCAAATATGATGAAAACATATAAGAGTATGAAGCTTTGATTGTGAAAAACAAAATAATAAAGTATGAGGAATTCATATGGAATATCTGTGTTAACCAAAGGTAGTGGCACTTTCACTTGGAGTGCAGATGGTCACACTAAATTTTGTTGCTTTCTTTGTTGAGTGGAATAGTAAAAAAATCACTATATGAAGGAAGTGTGGCCAAAGTGATAATTGATTCCATGAAAGATTCTGAATGTCATTGGTACTCCACTTGTTCATCCTGAGAAAAATTACTCTGGTCAACAAAAAGAAACTTTTTTTTTATCCTAAAAACTAAAGTAGGTAAATTTAATGGTGGTTATTATGTGAAATTAAAATATATTTTAATTTTTTGTCTATCAGGCATGGTGTTTTGAGATATAGTTTAATCTTGTAACCAATGTATGACTTTAATATATCAAGGTGATATTACTAATGTACTGGGGCCGTATACACAAAACTTTTTTGTTAGCCTTAACAATCTCTGCTAGCTAACAGAAAACCACTAAAAGTTATACACCAATGCTTAACTAACAACTGTTAGCTAGCAAACAGTTGTTTGTCAAGTACCGCTAAACAGCGCTGAAGTTAGCAGCTTATGAACATGTAAATGGACGTATTATCAAAAATTGCACACATAAAACAGTGTTATTAATGCAGTTGTTCAGAATTTATTAATAAAGTATCATGATAGCACATAGATATCGTATGTATGGGTTTTTAGAAGTACTTATTAACCAACGACAGATATTTTTGGACGAAGGCGCATTGTACAGGCGGCCGTGCCACAGACAAATCTTCCGACAGAAGACTCAACAATAATTTCAGAGGACATAGACATGGCAGAAGAAACACAGAAAAAGAAAAGGAAGCCAAACTGGTCACTAGAGGAAACACTCCTCTTGATCAACGTGAGTATGGAGAAAAAATACCTGTAATAATAAATGGGCGATTCAAGCCAAGTTTAAAACACAAGGATAAGAGGGAGGCATGACAAAGCACGTTGATGCTATGGTATTGTTTTCTGTTTACATATAAATGTTCATCGACACTTGGAGCCCCAATTCTAATGTTTGTGCCATCTATGGTACCCACAACACCGGGAAACCTAGTTTTCCATGAACTCTGCTTGTTTTACTTGCACTTCTTGGCGAGTCTATAGGAATTTTACAAACTGAGTTACAATATCTGGTTCTGATAGTGCATCAATTGTTTGAGAAATGACACGGCTGATTGATGCTTGCGAGGTCCCAAATTCGTCACTGCTGCATTTTACCTGTGGCTAAATATCATAGGGTAATTGCCACCTTCGTCTCAGGACTCAGTGGTCGATTCCGTTCTGTTCGGGATTGAAGTTTGTCCCTCACTAAATCAGCCATTTTTATTATACCAGCACGGTTCATTCTGAAGCGTTTGATGAGTTCGTCGTCATTGTACTCGTTAAATATGTCCCGTCGCTGTCGATAAACTCGCAGTCATCTTTTTAGTTGTTGTTGCTCCGCCATCTTCTCTACTAACAGGAACTTGTTAAGAGCTTAATAGTCCTCCTCAGCACTTTTATCTTAACAGTACTTTTAAGGCCCTAACAAGTTTTCTGTATCACTATTAGTGCTTAACAGCTAAATGTTAGCCTTAACAGGAATTTGTTACCCTTAACAGCTATTTGTTAGCGCTAACAAGTTTTGTGTATACGGCCCCTGATCTTTTAAATGTAGCGATATTAGCTTTCCGGCTATATATGGCCTCTGGAATGTCTTTTCTAAATGTTCAACAGTAATCAGCTAATAAAGAAGGGCTCCATTTTCCTTAGTGCCGAATTTCCCTATTCAAAATATCCTGGTGAAACTTCTTGACGTGCTCATCAATTGACTGCACCAAGTGAGAGTCTAAGAAGTGGATTTATAGGCTGAGAGAGCTGAGAGAGAGCTGAGAGAGCTGAGAGAGAGAGAGAGAGAGAGAGCTGAGAGAGAGAGAGAGAGAGAGAGAGAGAGAGAGAGAGAGAGAGAGAGAGAGAGAGAGAGAGAGAGAGAGAGAGAAGAGAAGAGGAGAGAGAGGGGAGGGAATAGAGAGAGAGAGAGAGAGAGAGAGAGAGAGAGAGAGAGAGAGAGAGAGAGAGAGAGAGAGAGAGAGAGAGAGACATGATGGAAAGTACAGTCAGGAGGAAAAGTTTTGGCCCATGCTACAATTCTCATGTCAACATGATTTTATTTGGTCAAATAATATATGAAACTCCAAAATATGCCATTTTAAAGGTACAAAAAGGAAAAAGGCAAGGACAAATTTCTCTATATAAAAGGCATATGCATTGAAGGTATGAAAAGAAGTATGAAAAAAGTATGAAAACACTGCACAGAACTAAGTTTACAGCATGAGTGACTACAGCCTAAACATACAAATGATCAATGTACGAAAGTGTTTAAAGGTGCATATCCTATGTAGTATTTACCTTAGAGTTAGTTCATTTTTTGAAAAGATAAAATAAAAAGTTCTCAAACAATTTAAATTTTGCATCATCTGGGTTGGGCAAATCTTTTGCTCATGACTGTACAACAAACTATGCCAATATTTGCAGATGATACAAGATTCAGGAGAGGATAGAAAAACAAGGAATTTAGGTTTTTGCAAGGAGCCTATGCCAATATTTGCAGATGATACAAGATTCAGGAGAGGATAGAAAAACAAGGAATTTAGGTTTTTGCAAGGAGCCAAGTATTAGAAATGGACAATAACTCTTAAAATACCATCATTGAACTATTTTTCGGGAAGCAAATCCATTACAAAAGCAAAAGGAAGAGTAAGTTTTGGGAATGTTGATAAATGACAAACTATCACCTGACAGATCAATCAACCTGACTGACTGATTGATCACCTGACAGACATGTAAGCAGGGTTATGGGTGACACATGGACTGCTGCAGAACTAAGTAGATTTTCAGTAACTGAATGAAAAGATGATCAAAAACTTCACAGGAACAGTGATT
This sequence comes from Oratosquilla oratoria, assembly GCF_046742065.1. Classification (NCBI taxonomy): domain Eukaryota; kingdom Metazoa; phylum Arthropoda; class Malacostraca; order Stomatopoda; family Squillidae; genus Oratosquilla; species Oratosquilla oratoria. The sequence continues at coordinate 11,571,050 of NC_134811.1, forward strand.
AATCCAAAAATAGAATATGCATTGAGTTATGGTTTCCTGAGTGAAGGATTTGAGCAAAATTGAGATTATAAAAATGGAAGCAACCAAGCAGAATCCCAGCCTAGCAGTAAACCATATCAGGAGAGATCTGCCAACATTGAATGATCAAGGAGAAAAATATGATATACCAATAATTACAGTATTAAAGTTGTGAAAGGAGGTGGACTATACTAACAGATGAGATCTCTGGATTAGGGATGGGAGCTTTAAGGTAGCAAGAACAATCAACCAATCATTGGCGAGTTTCACACAGTGGAAAACCTGTGGCCACACTGTGACTGACAACAGTTCTCCAAACCCAGAAAGTTGACAAGTTAAAGATATGTTTGCATGTTCCTCAAACAGAACCCATTTATTATATGGAATGGATAATGGCACTAACACATTGCCCATTTGGTATTATTTTATTTGTGCACACCTACACGATATATCATTAGAAAATTAAGTATTAATTTTGTAAATTATAATTCATAAATGTAATGTGCAATTTCCTTGGTTGAAATCAAAAACAAAAAAACCTTGCTAAGGCAAATTTACTAACGAAAAAAGCAGCTACATACATATACCAAGGCTTTTTCCCCCTTACAAGGGAGGTAGCCAAAAAGGGAAAGGCATAAAATCATTTCCACCCATTCCATCCCTGAATACACTCCACACCCCTCCACCCTCCCTCTTATCTGAGCACCTCGTGGATGACAGGTCATCCCTGCACCTTGTCCACTGCCCTGGGTCAGAGGCAGTGTCGCAAGACACAGCACATCCACAGCAAGGCCGCTTCAAAAGCAGTTAGGATATGATAATGGATGCCATGCCAGTCCAGTCACTATCAGACGACAGGTTTCATGTTGTGGACTGGGTGTTCAACTCCAGGTGACATTAACCACTTCCATACGGTGACGCCTACGTAGGTGGCATGAGGAGCAAGTGGGTACTCGATAATGCCGACATCGCCATCTTGATTATATTTATTGTAGTCGTACCTACGTAATTTCCATTCTCTCTAAACTGGCTTCATCAATTTTCTATGGTTATCAAAATACACGGGTGAAAGAGAACGAACGTATGAGCACTGACCTTATTTTTTATAATGCGATTATTATGACACAACATCGCATGCCGGGCAGCTAATGCTGCCAGACGTGCGATGTGCCCTGGAATGAAGAGGTTAATAAGCGCTGATACAAAGACAATAGGGCTTCCTTGGACTTTAGGAGAGAACATGGAGTTCTGCTGTCATCTGTTAATTGCCCGTGACAACGATGACGACCCAGATGAACTTTACTCTTTAGGATTTGAGGTACCAAATTACTAAACATTGGTTAGGTTATGTAGGTTACTTTGGTTAGGTTAGGTTAGAATAGACTAATTTATCATCCTTTCATTTCTTCAACCTCGGCACTTATCAAAACAAATATGACGTATCAATCAAGCACTAAGACTTTGTTCATTAGAAAATAAGTTTTAGCAACTTCGTTATTTTCACCAAGAAAATCACATATTATGTTGATCTATTATAATTTAAAAAATTAATCATCAATTTTCTATTGCTATATCATGTAGGTGTGCACAACTAAAATTTTACTGCCCATTTACAATTACAAGCACGGATATATTTTAGAAGAGCACACCTACATGATATAGCACTAGAAAATTAATTTTGTAAATTATAATACATCAAATTATCAATATAATAATGGTTTTTCTTTGAGGAAATCAATTACAGAAAAGTTGCTAAAAGCTATGCACAAACCAATGAAGACGACCCTTATGACCTCTAGAATTAAAGTTACCAGATTACTAAATGCAGGTTAGGTTAGAATACATGAATTTATTGTACTTCAATTTCTTCGACCTCCGTATCTACCAAAACAAAGATGGCATCTAAAGCAGTCGAACTGACTACATTTGTGTACAGCTTTTAGCAACTTTTTCGGTTATCAATTTCCACCAAGAATAACATATATTATGTTGATGTATTATAACTTATAATTAAGTAGCATATTATTAAGTACAAAAGTCCAGCAATTGGAAAACTACTTTCAGACAAATTTCTGGTCAATTAAAACCATTTAATTCTAAAATAAAACATTTCCCATTTATTACTATTTGATGTACATTTGTTCTGTGAACTTTGTTAAATTAAAGCAATTTGAAGACGAGCCAAAAAAAGATAGTCTTTTGTATGACATTGCCCATTGCCTTGGGCCTTGGCACTGCCACTGGCCTGGGCATGATTGGAATAGACAAGCTGGGGATAGGAATATTTAAGTCAGAAAGTGATGGCAATGCTCTCACTTGAACTTACCTATTATTTGCGCCCATACATATACAAATATCTATATTAAAATTTTACATGATAACTTTACACACATATAAACGCTTATACAATTTTAATCATTAATGGGGTCAACAAAACTATACTCTCCTTACGTGTATAGATTCAAGATTGTCTGCCTTACCTGCAAATCAATTTTCTGGCCTGGTGCGTCCTGGATTTCGTATTCGCCAGATACTAAAACATCCTTATGAATTTCTTCGCGTAGGCACTTTTGAGTATTGGGCTGCAGATGGAACATGACTGCCTCGGTACCTACCACCATCAGCACCCAAATACATCCTATCACTTCAATGTGCTTCATTTTCAAAACGTATAGGTTTTGCATTGAATGTTACCTCACCATAAACTTAGTTTATGTATATCTATCTAAATGGTGCAATGCACCTATCCTACTCCTATTCTTCTCCACCTGTACACTCGCCAACGGAAGTGAAATCTACCGATGACGTTTCTCGTGTAGATAGTTGACGGACGTGCCGCTACGTGGCGCTCATACAACAAATTACAACCTAGGCCTAAACAATAATTACGTGACAATATGTATGATTACGTAATTTATAAAAAAACATTTAACGTATTAAGAAATTGCTATCAACAGGAATTATTATAAAAAGAAAATATTTTGGTTACTTACGCCTAAAGTTTGTCATTTACAAAACAAAAGAATCGCCAATTTGTTTGTTTACTTTTTTGTCCTCTGCTATTGTACCGGTACAGCAAATTATATGAATTTAACTATTATACTTCGATGTTAATGTCATTCTTTAATATTTGGAAAGACATCTCTATTTGACACTGTTAAGAGGAAGTAACACAAATTGTTGTAGATATATGAAAAATAAGAGGTGGAATGTTTCAGTGAAAATGTCTACATCATGTACATACCGGTAGTCGGGTGGACAATACTCACGATTTCATCATTATTAATCTTCCATTCCACAATTGTATGAGATGATATATATTCATAACTCTACCTAGTTATATATTTCATTAGATTTCATCCTATAGGGACAGACTGAGGCTTACTGAGCATATTTAAAAATTGAAATAACTAAGATGTCAGCTGATTATAAAGTTAAAAGTAGAAACAAAAACGAAAAAGTAATCCGTACCCAAATCGAAAGAACTTACTAAGGGAAGCAAAAAATTATTTAGTCGTAAGTGTAGAAAACCTAAATAAATAGGTGACTTTTTCCTGATATTTGGGCAAAACATCCTGAGGCTGAGGCTAAGGGAAGTAGGTTACTCTGACTGTTGGTTGTATCTGCCCCAGTGTCATGCTCCATGACACTGGGGTTGGGGGGGACTGGTATTTCCCTACCTGACATTAATCCTATTCCATGATCTCACAGCCCAACTCACCCCTTCTCTTAAGAAGACAAAGCCAGGATCTCAAAAAGGGACTTGAAAACTGGAAGGATAACCAACTCAGAAACCAAATAACTATAGGCCTATAAGTTTGACTTCAATCGTAGGAAAAATAATGGAAACTATCATCAGAGATGCTATCGAATATCATTTAGAAAGTAACCGTTTGATAAATGATAGCCAGCATGGTTTCAGACGGAAACGTTCTTGCGTAACTAACTTACTCGAATTCTACAACACAGTTATCTCGAATTATGACAAAAGAAACAATATAGATTTAATATATCTAGACTTTGCAAAAGCTTTTGATACCGTCCCACACGAAAGACTACTTACTAAATTAGCTTTACATGGAATAAGTGGTAGCCTATTAGGTTGGACTAGTAATTGGTTGAAAGGTCGAAAACAGAGAGTTGTTTTAAATGGAAAAACTTCTGGATGGAAAAGTGTTGCAAGTGGAGTTCCTCAGGGTTCCGTTCTTGGGCCACTTCTATTCATAGTATATATAAATGATATAGACCAAGGACTAAAATCTACTGTTTCCAAATTTGCTGATGATACAAAACTGTGCGGAGTGGCAAATGATCACCCAAACCAATTAGATATTCAAGAAGATTTAGATAAATTATAGCAATGGTCTGAAAAGTGGCTAATGAAATTAACACAAGTAAATGCAAGGTAATGCACATAGGTAAAAATAACAGTAAGTACGATTACAAGCTATTTGGAAATTCATTAACAAAAGTGGATAGTGAAAAAGATCTCGGCGTAATTATCAGTAACGACCTCAAATCATCCAAGCAGTGTATTTCAGCCTCTGAGAAAGCAAATAAGATTCTGGGATTGATTGCGCGGTCTTTTGATTTCAAAAGTCCATCACTCATTAACAAGCTATATTATATAAATCGTTAGTTCGTCCACATTTGGAATATGCTGTTTCCGTATGGTCACCGAATCTCATTAAAGACATTGACAGATTGGAAAAAGTACAACGGCGAGCCACAAAACTGATTCCAAATATCAAAAATAAATCATACGAAAATCGACTTAAGCACATGAATCTGTTTTCCCTAAAAAAGCGTAGGCTCAGAGGTGACTTGATACAGGTCTTTAACCCCTTCCATACGGTGCCGCACACGTAGGCGTCATGGACTTAGATCTCGGTGGCAGCAACCAATGCCAGCCGTACGACGTGTCGTAATAATACTCGCATCATAAAATATAGTCACCGCTTATATCGATCGTTCTCTCTTCACCCGTAAATTTTGATAACCATAGAAAATGCGATTACAAAAGAATTAGAAAGAATGTCATTATGGAGGGGCGACTACAATAAATATAATCAAGACGCCGATATGGCAGCCTCGCGAATACACTCGCTCCCCATGACGCCTATGTGTGCGGCACCGTATGGAAGGGGTTAAGATTTTAAAGGGAATTGACAACATCAAAAGTGACAAAATTTTCACATTGAATGAGAATCAGACAAGAAACAATGGTCTCAAACTGTCCGGAAATAGATTCAATTTGGAAGTAGGTAGAAACAACTTTGCCAACCGTGTAGTTAATGAATGGAATAAACTTCCTGCACAGGTAGTGCAATGTAGTTCAGTTCGAAGCTTTAAGAATCATTTAGATAAATACCTAAGTAAGATGCTGTAATGATTATGATTTATGTTATATTATTTGTTTTTGTTTTGTTATAATTTGTCTGTCTGATTTTCATTTATTATTAGTTATATGTCAATTTATTATCATTTACTATTTACCTGTTTATTATTTTTACTATACCTATGCATTTATTTATGTATTTTATTTGTTGTTTACATTATTATAGTTTTTATTTATTATTAATATGATTTTTTTTTTTTTTTTTTCATCCGACCTAGATATGGATCAAAAGGTCTCCTGTCGGCATGCTCCGCCTTTGTAATCCTTTGTAATCCTCAGCAACTGCTACCTCATGAGTCACCCCTTATAGTGAAGGTCACCAGTCAAAGCATGCACCCACCCACCCATCCTACTCCTGTCACCCATTTTTTTTCCTCTCTTCTAAGCCAGGGGTGGAAGAAAGGCCATACCTGTTTCCCACCCACTCCCTGGGTCATAAGCAAGACAACAAATCCATAGCAAGTCCAGCCACTTCATTTACTCATTGTCCTCTCATGCAAAAACAGAGAAGAACTAAATTTATCCTCCATAAAAACACAGTGCAGCCTCAAAATTAAAAGTATGAACTGAAATCCATATTGCCTAGAGTCAACCACTCAGTGAAATATGTGGAGGACTGTAGGCTATTGCAAAAAGGTTTAGAAACTATTTGTGCTTAGATCCAAGAATGAGAAATTTATTTCTATCTATATACCAAAGGCTTTTTCCCCCTTATAAGAGAGGTAGCCAAGTCAAAAGGCACATACCCACTCCCACCCACCGCTCTTTCTTCCCTCTCATCTTAGCTCCTAATGGATGATGGGTCATCCTTGTCATCCACCCACTGCTCCAGGTCAGAAGCTATGCAGCAAGACACAATACATCCATAGCAAGGCTGCTTCAGTTAATTGTTGTGTCCCCTTATGCAGAAAATAGAGAAGTGGGCAAACTCCCTTCAAGTAGCATCAAAATATCATTTACACATAACCATTCACTTTTCTCCTCTCCCATCCTTTCATCACAGTATCATCTATACACAGCCATTCTCCACTCACCCTATCTCCTGCCTTCTCCCTTTCTTGCTCAACAGACATTCCCCTCTTGCTCAACACCCCTTTCACCCCATCCATCCATCTTATCCTCAGTTGTTGTTGTTGTTGTTGTTGTTGTCGTTCCCTAGACTGTCTGTCCGAGCAGTCCCGTCTCCCCAAGGAAGGCCACAGCCGAAACTGGGTTTTCCCACAAATCCTTTATAGAGTGTATGTTGTGTTGTTTGCGTGCATGATTGTGTATAATGCAGTCTTCCATTATGTGTTGTATGGTATGGGGTGAAGTGTTACATCCTGGGCAGCTGTTCACAACACGGTCGTCCAGCCTCTTCTGGTAGCTTAGAAGTGCTGGGTGGTGACCGCATCGCAGTCTGGCCAAGTGGACTCTGTCCTTACGTGGGAGAGAGGATTCAGAAGGGTGGATATCAGGGGGTCTGGCATGCAGCAGTGTGTTGTCTTTCAGTGTGTTAATGGAGCGGTGAGTGATATGATTATGAATATGTTTCCGGAGGCTGGTATTTGGTGGTTGTGGAGGAAGAGAAGAGAGTATCTGTGTGTAATAAAGGTCTTTGGGTGTAGTTTTAATGTTTCTTGGTGTGTGTGGGTGTTCCGCTATGTAGTGTAGCGGGTGTGATGTGTTTGTGGTGGCTGCAGCAAGTGTTTGTGTGCCTCTCATGTCAAGGTGGTCCTTGACTTTGAGGACTTTTGTTTCATGGTGTAAATGGTCTGTAGGTGATGTATTTGTGCAGCCTGTAATTGTTTTTAGGGCTTTGTTTTGTATGATTTGAAGGGTGTTGTGGTGTGTCTCACTGAGATTAGGAGCCCATGCAGGACTCGCATAATTCATCACTGAGCGTATGCATTGTTTGTATATTGTTATATTAGTTTCTTTGTTTTGTCCAAATGTTGTTCCAGTGATTGACTTAAGTGCGTTAAGTCTAGGTGTGCATTTGTTTTTTATGTTTGTGAGGTGTTGTTTGAAAGACATGGATGTATCGTATGTTACACCAAGAATTTTCGGTGTGTTTGTGTGTGGTATTAGAGTGTTGTTGATGTAGAGATGAGGTATGTATTTGTGTTCTTTTGTCCAGTTGGTGAGAAGTGTTGCTGTAGATTTGGTTGGAGCTATTTTGAGTCTGTTTGTGATGAACCATGTGTTGAGTGTGTCAAGGTAAGGCTGGATTATTTCTGCAGCTTTGTCTGTGTTACGATGTGTGCATGTGATTGTTATGTCGTCTGCGTAGGAAGAGATTTGTATTTCTGAGGTGTCTGGCGTGGGTAAGTCATGCATGTATAGATTAAATAATGTGGGGGATAGAACCGAGCCCTGTGGTACTCCGTTCTTAATGTTTCTGATGTGCGATGATTGGCCATTATATGACACATGAGCATTCCTGCCTGCCAGATAATTGGCCAGCCATCTTTTGGTGTTATTGTGCATGTCTGTGTTATATATTTTATTTGTTAGGTTGTGGCGGGGGATAGCATCAAAAGCTTTACTAATGTCCAATGTTATAAGAAGTGTTCTGTGGTGGGGCCTATCTGAATTGATGCCATCTAGGTCCTGGAGCTGCAACGTCTACGTCGTGGGACCACCCCCCAACCCCAAGAGTTGGGGGCCAAACAGCAGCATCTACCCCTGGCCGTCAGCTCTACGCAGATGGCACCGATCCCCAAGGAGGAGCTACGCCTACCTGGGGGAGTACCACAATCCTTTTTTTCTTATCCTCAGTTGTCCCCATAAGTTCACTCCCACCACCTCTACTTTCCGCATCTCTTTTACTAATCTTTCTTCATTCATTCTTTCCATGTGTCCAAACCATCCCAGTACTCTTTCATCAGCCCTATCTACCATCTCCTTTTCCACCCCAGCTCTCTTCCTCACCTTGTTTCTCACTCTGTCCAACCTTATAATCCCTACCATACTTCTCAGACATTTTTTCCCAAACACATTTAAGTTTCTTCTCTCTGCCAAGTGCCCCAATACCCCGTCTGATCCAACCACAAATGCAGAGCTGCCAGCAAACAAAAATCCCAAAAAATACAGAGTACTGGAAATGGGTAATAGCAACAAAAAACCATCTTTAAATTATTCCTTGGAAAGTGAACCCAATACAAAAGCAAAAGATATGAAAGATTTGGGAGTGTTGATAAAATATAACCTGTCACCTGACAGATGTATCATCAGGATTGTGGGAGAGGTGTATGGATTGCTACATAAGATTAAAATAGATTTTCACTATGGACAAAGAGATGATGAAAAAACTCATTGAAACCCTGTAGTATGGTCCTCACCTAGATTAAAGGATCTAAGCAAAATTGAGAGAATACAAAGGATGGCAACCAAACTGGTCTCCAGCTTTGCAGATAAACCATATGAGGAAAGAGTAAAAGGACTGACTCTGCCAACTTTGAGAGGATGAAGAGAAAGTGGTGATATGCTTACAGTATTCAGATCACTAAAAGGGATATATTTTATTGACAGAAGAGATCTCTTGATTAAGGATAGAAGAGCTTTAAGAGGTCATGAGAACAAATTAAGAAAGACTACATGTCTAAAGGATGTGAAGAAATACAGTTTTCCATATACAGTCAAGACCTCTAATTAATGGACGTTAATTAGCTGCGTTTGCGGTGTTTTCGCTGTTTTTTATGTTTTGGAGTGGTTTTTGGGTGGCATAGTAATTGCAAGGACTAAACAACAACACCAAAAATGCCGAAAACACCGCAAACACAGCTAATTAACATCTGTTAATGAGAGGTCTCACTGTAGATGCATAAATACATGTAATGGCTTAGAAGTAGATATAGTCCAAGCTGGAACAATACATGAATTAAGATTTAAATATGATAATAAGAAATCAATGCTGTGAATTACATTGGAACTGTACATGAACTTGAGGCTAGGTATGATAAATTGGAGAGTAGGAAACAGAATCCAATAAGCATTTCTCCTTTCCTGTATACCACAGTTAGGTAAATACAATATCATTAAATCATATGCTAGCCTCCTAGATCTTCCATTGCCCCCACCAGACTTAACTGAAATGAAAAAAGTTTATATCATATCCTAACTCTCACTCCCCCCAAGAAACAACACCTAAGCACATAGAAAAACTGTCAGTTACCATGACTAACAAATCCTACTGTGGTCTTCAAGAGAGACCAAAAACATGCACTACACCACATCAGATCAAACAATAATACATACATACATACATATACCAAGGCTTTTTCCCCCTTACAATGGAGGTAGCCAAAAAGGAAAAGACATAAAATCATTCCCACCCATTCCATCCCTGAATACACACCAACCCCTCCACCCTCCCTCTCATCTTAGCACCTCCTGGATGACGGGTCATCCCTGCACCCTGTCCACTGCCCTGGGTCAGAACCAGTGTCGCAAGACACAGCATATCCACAACAAGGCCACTTCATTAAATCGGCGACCCCCCCTCTCCGTCCCCCCATGCATAAAGGATAAGACGGGGAGAAATCCCTTCGGGCTGCGTCAAATTTTGCTCACACATACTACCTCACCCCCCATCCCCCCACCCATTCCACCTCATGCATCACAACATCATCCATATACAACCATTCTCCATTCACCCCTGTCTTCTGTCCTCTCCCTTCCTTCCTCAACAGACATTCCCCTCTTCCCCAAAGCCCCCTTTACCCCATCCATCCATCTCATCCTAGGACGTCCCCTCATGTTCACTCCCTCCACATCTGCCTTCCATACCTCTTTTACTAGTCTTTCTTCACTCATTCTTTCCATGCCATCCTAATACTCTTTCATCAACCCTATCTCCCAACTCCCTTTCCACCCCTGTTCTTCTCCTCACCTCCTCATTTCTCACTCTATCTAGCCTAGTAACCCCCATCATACTTCTCAGACACCTCATCTCAAACACATTCAAACTCCTTCTCTCTTCCTCTCTTATATTCCATGTTTCTGCCCCATACAGTGCTGTTGGCACAATCACTCCTTCATACAGTCTCCTCATAGCATCCATTCCCAAATGTCTATTTAAACAATAATGCATTCCATTATACAGTGGAACTGCTGAGGACTCATCCCAAACTGTTAAACCATACATTTCCTTCAACAATATAAACCTAACTACATCTGTGTACAAGAAACACAACAAGGCACTTGCACAACCCCCTACTTAAAAGGCTATACTATATACTTCCCCCCTCTCCCTACCAAAGCCAAACATCCATTCAGATATCTCATCACTACCACTTACAATCCATATTCTTCTCCAAGCCACTGCAACCAAAATATACCTTTGTCATTCAATGGTCATCTCCTTATACGTCCCTCCATCAGCAAATATTACTTTAGAAACACTATCAGACCTCCTTAGTCACCTAACCCTCTCATATCTTCTACTAGGAGACTTCAATATAAGACTCCCCCTTTGGGAAGACACCACTACAACCCTTTGAGGCAAACTAATATCCTACCTCATAAACAAATCATTCACTATCACTATATATCATAAACCAATCTACAACCTTTTATCATGCAAACAATGACATATATATGCATTGACTTCTCCTTGTGTCCAACAGATCTTTCAGACTTTGAATGGTCATTACTGTAGTACCAGACCTACACCATTGTGACCATATCCCGCTTTTCCTTATATCTCTTACAGCCTCCCCTCCATTTCCCCAACTGTGATAGTTCCTTCCTTAAGCAAATTGGGAAATCTTTCAAACAGCTACATGTACAACCATAACAGTACAAAATTCTCTGCTACTGCCCTGAACCCCACTCACTCATCTTATTATGTTGCACAAGTGTTACCATCTGAACAAATAAAAAACTACCATTGCAGCTTACTACTATACATATACAACAACCTGTCACCTATATCACACAATAGGTCTGGACAAAAACATATGGACACCCAAATCTCTAAACATGCTCTTCAAGACAGACCACCAAACTTAGTACTCCACCAAAGCCTCCAGACATCAGCCCCACAGAAAACCCTCTCTCAAGCGAATAACAACTACGCTAACACTCTTGCATTCAGAACACCATTCAGCTTTTAAGACAGTATCAACACAATTGGTCTGGCCACAGAATCAAACTGCCCTTGATGTAAACTCTACACTAGACACTAATGACTGTAATTCATGGATGTATGATATGTTTCTGATTACAAAAATACATTTTATATATAAAAATAGTGAAAATGACTTGTAAATGGAAAAGTGAAGTAAAAGATCCATTGGAAAATGAAGTAGTAAAGCAATATAACAGTTGAAGTTTAACCCAGTCAAAATAATAACAAAAATAATGCCAGATCAGTTTATGTAGCACGGAGGCATGACCTAGATTGAAGAATTTTTTTATGAATTCATACCACCTTCAGTCTATAATGTGTTGTTATGGTGTTGAGCTTTGCACTCACCTCATAATTACATTGTTCAAGGTTCAGGTTACATGCCCTGGCTGTGTGAACATGTAGGGCATAAGCTACTCATTATACCTTTAGTTTGAAATAAGCCTAAGCTATTATTTTGTTGGTGACAATCGGTGCTTGTTAGGGACAATATTGAGCCAAATATATTGAGTGAAAGGTGGTAAAGGTGTAGTACTAGATGTTGAAAGTGATCAGCATTCTTATTTGAGTTAAGCCATAAAAGAGTGATGCATGACTATAGTCCATAGGGTTGTCACTAATGTCCCTGAAATACTGACTGTATAGAATATATGTAGTCAGTACTCCATATAGGGGAAGCCTTATCTAAATAAATCTATCTTTATGAGAAAAGTCTTTTAGTGGTGATTCTGTGAAATGGGTGTTACAAAGAATCACCACTCTGTCCCCATTATTAGAATGTATCATTGTTTGGAGGTGCAGCCCTGAAAGGCCAGAATTTTGTGTGTGGATTGGTCCTGTGTCTGTCAACTTTGACTGTTCCTCCACTTTCACATAGTACTGATAACTAGTGAAAGGACCCCTCCTCCTACTAGCTTGTGACAGAAACATACCCACAGTAATACAATACAAACAATAGTCCCATGCTTCTTCCTACAGAGATCTATAGAAGGACCCAAGGACTATTACTGGTTATTGTGGGGCCACAGGCTTCCAGTCAGTGGCAACAATTATTATACCACATTGGTGTTGGGATTAATGCTTCTTTCAAAACAGAGTTTCATTTCACATAGTGTGCTTAATGTAGTCCACCATATCTTTCCAGACCACGGTTCTTCAAAATGGATGCTGAGAAATCAGATAGCACAAAGGATGAGGATTGTTTTGGTTGCCGAATGGTTGGAGGTGGTGGGTCCCTGTTAGCATCTATATATGTTGGATACCATGCACAGCGCAACAGAAACCCTATTGGAAGAGGAGTAACATTCTTGCTGGCTGGAGGTAATACAATGTTCATCATTCTCTTCATAGTATAATGTACCTGAGATTGAAAATCAACAAGAAAATGGTCACTGGAAGGAAAATCTGATTAGTCTACTAACACTTCAGAACCCCACAACTACACCTCCACAGCATGGTTCCCGACAATCAAGTAAAAAAAAAAAAAAATAATAATCAGACACCACACAAACTTTTCAAAACAGTGTTGAGAATAATAACAGGATGCACCCAAACCACCCCAATAGAACTTTGCACATAGAAACAAAATCCTCCCCATGAAAATGATAGGCACTTGCACTCAGTTCTGTGAAAGTCAGCAGTCCTGTCCACCCATTTCATTACATGACCCAGACACATTTGGAAAAAAAAAGAAAACTACAGACATTTACAACATTCTACCATCTGCACCACCAACACATCCATACAAAATCACATATTCAGATCTCAAAACAAGCACATCAAGACCAACCACCAATCTTCCTACTCCATCATACTCCCCAAATAATACCCCCTACAGAAAAATCACTCCCAAGAGAAGCAAGAATTATACCAGCATAACTGCATTCAGGTCACCATCCAGCACTAAAACAATACCAAGGGAGCAATGATGGTTACTTGTATGTGTTGGGCCAGCAAGATGGACAACAAAGCTGCCCATTTTCAAAACCCATCAATCCCATCACCTCTTTTATGAATTGCAGCCTTGTGAGGCTGACATTCAGTCTCTGGACTGGGCCCAAAATCTCTATCAACTTCAATTGAATTTCCTTTATTATTTCACTCTATGGAGAGATGAGAGCTGGTGACAGCTTCCCTTCCCTAACCACTTTCAGCCAGTGACATAAAAACAGTCCCACATAAATATAATACAGACAACAGTCCAAAATTTCTTCCTAGAAAGATCTAAGGGAGGGGCTGAGGACCATTGCCAGCTACTGTAAGGCTACAGGTTTTCTACTTAGTGAAACTAGAGGCAACAGTTAATGAACAATACCAACACAGAATAGGCCTGACCATAGAAATAGACTGCCCCAGATGCAACAATCACACAGATAACACTAAACTCCTTGTCTCACACTGCCCCACCCCAACCTTACCCAGAAAAGAACACAATATTACCTCCTTGAGTGAATTATGGGTCAGCCCAGTAGCTGTTCCCAGTCCCCTAAGAGCTGTAGGTCCTCTGCAAGAGAGACCTTGGCCAACAAATTTATATGATAGCATAATATCAATCATGAAAAATATTTCTGTTAATATCAATCATGAAAAATATTTCTGTTAATATCAATCATGAAAAATATTTCTGTTCAAAATATTCAATCAATTTGTAGCCCAGATCTCTCTTGGAGGAGACCCATGCCTCTCAAAAAGTAAGTAGTTAATTGCTAACAGCCACTAGATTGGCCCATAAGTCACTCAAGGAAGAAATATTACATTGTTGTCTGTGTTGGCATTAGTTTAATGCTGGATGGTAACCTGATTATAATTGTGCTTGCATGATTCTTGGATGCTCACTGGTCAGGCAGGTTAGGGTGTCTCTATTTGTGGTGAAGGTCAAGGTGATGGGGGTTTAAACCCTGCCACTAGCAAGTTGAATAAAGGGTATGGTTCATTAAATTCCATGCTACAAGTCCTCTGTAAAGGGCTCCATCCTAGCCTCCTCATAGGACATTAAACCAAATCAATCAATCAAAAAAATTATTCTTACATCATTTTGGGAGTGAGTTTTCTTTTGGGGTATTGTCTGCAAAAGTTTGCTAGAATTGGAAGTTTGATGGTAGGTGTTGAATTGCTTGTTTTGTGGTCTGAGTGTAAATGTATTTTTATATGGATGTGTTGTGTGGTGTAGGTGGTAGGTTGTTGTAGATATTTGATTAGTATACTGCAGACCAAAGCCTGTGCCTGTAACTGATTTTGGTATGTTTATTTTCTTATTGATTTTCACTGTCAGGATTAAAGCACATGTATCATAATCAAGGGCCAGGATTTAAGGTTTTTTTCCAACGGAAGGGGTTGTTGTGCTGTAAGATTTAATTAACAAATTTAATACATATATAAGTTTATAAATGAGTGTGATTCTGACACAAGGTACACAACATTTGTTTTACAAGATGTTGCATACACCAAGTTAGTACCCTCTCTGCTGGTCATGACCAGTTGTCAGTTGTTCACTATATACCAATGCATACAGTAGAGACAACTGGAGGAGTTCTTGTATTGTGGGAGATATTGCAGATGTATGGGATAGGGGGAAAGTTGTCAAGGGCAGTCAAAAGCTTTTATGTGAGTAGTAGAGCCTTCATTAGGGTTGGAACTGGTCAGAGTAAGTGGTTTTGGGAGAAGATGGGGCTGCACCAGGGTTGTGTTATGTTACCATGGTTGTTCAGTGTGTACATGGATAGGGTAGTATGGGAAGTAAATTTGAAGATGATAAGCAAGGGATTGGAGATAATCTCCAGAGAGCCCCAGCACAAAATATGGGATCATTCAGCTGCAACTGCAAACTAAATATAATCAGGACACTGACATATACCTACTGTGCCTCAGGATGCTGACATTGGTGACCTCATATACCCACTCATGCCTCAGGATGCCAATGTTGGCGTCCTCATATGCAAAGGGTTAACCTTGAAGAAACCTCCTTCCACTCCACCACACCCTTCCCTATCTCCCCACTTACTAGTAGAGCCACCCCTTCCCTCCCTCATCTTCTTGTCACTCCCAATACTTTCCCCACTTCACTTCCAAACTCAAAATCACCTCTCCCTTTCAACTTAGTTTCACTTTATGCCAACACATCCATCTTCCTTCTCACAAAAGTTACTGCCCATCTTTTCCGTTTTACTTAATACATATACCAACATCTTTATCCCCTTACAAGGGAGGTAGCCAAAGTCAAAGGCATAAATCCACTCCCACCCATTTCATCCCTACCCCTCCCTCTTTTCTTGGCTCCTCCAGGTCATCACTGCATCTCACCCACTGCCCTGGGTCTGAAGCAATGCAGCAAGACACAGCACATCCACAGCAAGGCTGCTTTATTTAATCACTGACACCCCCTCTCCATCCCCTGATGCAGAAAAAAAAGAAAAATGAGAAATCCCTTCAGGCTGCATCAAACTATCATTCACACGTACTCCCTCACCCCCATCCCCCAACTCACTCCCTTCCATGCATCACAGCATCATATATACACAACCATTCTCCATTCACCCCTATCTTCTGTCTTCTCCCTTCCTTCATCAACAGACATTCCCTTCTTTTCTAATGCCCCTTTTACCCCATCCATCCATCTCATCCTTGGTCACCCCCTCAATGTTCACTCCTTCCACCTCTTTTACTAATCTTTCATCACTCATTCTGTCCATGTGTTTAAACCATCCCAATGCTCTTTCATCAACCCAATTTCCCAACTCCCTTTCCACCCCTGCTCTCCTCCTCACCTTGTTTCTCACTCTATCCAGCCTAGTAACCCCTACCCTTCTCAGGCATTTCATCTCAAACACATTTAAACTCTTCCTCTCTTTTGTTCCATGTTTCTGCCCCATACAGTGCTATCAGCACAATCACTCTTTCATACAATCTCCTCTTAGCATCCATACTCAAATGTCTATTTCTCATTACACATTTTAATCCCCCATAGTATGCACTTGCTTCTCTCAATCTACATTCTACCTCCACCTCCATTCCTGCCACATTTGCCCCCAAATATCTAAAGCTATGCACTTCCTCCTATAATACTCACTTCCAATTTGCTGCCATCCTCTCCCCTTGTACATCTCATCACCTTACTTTTACCCCCATTTATCTTTAGCTTCCTTTCACACACCTTCCCTGATTGTCATTAACTTTCTTAGTCCCTCCCCTGATGCTGCTACAAGTGCAGTGTCATCAGCAAACAACAATTGGCTTATCTCCCATTTTTCTCCATTTTCTTTAACCATCTCCAATCCCCAGCCCATTACCCTTGCATTTATGCCTTGCACCACCCCATCCATAAATAAATTAAATGGCCATGGTGACATGACACATCCTGGGCAAAGTCCCACCTTTACCTCAAATCACTTGCTCTCTCCATTTCTAATTCTAACACAGGCTCTATTATATCTCATAAAAACTCTTGACTGCTCTTAATAGCTTTCCTCCTATCCCATATATCTGCAATACCACCCTCAGTATCTTCCTGTCTACCTTGTCATAAACCTTTCCCAAACCCATAAAGTCCCAAAAAACATCCTTGCGTTTTCATTAAGCTTTCTCACATATCTGCCTTACCACAAAAATCCGATCTATGCAACCACTACCTGTCCTAAACCCACACTCTTCCTCACCAAGTACTCCCTCTGTTCCTCTCAGTTAAAACCTTCACATAAGACTTCCCAATTACATTCAATAAGCTGATCCCCCTGAAACTACTACACTCACACTTGTCCCCTTTTCACTTGTAAAGTGGAACGTTACAGGCACCCTACCCTCTCTTAAACATTAAATAACCTCACCAGCCAGTCCACCATCACTGTACCTCCCTCTTTTAGACACTCCACATGACACCCATCTAACCTAGGTGCCTTACGTACTTTCATTTTAATAAGTGCTTTCACATCAGCTTTCCTTATTTCTCCATTTTCCACATTCATCATTGTCATTTTCTTAGTGGTTCCCACTGCAACTACCTTTCCCTCCCTATCCTCCTTCATATTAACAACTCTAGAATCTTCCTCTTATTGCCCTCTCGTCCATTATCATTTTTCCATCAGCACCTTTTAACTTTTCTTCTCTATTTGAGTTGCCTCCTCTTCCTCTCTTAATTTCCAGAAAATCATTACTTTCAAAATTTTGTCATACTCTTACACCATTTCACAACTGCTCTCCTTTTTATCTAGTAACTCGTTAATTTTATCAACATTTAGGAAGTTACACAAAGCAAAATACAACCTTTACTTTAATAGAACAATTTCACATGCTGCTGAATGAAGTTTATTGTGCCCGACACTTTTTCATTCACCGTTTTCTATAAAGTAGTTGACACTATTCAGTCTTTGTCATATACAGGAATTTGGAGTAAGTGGAAATATTGAAACACTTCTATATGGCCAGGTGACTAACTTAACCTAAAGATGCATGGTAAATTTTTGAAGACATATGGGGTGGGGGGGTCAGTACTGATGAATTTGGTAGTTCATTTGTGTGAAATCCCTAGGTATCATAAGAGTAGCATTGTTTTTAATAATTCAGACTATAAACAAGTTTCAGTGGTATTTCACCATGGATATAGCCAAAAATATTAATGCTACTGTATCTTTTCAGCCCTTGGCAGTCTTGGATTTTGCCGTCTATTTTCTATATACCCATTCGAGAGAGAGAGGCACATGGAAAGAAAAAATAACCCTGTATAGATTGTATGCATATTTTATTCAAATATATACTAGCAAACGCATATAATTCTTTTAGTGTACCCAGCATGGATACCAATGAATGATTTGCTTATCACTGTAATGATAATGGTATTGGATAGGTTGGTAATAACCTAAATAGATTCCTTAAAGTACATAAAAAAACAAATTTTTATGCCACATGCAGAAACTGCATGGCAAAAAACATGAACTTATGCTGAATACAGTAACTGCATTGCTTTTTTTTATTTAAGAGTTCAAGATCCTTAAACTGTTGTTTCAGTTTTGTTTGCATCACTTAGAGGGAACCTTTAACCACGGACTCATCGTCCTACTTTGCCAAGTTTGGTATCAGTCTTTGGATTAGCTGTAAGAAGCTGTACTGCTACTATGCACTCGTTGATTTGGGTCTGCAGCTCTCGAAGGTCATGGATGTGAAGCAGTCGCAGGGCTTTTCCGGCATTGTTGAGGATGAAGTCGCCCGTCTCAAAACCAAGATCAGACTCGAATATTGGATATGGCTTTCCCTGTGGGTACGAAAAAAAAAAAAAAATTAGTACTCTTGATTCTTGGTTATGGCCTTCTTTCCTTGAAGGTAAAAACACTACAGAAATTGTTTTGGTCAAGAGACCAAGTATGGGACCTGCATGTGGTGGTCCTGCAAGATGGGTAGAAAAGTTGCCCATTTTCAAAACCGGTTAACCCCCTTACCTCCATTAGGAGGTGCAGCCCTGAGGGGCTAGCACTCAATCTCCTGACTGGGGCCAAGATTTCTGTTTATCAACTTCAACTGTGTTTCTTCACTTTTTCATGAGAGCTGACAATTGGCAATTGCTCTCTAGAGCCTTCCTACTGCTTTCAGCAGATGACATAGAAAAAGTCACACAAAAATACAGCACAGGCAACAATTCAAGGTTTCTTCCACGAGAGCTGTGGGAGGTTCTGAGGACAGTTGCCTCCCACTGTGGGGCTGCAGATTCACTTAGTGAAACTCAAGTGAATAACTGATGGATTGTTCTGGCTCATGAATTTTACTTAGCTGAGGCAAAGACCTTCACTAAGGTTAAATTATATTTTCAGTAGTTCACGCTTTCAACAAAAATCCCTCCCCAATATAACCAACAAGTATTATCCATAGGTCTCCTGCAATGGACTGACTGATTGTATGTCTGAATGTAGGGACCTGCTTGTGGTGTTCCTACAAGATGAGCATTGCAGCTGCCAATTTTCAAAACCAATTTACCCCTGCAACCATGAGTGTTTGTCACAATGGTGTCTAGAATGAAAACAACTTCTTGTCAATTTCAACTGTATTTCTTACACTACTTCACACACCAAGATAAGAGGGAGGGTGGAGGGGAGTGGGGTGTATTAGGGATGGAATGGGTGGGAATGGTTTTTAAGCCTTGTTGTTTTTAGCTACCTCCCTTGTAAGGGGGAAAAAGGCTTTGGTATATGTATGTACTTCACACAAGGTAAGCTGACAACCCACAACTGCTTCCCTCCTACTTTTGACTGGTGATGTAGAAACAGTTCTGCATCAATACATACATATACCAAGGCTGTTTCCCCCTTACAAGGGAGGTAGCCAAAAAGGAAAAGGCAAATCATTCCCACCCATTCCATCCCTGAATACATTCCACACCCCTCCACCCTCCCTCTTATCTTAGCACCTCCTGGATGACGGGTCATCCCTGCACCTTGTCCACTGCCCTGGGTCAGAAGCAGTGTTGCAAGACACAGCACATCCACAGCAAGGCTGCTTCATTAAATCGGAGACCCCACCCTCTCCGTCCCCCCATGCATAAAGGATAAGACGGGGAGAAATCCCTTCGGGCTGTGTCAAATTTTGCTCACACATACTACCTCACCCCATTCCACCTCATGCATCACATCATCATCCATATACAGCCATTCTCCATTCACCCCTGTCTTCTGTCCTCTCCCGTCCTTCCTCAACAGACATTCCCCAAAGCCCCCTTCACCCCATCCATCCACCTCATCCTAGGACGTCCCCTCATGTTCACTCCCTCCACATCTGCCTTCCATACCTCTTTTACTAGTCTTTCTTCACTCATTCTTTCCATGTGTCCAAACCATCCTAATACTCTTTCATCAACCCTATCTCCCAACTTCCTTTCCACCCCCGTTCTCCTCCTCACCTCCTCATATCTCACTCTATCTAGCCTAGTAACCCCCATCATACTTGTCAGACACCTCATCTCAAACACATTCAAACTCCTTCTC
This sequence comes from Oratosquilla oratoria, assembly GCF_046742065.1. Lineage (NCBI taxonomy): Eukaryota > Metazoa > Arthropoda > Malacostraca > Stomatopoda > Squillidae > Oratosquilla > Oratosquilla oratoria. The sequence goes on from NC_134811.1 coordinate 11,591,538, forward strand.
TCTTCCTCTCTTATAGTCCGTGTTTCTGCCCATACAGTGCTGTTGACACAATCACTCCTTCATACAGTCTCCTCTTATAATCCATTCCCAAATGTCTATTTTTCATTACACTCTTCAATCCACCAAGGCATTTACTCGCTTCTCTCAATCTACATTCTACCTCACTTAGTGAAAATCAAGTGAATAAATGATGGATTGTTCTTGCTCATGAATTTTACCCTGCTGAGGCATATTGTATGCATGTATTGGTTAGAAATTAAACTACATGTAGAATTAGATTAATGCGTAGTTTCTGTGTACGTGTGTGCGTGCGTGCGTGCTTTAGCGTGAGTTCCAGAGTTCTAGAAGTCGTTGTACCTGTTAATTAATTGTCATATAAATTGTAATGCGAAAGTTGAGTGAATGGGATATAGATCTTTATTACTATCAAATTTGAAGTTGTCATGTAACTGAAAGTGTGTAAATGTAAAATTCTGTATGCAAATGAAAAATTAAAATAATTAGATAAATAAAAGTTAGCAACTGTTTTGGATAGGATCCCGAGTGCTTTGTCACGCAGCACTGACAGATGATTGTGCGAGCTCGTCCTGTACGCATCAGTGCATTTTTTTTCCGTGACTGTGGTGAAGAGTGGAAAGACGAAGTGTACCTTACTCGTACAATATATTAACTTTTGACGTGCAGCGTTTTACTTCACCTTATTGTTAACCGAAAACAATAAATGGTGGCGCGGTGTCGAAAGTTAAGTGCTCCCCAACCGGCCTACCCACAGCGTCTACGCCATTAGTGCATCGGCAGTGTACAAGTCTCTCTCTGCATTGTTTACAACAGAGTGAAGATCTGTGTGACCCTTTTCCAGTCTGCGCTCCTTGTGTGATCCCATATTGCATTTTCAAGCAATTCTCTGCCCTGCAAGCGGCATTCCACCATACACAAGCGCCAGTGCTATAAGGTCACCTCACCACGCTACCTCCAACCACGTTCGTCGCTACCCAAGCCATCGTTCGCATTTCCCGTCTTTCACTCTCACCGTCACCCTTCAGCTCGCACCCCCTACCCAGCTGTCAATCATTCTACGAGTCAGCTCACCAACTACCTTACAGCATACGCGTGACTCCAATTCCTGCAAACGCGTACTTCCAGCATCATCTTCTTCCTCAAGTGGATTACGCAGTTCCAGTCTCTGCTCCACTTCTCCACTTCCAAAGTGGAATCCGGAAACCACGACCGTTTGGAAGTCTCCGCTCCAGCTTCAACTACTTCCACAAACGTCCTGTACTGTGCTTTGCAAAAACGAGGTCACCAGCCCAGCTCACAGCCTAGCTCCATGCGTGACGTCACCGTTCGCGCAAGGCACCACTCCACCTCCATCCGCTCTCCGTTCCTCACAGCGAGACCCAACGGACTCGCCTCCACTGCGACACCAACCACCTCCGCCGTCTTTGCTGAGCGCTCTACCCTCCACATCACCCACCCGACGTCGTCTCCGTTACACGACGATTCCAGTCGGTTTACTGAGCCCCTCCTCCATAAGTGACATTCTTGCACTTAAGTTTCTAAAGCAGTTCTTTATACTCGTAAAATCAGTGTTGTGTTATAACTTAGCATTGCCATACAAACAATAGTGTTACTTTTTGTTTTCTTTATATCATTACCATTATTACTTGTATTATTTTGTGTATGTATATATTAATGTTAAATACCTTCATAATTCCTTATAACTCCAATAGATTTCTGTGTACCCTTACTAAAATCTTCCACTGTTTGCAGCAAGTTCCACTGCTCTTCCATTTCACCTGTGTGTTTCTCCATCCCTCTGTGTCTTCTCTCTACATCTCAAGACGTCTTCTTCTAGTATTTCTAAGGTAAGTGGAAAACCATTTTGGCAGTCAGTACATCCTTTATGACAGACCTTCCTTGTAATATTTTTCGTAGCCCCTCCCTCCAGAGTCTACCTTCATCCACAGACTCAACACCTTCACCTCATCCCTCCCCAAAATTCTCATCGCTACTCAGTGTGTCACTAAACGACCTTCCACCCCTACCTTTTTCTCCGTTCTCATCCCCAAGTTTAAGCCCTACCAACATGGCTTCTTCCTCAACCCAACAACCCCGTCAACTCATGACTATTGTACACGACACGGTAGACGTACCCAAATTCACAGGTTCCAATATTCCCTTCCATTCATTCCTTAACAATGTCGAAGCAGCTATTAATCGTAGAAATTGCACTACTGATGATGAAAAACTCAGTGTCCTACGCAGCTTTGTTGATCAGAACTCCGTATCTGGAGACATCCTGCAAACAGATGCATTTCAAGAATGCAACACATATTCTACTTTTGTTGACTTAATTAAGACTCAATTTGGCCAACACACTACCCTTGGTGTTCTCACTCCCCTATATGACCTTGCCTTACAAATAAACTCTCCTCCTTATGTCAGAAAAGAAAAGGCTGCAAGACTTGCTTCAGACATAAAGGCTCGTCTAAAATCCACTCTAGCATCTTCCAACTGGGTTGATGCCGATGGAAAAATCTCCCTTAACCAGGTTGCATCCCTCTTTGCGTACTTTCGCTTTCTTTCTCTTCTCCATCCAGACACCTTAAACAAAACCAAATCCATACAGTTCACTCCAAATATGACCATCTCAACTTTGTCTCATCAGATCCAAGAGTCACCAAAGACACTGACAGACATTGATGCCCAGCCAGCCCCAATCCCCAAACCTACCTTAGCAGTTGCACATGTGTCCCGATCTGCCTCTCGGCAAAGATCCACTTTCCGTCCCAGATCCATTTCTCGACCTAGACAAAGATCCTTCTCACGTTCAACAGTTATTTGTTATTATTGCAAAACCCCAGGCCACTATGCTAACAGATGTGCTATTCGTCTCTCCACTCCTCCCGATAAAGATTGCCCTGTCCACGGTAAATGCTTCCATACGGCTGCAGAATGTCGTGTTTTGAACTCCAACCCCTCTCAACAGACTTTCTCTTCCCGTCGAAGTTCCCCTTCTTCTTCTCCTATATGACTATCTCCCTCTCCTTCTCTCAGCACAACCCCTCCTAGCATGCCTATCCCATCCCCACCACCCACCCTTCCCATTTGTACTCTTTCTAACTCTAACACATGGTCCAATGCTATTTCCATTCCTGCTATGGTTCATACCTTTCCTATATCTCTCTTCATAGATACTGGTTCTCCTGTAAATATCATAACTTCTTCCACCTTCCACAAACTCCGCCTATCCTATAAGCATGTTACAATCTTGGAACCTTCTGATCTCCAACTTACTAACGTAGATGGTGTTCCATTTCCAGTTTTAGGTAAGATCCATCTTCCAATAATTCTTCATACTAACAGTCACGAGATTCATATCCCTCTATATGTGGCTGATGTACAGTTTCCTGCAGATGTCCTTCTGGGACTAGCCACTATGCAGCAATATGGAATTAGCGTCTTTCCCCAACGCCATGGCATTGCTTACGGTCGTCATTTTATACCAGCCCTACCCTTGGCGACTACTTCTCACCCACCTTCTGCAAATCCCCCCTCCCACAGCATGCCAACTGTGTCAGTGCCCACTATTGTTGCTCCTCCTACCCCCTCTACCCAGATTCAGATAACTCAAACTGAGAGTACTTCCTCCCCTTCTCCTCTAGCTCCCACGTCCCAGGATACTGTACAATCATCATCTGAACTTTCTCTTCAGAATTCACTTCCTCCTTCTAGTGAACAGACCTTGCACAAAGTTCCCACCCGTACAAAGCGTTTGCGTTCTTCTCGCATGCCTAAATCAAGGAAAAGGAATACCAAATGTTCTCCCCCTTCTACAGAATTCTCTCCAACAGAAAGCCAGATTTCTCCTTCCTTGGATGATTTAGTAATTACCTCCTCCCCTGTCTCTGATGTGCTTTCCACAATGTGTCGCACTACTCATGCAGTGTTAACAAGACCTGTGACTCTTCCACCACATGAGTATTTCAAAGTGCAGCTTCGCATTTTCCAAGCTCCGGAATGTGATGTTCTCTGTATGCCAGAATCCACACGTGTCAAAGGCATATCACTAATTTCAGCCTTATGCACTACCTCCAAGAAAGGTCATACGTCTTTTCTTGTTGCCAATGACACTCATGCTCCCCTCCACCTCAAACTTGGTACTAACTTATGTGATTTTCTTGTGTATCCTTCAAGAGTAAAAGTCATAGATGACCAAAATTCTTCCTTGCCAGTTTGTACCATTAACTCCGATGTGCACCAAGCACAGGTTCCTATTGACGCATCTCACTTCAAAACCCTTGACTTCCCCGATGCTCAACAGGAATTAACTTCTTTATGCAATGCCTTTCGCCATGTCATTGCCTTGCCAGGTGAATCCCTAGGTTCTACAGACCTCATTCACCACCACATTCCCCTTCGTGATGGCTCTAAACCTTGCTATATTCCGGCTTATAGACTCCCGCACAGTAAGCGCAAGATTGTGGACAAGCTCATTGCAGACATGCTTGCCCAAGATATCATTGAACCTTCTATTTCTGAGTGGAATTTTCCCCTATTTGTTGTTCCCAAACCAGATGGTACATTTCGACCTGTTGTTGATTTTAGAGAGCTTAACAAAATCACTGTCCCCGAAAGAACGCCCATTCCCGTTCTCCAGGAAATCCTACATTCTGTTGGTCAGAATAATACTGTCTTTTCAACTTTAGACCTAATGTCAGGATATTTTCAAATTCCTCTTGCTCCGGAAAGCAGACCTCTAACAGCCTTCTCTACCCCTTCTGGTCATTTCCAATTCAAACGTTTGGCTATGGGTCTCACTTCTGCTCCTTCTGTCTTCACACGACTTATGCATACCGTACTTCATGGCTTAATTGGTGAAAATGTTTTCATGTATTTGGATGACATCATAATAGCTTCCAAATCTGTACCCGACCACATTCACACCCTTCAACAAGTCTTTTCTCGTCTTGCAGATGCCAACCTTAAACTTAAACTCAGCAAATGCTCCTTTCTTAAGAAAGAAATTCGTTTTCTTGGACATGTACTAACTTCTGATGGCATTCTTACGGTTCCTGATAAAGTCAAAGCTGTTGCTGACTTCCCTCGTCCAACGAACCTTGAGCACCTTCGCTCCTTCCTTGGTCTTTCAGGTTATTACCGTAGGTACATCCGCAATTATTCAAAAATTGCAGCCCCTCTTACTTCCCTACTAAAGAAAGATGTACCCTTCCACTGGTCGTCTGCCCAGGAACAAGCCTTTGCAGACTTAAAGAATGCCCTTACCACTGCTCCTGTCTTAGCCTTTCCTAACTATGACTTACCCTTTATTCTCTACACCGATGCCTCATTCCAAGGTCTTGGTGCTGTCCTCATGCAAGAACAAGACACACACCTTCGCCCTATTGCCTTTACCAGCAGACTCCTTAACAAAGCTGAACGGAACTATTCTGTCACAGAAATTGAAGCTCTTGCTGTAATATATGCACTTAGACATTTTAAGGAAATCATTCTAGGCTATCCTGTCACAGTCCATACAGACCACCAGGCACTTCTTCAACTTTTCAGAGGCAAGAACTTGTCCGGGAAACTTGCTCGCTGGTTCTTGACTATTCAAGAATTCAGTCCCACCTTCTCATTTGTGCGCGGATCAGCAAACCATGTTGCAGACGCACTTTCTAGAAATGTTGCTGCTATCAATACCCTCCCTCAGCCAGTCACTCTTACTCATGCGCGTATACAAGCAGCTCAAAGATCCGACCCAATGTGGAAACGTGTGATATTCTCTCTCGAGTCAGGAGATACATCTGATCTTACAGACTTACCTACCTCCTTGGAACACTTCAGACTTGTCAATGACGTTCTTTATCACGAAACCACACTTTCCAACAAGCATGAACCAAACAGACTTGTACAACAACTCGTAGTTCCTTCTGACTTAGTACCTGAAGTTCTGTTCCTTTTACATGATTCTCCACTTGCTGCACATCCAGGAAAAGACAAATGTGTTACACAGGCCAGACTTCAGTACTTTTGGCTTACGATGAGAAAGGATATCCATAACCACATTGACGCCTGTCATTCATGTGCTAGCCATAAAGGTCATATTCAAAGTAAAGTTCCAATATTGACATACCCAATCCCTAGCAAACCCTTTGATATGGTTGCAATTGACCTTCTCAAATTACCACTCACTTCTAGTGGAAACCAGTACCTGTTTGTGTGTATGGATCATTTTTCCAGATTTTGCATACTTGCACCTATCCCAGACAAGACTGCGACAACAATTGCAAAGACATTCATTGACAAAGTTATTTGCCCCTTCACTACTCCCAAAGTTCTTCTCTCTGACAATGGCACGGAATTCAACAATGAGATTCTTTCCAATATTTGCAAGTCCTTTCAAATCACAAAATGTAATATTGTTGCATACCACCCCAGTTCAAATGGCCTTGTTGAACGGCAAAACAGAAAGATTCTCAATGTTCTCCGACACCTCGCTTCTGATCTCCATCTCTCCTGGGATCACCATGTCCCTATGATTCAGTCTTGCCTTAACAGTGCCATCAATAGGTCCATATCAGAGTCGCCTCACTTTGTCATCTTTGGTTCCGACAAGCGACTCCCATATGACCTTCTTGCTTCAGAAATAGGTCCCATTTACAACCTTGATGATTTTGTAAAGGTTTCACTTTCAAATTTCAGCTCTCTCTTCAAGAGAATTACTCAGTCTCTTTCTCTCGCTAAAGACGAGATGGCCCGTCTTCACAATAAAAATGCTAGAGAATCTAACATTACAATAGGTGACATTGTATATGCCCAGAACCATTCTCCATCTTCCAAGCTTTCACCAAAATTTCTTGGTCCTTTCCGTGTCCTCGCACTAGAACCTACAAACAAAGTCAAACTAAAACACTTGCATTCAGACACAGAATCCATCATGCACCTGGACACCCTTAAGCTTTTCTCTCGAGGTGTAGACTGTGACAATGACACTCCGACTCCCGCAGAACCCCTTCCTCCCTCCCCTCACATTTCAACATCCCCTGTCTCCCACCCATATAATCTTCGCAACCGTCATACTTCTTGAACCTTCAATCCCTATAGCTGCCAAAAATGTTCTCCACTACCTTCCTTTATTAAATTAATGTTCCATGTATGTTCTCCATGTATATATATATAATGTTCATATGCCAGCATGTACTAATTGCATTTATATCTTTTGTACGTTACATTGTAAGTCGCTGGGGCCAGCTCCTTTCACGTGGCCGAGCGTTTATTGTATGCATGTATTGGTTAGAAATTAAACTACATGTAGAATTAGATTAATGCGTAGTTTCTGTGTACGTGTGTGCGTGCGTGCGTGCTTTAGCGTGAGTTCCAGAGTTCTAGAAGTCGTTGTACCTGTTAATTAATTGTCATATAAATTGTAATGCGAAAGTTGAGTGAATGGGATATAGATCTTTATTACTATCAAATTTGAAGTTGTCATGTAACTGAAAGTGTGTAAATGTAAAATTCTGTATGCAAATGAAAAATTAAAATAATTAGATAAATAAAAGTTAGCAACTGTTTTGGATAGGATCCCGAGTGCTTTGTCACGCAGCACTGACAGATGATTGTGCGAGCTCGTCCTGTACGCATCAGTGCATTTTTTTTCCGTGACTGTGGTGAAGAGTGGAAAGACGAAGTGTACCTTACTCGTACAATATATTAACTTTTGACGTGCAGCGTTTTACTTCACCTTATTGTTAACCGAAAACAATAGGCAAAGACCTTCACTAGGTTAAATTATATTTTCAGTAGTTCACGCTTTCAACAAACATCCCTCCCCAACACAGCCAACAAGTATTATCCATGGGTCTCCTGCAATGGACTGACTGATTGTATGTCTGAATGTAGGGACCTGCTTGTGGTGTTCCTAAAAGATGAGCATTGCAGCTGCCCATTTTCAAAACCAATTTACCCCTGCAACCATGAGTGTTTGTCACAATGGTGTCTAGAATGAAAACAACCTCTTGTCAATTAGGGATGGAATGGGTGGGATTGATTTTTATGCCTTGTTCTTTTTGGCTACCTCCCTTGTAAGGGGGAAAAAGCCTTTGGTATATGTATGTATGTATGTATGTACTTCACACACGGTAAGCTGACAACCCGCAACTGCTTCCCTCCTACTTTTGACTGGTAATGTAGAAACAGTTCCGCATCAATACAACATGAACAGTCCAATGTTTCATTGTGTTGCTGCACTGCTTTTGACCCAGGACAGTTGACAGATGTAGGGATGACCTGTCATTCATGAGACGCTGAAATAGGAAGGGTGGAGAGGGTGGTGGGAGTGAAACAGGTGGGAATATGTATGTGCCTCTGACTTGGCTACCTCCCTTATACGGGGTAAAAAATCTCTCAGTATAGATAGAGAACAAGTGATCTCCCAATGCCAGATCCAGAGCACAATAAAGCACTCACCAATTCTGATGACTCGACAATAATCATCCAGCATAGTAAATACAAAATAGCTGCTAAGAATACTCAGGCTTATTTTGACAAGTTAGAACAATGGTTTTCAAAAAATATAATGGAAGCCTTCCTTATGAAGACATCAACAACAGTGCTCATTCCAGGCAACCATGAATCACATAAACATCCAACATACATTGGAAAAGAATACAAAAACCCTGGGCCCCACTTTTGATCCATTCACTTCAACTTGCACAACAAGGATGTGGCAGTGAAAATCAACAAGAAAACAAACATACTAAAAAAAGATACCCCTGAAACTACAGAAACTAAAGAAGGTGAGGAACCAATGGCAGGAGGCACAGAGCTGTGGCCAAAGCTGTCCTTTGGCCTATGTGTTCGGATTGTTGGGGCAGGTAACAGTAATGGTTTGGAACTGGAGAGGAGAGTGGCTTTTGAACCCATGACTAAGCAAATGAGAGACCAGCATGCTTCCAATTACTCCAACAGTGTACAACAACAGAACATAAAGTATCAAGAATAATAACCACTTCAATAGAATATTTGTGTACAGCAACCTAAAACCTCCCCACAGAACATTACATGAAAATGATGGGTTATAATTTCTATGTAAGAAGTTTCAAACCTATGCACCCATCTCATTATGTCACACATGCACAAAGTTTAAAAAAGAAAGAAAAAAAAAGTACATTAGTCACATACTACTCAACCCTCTACAACCTATCACATGTATCACACAACTAACTTCCCATAGATACAATCAAATGTAATAGAGCTGAAAGTGCAAACCCTTACCTGATGAACGAATTCTCCTGGGTTCTGTAAAGCTTCATTGTTGAGCCTACTCTTGACCATCTTGCTGATAGCTTGCAATGTTACCAAATGGTCTGGGTGGGGGTTTATGTTCAATAAGCCGGCAAGTTTGTTTACTCCTTCTGCAACATTAAATATGATACTATGCAAGAAATATTTTCATAAGAAGATGAATATGTTGTTCCTCTATTTCAATGACTATTACTGCTAGATTTACCAATACAACATTATGTATTTTACATCACCCTTTCCTATGTATACATAGGAACATACACCAAGGGTTTTTCTCCCCTTACAAGGGAGGTAGCCAAAGTCAGACAAATCCACTACCACCCATTTCATCCCCACATACTCCACTCCCATTTACCACTCTCCCTCCCTCTTATCTTGGCTCCTCCTGGATGATGGGCCATCTCTGCATCTCACCCATTGCCCTGGTATCAGAGGCAATGCAGCAAGACATGTATACATTTACTAAATAATATAGTAATATTAGGGTATCTCAATGCTAGAATAGATGATCCAACAGATGGAGTAGCAGGGAAGTTTGGGGTGCCAGGTAAAAATCTTTGTGGAGAGATGATGTTGAAGATGTATTTTGAAAGGGAGTTGATTATAGTGAACACAGTATTTAAGCAGTGAGCCAAGCATAAGTAGACATAGAAAAGGGTGGTGGAAGGAAGGGTGATTGATAGAGGATTAACTGATTATGTAGTAGTGTCCAAAGGAAGGGCAGGGAAAGTTCTGGACATTCAAGTAAATGGCTTGGGGGATTAAAAAGTGTAATGAGAAATAGACATTTGTGAATGGATGCTAAGAGGAGATTGTATGAAGGAGTGATTGTGCCAACAGCACTGTATGGGGGCAGAAACATGGAACACAAGAGAGGAAGAGTTTAAATATGTTTGAGATGAAAAGCCTGAGAAGTATGGTAGGGGTTACTAGACTGGATAGAATGAGAAATGAGGAAGTGAGGAGGAGAGCAGGGGTGGATGGGGAGTTGGGAGATAGGGTTGATGAAAGAGCATTGGGATGGTTTGGACACACAGACAGAACGAGTGAAGAAAGATTAGTAAGTTGTGAAAGGAGTGAACATGAGGGGGCAACCAAGGACGAGATGGATGGATGGGGTAAAAGGGGCATTGGGAAAGAGGGGAATGTCTGTTAACCCCTTCCATACGGTGCCGCACACGTAGGCGTCATGGGGAGCGAGTGTATTCGCGAGGCTGCCATATCGGCGTCTTGATTATATTTATTGTAGTCGCCCCTCCATAATGACATTCTTTCTAATTCTTTTGTGACACGTCGTACGGCTGGCATTGGCTGCTGCCACCGAGATCTAAGTCCATGACGCCTACGTGTGCGGCACCGTATGGAAGGGGTTAAGGAAGGGAGAAGACAGAAGATAGGGGTGAGTGGAGAATGGTTGTGTACAATGCTGTGATGCATGGAAGGGAGTGGATGGGGGATGGGGGATGAGGGAGTATGTGTGAATGATATTTTGATGCAGCCCTTAGGGATTTCTCCACGTCTTCTCTTTTTCTGCATAAGGAGACTGAGAGGGGGGTCGCCAATTAAATGAAGTGGCCTTACTGTCGATGTGCTGTGTCTTGCTACATTGCTTCTGGCCCAGGGCAGTGGGTAAGATTCAGGGATGACCCAGGGAGGTAAATGAGAATGGAGTAGTTGGGGATGGAATGGGTGGGAGTAGATTTTATTCCTTTGTTTTTGGCTACCTCCCTTGGAAGGGGGGAAAAAGCACTTGGTATATGTATATACAAGAGAGGAAAAGCAATACATAAGGTGAGGGGGCAAAGAGGAGATGTAAAATGGGGTGTGAGGTTGACAAATTTTTTGAGAAGAATAAAGATGTTTTCGAAGGATGTGATAAGAGTCAGGGAGAGAGGAAAAGGTAAAGGATGCAGATGGACAGATGTCAACGGAATTGATAGCAGTACAGGGAAGATGGGTAGAATATTTCAGGAGAGTTGTTGTTGAATGTGGAAGAGGTTATGGAGGGATTGTTTGTGGCAATGAGAGAGGCCAGGAAAATAATTGTTGGGAAAGGAAAATGACAGGGCCAGAGAAAACATGAGATACAATGAGCAATGACAATTATAAAAGTTGGTAAGGTATCTGGGTTGGATGGACATCATGTGGAGTGTCTGACAAATGGTGGAATGGTTATAGTTAGGTTGTTTAATGTGTGCCTAAAGGAGGGTAGTGTGCTGGAGGACTGGAGGAGCGAGTGTATGGTTCTGTCTTATAAAGGATAAGGGGAGCATTGTGAATGTAATACTTTTGAAGGGATAAGTTCGTTGAGTGCAGTTGAAAAAGCATATGGAAGAGTGTTCAATCAATAAATTGTTGTCTCAGTTTTCACTAAATGGAAAGCCCACAACCCCACAGTGGTTGGCAATGGTACTCAGAACCAGATCTGGGTGTGTTCCTCAATGTCCTGAGCAAAGTCATGCCAGTCAGGACACCGAGGAACACACCTAGGAATGTGGCCAGCTCTACTCAGAACCTCTCTTATATCTCTCTGGGAAGAAACTTTGGACCAACATCTGTGCTGTACATGTGTGGGACTTTTTCTATGTCACCGACAAAATGCTAGGAAGGGGACAGCAGTTGCTGGTTATCAGCTCCATGTGGAAAAAAATGTAAGAAATATGGCTGAAGTTCATATAGAGATCTTGGCTCCAGTCTGGAGACAGAAAGTCAGCCTGCACCTCCTAATGGAAGTGAGGAGATTGATGGAGGTAGAGATTGACAGCACCTCCTAATGGAAGTGAGGAGATTGATGGAGGTAGAGATTGACAGCTTTACTGTCCATCTCATAGGATTACCACAAGCAGGTACTCATCATTGGTCCCTGGAAGGGTGTTCATTGAGAGGATTAGAAGAGGAACAGTGGGAGTAATTGAGTAAATGGTGAGGAACAGTGTGGGTTAAGGAAAGGTAGATGATACACGGGTTAAATTTTTGTGGAAAGGCAGTTGTGTGAAAGTTTTTGGCAAAAGATATGGATGATTTTTTTTACCTTTTATGGATTAGGGAAGGCTTATGACATAGTAGACAGGAAGGGATTGTGGGAGGTATTGCAGATAAAAAGGAACCTCTGTTCTCGAATGTCTCAGAAACCGTTAAAGCCTCTGGCCAATTGCAAAGAATAGGGAAAGGCAGTACAACAGAATTACCACATACCTATAAAGTCTGGACTCTGGAAATCTAGAGCATCTAATGGATTGGTGTTCACAACCTTGGGGGCACTGCTTCGGCGATTCAGTACATTTTCTGAAGTCTCTTGCTTGAATTTTTCAGCTGCAAAATTTAAAAACATTACTATGCTATAGGAAAGGGAGAGAATATATATAATCATAACAATAAAAGTAATATATCTATTGATATATACTATGAGACTTCTTCCCCATCACAAGGTAAGAAGTCTGATAAGGCATGCACCCACCACCACTCATCCCAGCCATTTGCTTCCCTTTGATAAAATCTCTTAGCTCCTTATGGATGAAGGCCCATACCTGCACAGTTCAGAAGCAATGCAGCAAGACACAGTACATCCTCACCAGGGCATTCCCTGCTCAACAGAACCCCCTTTTACCCAAAGCCACCTTGTTCACCCCATCCATCCATCCCATTCTTGGTCTTCCCTCAATTTCACTCCATCCACCTCTACCTTCCACAATATTTTTGCTAGTCCTTCTTCACTCATTCTTTCCATATACCCAAACCATCCAATTACTCTTTGATCAACCCTATCTACCAGTTCCCTCACCACCCCTGCTCTATGCCTCACCTCCTCATTTTTCAAACTATCCATCCTTGTACTTCTCAAACACACTTTCATTTCTCTCTTCTTTCCTTACACTCCAAGTCTCTGTCCCATATTGTGTTGTAGGTACAATTACTCCTTCATATAGTCTTCTCTTTCTCATGGCACTTTTCAATCCCCCAAGACATCTACTCGTTTCCCTCACTCTACAGTTAACATCCACACCCACTCCTCCATTCATGTGACCCTAAATACTTAAAAATTATCCACTTCCTCCAGCCACTCTCCTTTAAGACTTACCTCCAAATCACTGCCTCCCTAATCCCTTGTAATCACATTTACTTTACATTTCCTCCAATCATGTACCATCCCAAACTCTGTCATCACCTGCCTTAGATCTTCCTCTGACACAATCAGTGCCATTAGCAAACAACAGCTGGCTCACTTCACATTTCCTTCCACTCATCTACAATCCCCAGCCCATCACCTTTGTTTACCTCCTGTACCATCCCATCCATGTCTACCCTGGCAAAGCCCATCTTCACTTCAAATCACTTTCACAATATACAATCCTAACACCAGCTCTACTACTCATATAAAAGCTTTTGACTGCATTTAACTTTTTCCATATCCCATACATCTGCACTACTTCTCACAATGCCTTCCTGTTGACCTTGTCATAACTGTTCTACAATCCATTATAATTATTCTTCCCTTTTTCAGACAATCCAAATGCTGCCCATCTAACCAAGGTGCCTTACCAGTTTTCAAAGCTCTTTGTTACTCATCATTTCCTATCACCCCTTCATTTTCCTCCCCCATCAGATCACCTTCCTAGTAAGTACTGCCATAGTTCCTCCCTAACCATCTCCACATTTAGCAATTCTCCAAAATATTTTACCCATCTTTCCCTTAATCTTCACTTCCACAAGCATCTGTTCATCTGCATCCTTTACCTTTTCCTCTCTACCTGACTTGCCCTCACCCTCAATCTCTTCACTTCCTTCCAAAACATCCTTTTATTTTTAAAATTCCCTCAAACTACTTCCCCATTTCACAGCTACCCTCCTCTTTGCCTTTCTCATGTTGCGCTTTGCTTCTATTCTCTTTTTCCTGTATCTCTCATGCATTTCCCTTATTCTACTTTGCAATCAATCCTCATATGCACATATCTCTTCTACCACCATGTTTACCTTTCCACCCCACCACTCACTATCTTTCCTTCTATTCCCTCCCATCCTCTTTGCCCCACATACAAACTTTGTGTGTTTTATCACTTCCCACTTGAAACATACCCATCTTATAACAACAATTATTCTATCTCTATACCAAGGTTTATTTTCCCTTACCAGGGAGGTAGCAAAGTTAGAAAGCATACACCCACTCCCACCCATTTCAATCCCACCCACCACCCCTCCCTCCCTCTCATTCCAGCTCCCCATGGGTGATGGGTCATCCCTGCATTCTGCCCACTATCCTGGGTCAGAAGCAAAGAGCATCCTCAACAAGGCCACTTCACTCAATCAGCAACCCCCTCTCCATCAATTAAACATTATAGATACAAATGATAAACACACAAAAAATCAATCTTATATCTAAATACAAGGTATGATTTGTCACTTATGGGATACAGACAATTCAATTTTAAATAGAATAGTACTTTTAAAGGGAGCAATGATGACTACCTACAAGATAGACATCAAAGAGAATAATCTCCCTACTGCCAAAGCTAAACAATATCTAAATTGTGCAAAATGGCCTGGCAGACATGTCATTAGTTGCATTTTGTGTCATTTATTACAAGTCAAGACGAGAGAGAGGGAGGGGTGGTGAATGAGAGTGAAATGGGTGGGAGTGAGATTATGGCTTTTGATTTTGGCTACCTCCCTGGTAAGGGGGAACTCCTTGGTATATGTACCAAGGACTACTATTATACAGGACATACACACCCAGATTCCTGGCTCAGCTACTATATAACAGTAGTCCTTGATATGTACATATGTCTATATGATACATGGTAATAAAGTAAATCAAATAACCAACTTTGAATGATATATACACACCATTATCTTGATACTCAAAGTGAACAGCTAAACCTAATAGCCAATCCACCACTGCTGGTCGATCCTTTGGGTCTATTGGGCAGTTCAACTGACCACAATATTTAATAAAGTTTGTTTCCCAGTCCCTAGAATCTACATCATTTATGGGGCCCCGGTCTTCAATCTTGTAGCTGCGGATCTTTTGGTTCTCTAACCACACAATCAGGTTTTTGAAGCTTTTATCATCTGCAATATATCAGAGACATGAATATTTAACATGGGTATATTTCAGTTGTAACACTACACCCTCCTACAAAGAAGTTTCAAATAAACACCAAATCTTTGATGATGAAATGCACAAGAAATTAAACTTCACAATCTTATTGGCTGACCTCTCAGACAGAATCATAATCTCAAATGAGACAAGACACACTTACTTTCTCTATTCAAAAATTTAACATTCCTTAATGCATTCTCACAGACTACTGTGTGATTTTCATCAACTCGAGTGAATTCCTCAAAGAAAACCAATAATAAATTTGTTACACTTTTAGAAATACTGAAAACATTGTCAGAAGTCTATCATGACCAAAGATTTCTTCTTGTCATTCAAACCCACAAATTAATGGACATTCCTCCAATGTGACACTACCTTCATAGTGTGATATATAACCATGACAAACCTAACATTTTTATTGTTGCAACTGCCAGACATATTCAATTCTGATAGCCACTAAATAACTTTATCCAGCACATGAAAACCTCTAGTATTCTGAGGTACTGATGGATACCATTTAATAAGCATCTGATAAGCAAGATTCTGTGCGTGATATTTTTAATTTTGCACTATCGGTTCTTTAACAATCAAACAATTGTGGCCTCTAGTTTCATTAAGTGGAAAACCCACAAACCCACAGTGGCTGGCAATGGTCCTAGGAACCTCACACAGATCCCTCTGGGAAGAAACTTTAGACTTTGGTGGAAAAAGAAGTCATGGGTCTAGTTCCGAGTTGTGAAATTATTCCTTACTGGTTTTGCTCTACACTTCTTCAAAACTGTAGTGTGAAACTGGTCAGGAATAAATTCACATCTTGGAACTAGACACATGACTTCTTTTTCCACCTTCCTTATATATATATATATATATATATATATATATATATATATATATATATATACACATATATATATTACATATACATACACACACACACACACACACATATTGAAGTTACTAATATCATCCTTGAAAATTAAGACCAGATTTAAGTTGGAACATGACAACCTACAAGGATCAGTTACCTCTAGACAAATTTTAAAGAATAGAAAATACATGCCAAAAGTTATTAGTACATTTGCAATTCAATCTTAAAAGTTACGTGTCCAAAATGATTCAGATGCATTAATTTAACCTGTATTAATTCACTTAATTGCCTATCATCTACATAATTTATTTTATTCACATTATTGGAATGTGACTTCAGTACACGCCCAGCCCTTCTATAGTGAACTTGCCTCAAAATACTACTGCTACTCTCTCTGTGCGAGAACTAATTGTGAAATTGTGTCCAAGACAGTCTCAATTAGTCATTGCCGAGACTGTCGAACATCCCAAAAATGTAGTGAATGACATTTTGAAGAAGTATGACAAGAATTGTATACGTATGGCATGAAAACCCAATGGTAGGCCAAGAAAAACTATGGTAAGACAAGATTAAACTATTTGCTGTATTGTGAGGAAGGATCACTTTGCAACAGCTGCTGCAGTTTCCCATGAGATCAGTGAGACTATGGCAGTCAATATGTCTAGGCAAACTGTGTCCCGTCATCTTAAGGAAGAAGATTTGCACACTCGCACACCTTCGGTCAACCCATTGATTAGTGTAAAGAATAGAAAAGACCACAACAGAGCATATTGTATAGTCAAAGAACCAATGGACCTTAGTCCACTTTTGTGACGAATCAAAGTTCAAAGTTTAATTTGGCTCAGATGGCAAAAGATTTGCCGCAAGACAGGCAAAAAATTATCTGAAAATTACATTAAGAGCAGTGTAAAGTTTGATGGTGGGAACATCATAGTCTGGGGCATAATTTCAGCAGAGGGCACTGTGCCACTTATTCGCTTGCAGGTAAAAGTGAATGCACAGGTGTACAAAACATTACTGGACCAACACGTACTACCTTATCTGCATGCTGCCCATTCTCAACCTGCAATATCTATGCAGGATAATACTCCCTGCCACACGGCAAAGCTGGTAAAGTAATTTTTAGCTGACCAAGAAATTGAGGTTCTAGACTGGCCTGCATAGACCCCAGACCTGAATCCTATTAAAAATGCCTGGAAAATACTTGGCGAAAGAGCAAAAGCAAGACACCCTACTTTAGGATATTCTTCAAGATGAATGGCTCCAGATATCTGTTGAAGAGTGCCGTACGTTAGTTCATTCCTGTGATGAGATGTCAAGCTGTTATTGATAACAAAACTAAATACTAATAATGTTACTTTCAAATGTGTTAAGAAATGTTAATTTTGTCATTATCTCATTGTATGTATGGTACGTAATTTCTTAGTGTCCGGATCATTTTGGGCACATCATTTTTAAGAATGCATAGCAAATATACTATTAACTTTCAGCATACATTTTCCTATTCCTTCAAATTTTGTCTAGAGGTAACTGATCCTTGTAGGTTGCCATGTTCCAATTTCTGAAATCTGGTCTTAACTCTAAAGGATGATATTAGTAACTTTAATACAAAATTACAAGTGTCCTGAACATTTTGGACGTTACTGTATGTGTGTGTGTGTATACATATACATATATACACACACACACAAATTTATATAAATATATATGTGTGTATTTACCTAGTTGTATTATACAGGAAGGGGAGCTATACTTGTGGTGACCCATCTTTGTATCTTGTAACATCCAGTTTGTTCTTAATTTCTTGTATGGTGTTTGCACACACTACTGTTTCATCCAATTTGTTCCATACATCCACCCCTGTGTGTGGATTTTTTTTCAGAGCTCTTCTAAAACTATCCTTTTTAAGTTTCCTTTCATGTCCCCTTGTTTTTCTTCTAGCCCATTTTAATAAGACTTCTCTGTCAAGCACTTCCATGCCTTTTATAATTCTGTAAATGGCCAACAGATCACCTCTTTCTCTTCTTTGTTCCAGGGTTGGCAGTGCCAGTTTAGACAATCTTTGCTCATATGTCAATTTTGAAAGTGTTTGGGGCCATCTTTGTCATTGCTCTTTGGATTCTTTCTATTTCCTTTATATTCTTTTTTGTACTGGGTGTCCATAGTGTTGCAGCATACTCCAATCATGGTCTTTTCAATGTGACAAGTATTTTCTTTACCATTACCTCATCTAAGTAGTTAAAAGCCAGCTTTATTGATCTTAGTCAATTGTAGGTTTCTCCAATTATTTTGTTTATCTGCTTGTCTGGGGACACGTCTTTGGTGATGATTACTCCTAGGTCCTTTTAGGAACCAACTTTTTTTTTTTTACTTCCTGTGTGTGCGTGTGTGTGTGCGTGTGTGATTCACCATGGTCTTGGATCACGAGTCCAACACACGATCCAAGACCATGGTGAACCACACACACACACATACACACTTATATGTATATGTATACACATACACACACAATATATATATATATATCTTATATGTATTCAATTTATTACTTTTTTTATGCATCAGAGCGCGTTATGTTTAGAAAGGTAGGAAGACCACTGTGCCTCTCACAAGCATAATGTCATGGTAGATTCTCTGCCATAATCCAATATAGCAACCAAGCTTGGTCATTGTTTACACTCCTAGTGACAATGATCTAATCTTAATTTCCAAGAAATATTAATTCTTAATAAATACCTCATGCTGGGATTCTTCAGTAAGTATAAAATTACTTTTACTACTTTGGTGTGAAGAAATCCGTAATCAACCTCTTTTTTTCAAATCTAGAAATATATACAAATTCCATTAAGACCTTCATTTCACACATTCATGAAATCAAAATACTTCACACTTGTATGACCATGAAGGCAAATTTCACTTAAATTAATGAAATTTCCATGTAACTTGTTCTAGATCTGATAGGTCATAGGCCTATGTCTGAACTTACAAACCCTTCCCAAACAAATTACAATACTATCACATTATGATTCTCAATATCTATGACTACTAGTCATAAAAATGGTGGAATGACCATTTTCTCCTTACAAAATCATACATTTTTCTTCCACTAGCTGTTGATACACTTGTCAGGAACACGATAAAATTCAATTGATTTTCAAAAATTACACCTACACTCTCATTCAGAGAACATTACAGGAATTCTTCCGGTGGCTGTGAACTTTTTTTTTGTCAACAGCCTTTATCAAAACACAATGAATACTATCTAAAATCGCTGTATGTAAATAAAAACGTTAGAGCACATAATAATAAACCATCAATACAACCAATACCGAAAAATGAAGCCTAAATCACAAACAAAAACAATTCCTTTCCTGCATATCTTTTGGGCAATGACGGTCAATGAACTAATGCATTTTAATTTTCAATAAAGGGCATTGGTCAATTCTAGCCACTTCATATTTGGTTCAAATTATAAAAAAATAAGTACCTGAAAAAAAAATTGATATGACAAACTCAAAGCCCATGGGCACTTGCTGGCCATGCATGTATATCTACATACTATAGCACAGCCACAGGATAATTGAGTGTGATATACACGCTCAATCATGCATGCTGCACATATTACCATTCAGGTTAATTCCTTCAGGTTGAACATATCCAAGGGCTGTCAGCTTTCGGCGGTACATTTTCTTGAGAGTCCAATCCTGTGAAGTGTGGTTAAAATAACGGGGCGTGCGTCCACAGCGTCTGCTAGTTAGGAAAATGTCACATATGCGTTTTCATGCATTAACTGTCGTACATTTTGTGGGTGTTAAGTTCTGTGATGTAATTCTCTCGTTACAATCACATGAAAAATCTTAATTTTTTATTGTAATCGTATAAGAACAAAACACCCAACACCCTTCCCATAAAAATTATATTTTATGTGTTTATGAATGTACACGACAACTGACAAAACATTCCACCTAATTCCTATACCAAATTTACTTGTTTTAAGAGCATGGGATGTTAAGAGACTTGACTTATTTGGGGCCCCATATCTTAGTATTTCTTACATGTGACTTGGAGTTTCATTTCTAGATGTAATGTACAATATCTCTTTTTTTTACCACATTGCATCGAGTATTATAACAAAATTATGTATAGTTTCCTAAATCACACTAGCCGTGGTTATATATACGAGTATACTATGGTATACATACAAATGCCAAAGGCTTCTTCGCCCTTACAAGGGAGGTAGCCAGAAAAAAGCATAAAATCCACTTGTATCCATCCATCCCAACATACTCCATTCCCATCCACCCCCTCCTCCCCTCTTATCTTGGCTCCTCCTGGATGACGGGTCATCCCTGCATCTCGCCAACTGCCCTGGGTCACAAGACACAGAACATCCACAGCAAAGCCGCTTCGTCAAATCGACGAACCTCCCCTCTCCGTCTCCCTCATTTAAAAATGAAGACGGGGAGAAATCCCTTTGGACTGCGTCGATTTATTTTTCACACATGCCCCCTCATCCCCTACCCCCCACCCACTCCCTTTTATGCATCACAGCATCATCCATACACAACCATTCTCCATTCAACCCTATCTTCTGTCCTCTCCCTTCCTTCCTCAACAGACATTCCCCTCTTTCCCAATGCCCCCATTTACCCCATCCATCGATCTCATCCTTGGTCGTTCCCTCATGTTCACTCCTTCCACCTCTGCCTTCCACAACTCTTTAACTAATCTTTCTTCACTCATTCTTTCCACGTGTCCAAACCATCCCAATAATCTTTCATCAACTCTATCTCCCAATTTCCTTTCCACCCCCGTTCTCCTTCTCACCTCGTTTCTCAATCTGTCCAGCCCAGTAACCCCCATCATGCTTCTCAGGCACCTCATCTCAAAAACATTAAAACTCCTCCTCTCTTATGTTCCATATTTCTGCCCCATACAATGCTGCAGCACAATCACTCCTTCATACAATCTCCTGTTAGCATCCATTCACAAACGTCTATTTCTCATTACACTTTCTAATCCACCAAGGCATCTACTCACTTCTCTCAATCTACATTCTACTTCCACCCCAACTCCTCCCTTTCCTGCTACATTCGCACCCAAGTATCTAAAACTATCCACTTCCTCCAGTCTCTCTCCCTTAATGCTCACATCCAGCCTGCTGTCACTCTCTCCCCTTGTACATCTCATCACCTTACTTTTGCCCACATTTATCTTCAGTTTCCTTCTTTCGCACACCTTCCCAAACACTGCCACTAACTTCTTCAGTTCCTCTTCTGATCCTGCTACAAGCGCAGTGTCGTCAGCAAACAACAGCTAACTTCTCTCCATTTTCTTTAACCATCTCCAATCTCCGACCCATAACCCTTGCATTTACCTCTCGCACCACCCCATCCATGTATAAATTGAACAGGCAAGGCGACATAACACATCTCTGTCGAAGTTCCACCTTTACCTCAAACCACTCACTCTTTCCATTTCTGATTCTAACACAAGCTATACTACTCTTTTCTTTAATTTCTGTGTATTTGGTTTTGGTGTTGGTCTCACTGCACTAAAAAGAAAAAAAGAAAAAGAAAAAAAGACGTCTTTATTTTTTCATATTCCATCCCGTGAAGGTATTCTATAACTTCTATTAAATCTCCTCTGCATATTCCAGTGTTGTCAGTCCCATTCTCTCACACCTCTCTTCGTATGGCAACTCTTTGAAGTCCGATACCAGCTTCGACATTCTTCTCTGCACCTTTTCCAATTCTTGATATCCTTTCGATAGTACAGTATGGTGACCAGCTTTGCACGGCATACTCTAAAAGTGGCCTCACCAATAAACAGTAAAGAGATACACCCATGTCAATGTTTAAGTGAGGAGAGTCAGTCCCTCTTCACAAGACCGACCATTCTATTTGCTTTGGCTGCTATCTGAGCAACATGTTTGGCTGATTTGTCAAATGATATTAAAATTCTCAAACTTTTTTTTTCAATTTCAGATGCTTTAAGATCCTTGCCATTCATCATGTACTTAAATTCTGGATTTCTATGGCTTATATAGACTGTAGCACATTTCTCAGTATGAAAATTTAACAGCCATTACTGACTCCATAATCTCAGTTTGTTTAGGTCTCTCTGCATAGCTTCTAGATCACTAGTGCAAATAAAAGGGACGAGCATTCTAGATTTCTAATCAGGTCATTCCCATACACTAAAAATAACTGGTCCTAAAACTGATCCTTGTGGCACTCCAGATGTTACCTCTTTGCTTGTTGATCTGGTTCCTCTTATTTCAACAATTTACTCTCTGTTAGCTAAAACCCCTTCATCCAATTAAGAATTTCGCCTTTTATTCCATATGATTAAACTTTAACAATTAGTCTGAGGTAGGGCACTGTATCAAAAGTGTTTTTTTTTTTTTTTTTTTTTTTTTTTTTTTTTTTTACAATCTAAGTAATCAATATCAACTGGAATCTGCTCATCCACTGCAATGTCAAATATTCCATGTATGTTAACATATAGGTCAAGGTATATTTATAATTCCGAAAGTCATGCTGTTCTCCACATGTCAATTTATTATCCTCCAGGTGTTCAACAATTGTTTCTAATTAACTTTATAAACAGCTTACTCAAAACACATATCAATGACACTTGTCTATAATCTAACGCTTCAGTTTTGTTACCTTTCTTAAATATAGGACATATCTTAGCCACCTTCCAGCGAGATGGTGCAACTACAGAGTTCAGAAATTCATTGAAAAGCAATAATATTGGTAGAGCAAATTCCTTGTGAGACTCGTAAAATCTTGGGATAGATCCCGTCCTCATTGACTTGTTAACATTTAAAGCACTTACTAGGTCATCCACCATTGTGTCATTTATATCTATTTTATTTCATATCGGTACTTCATAAGGCAGCTCTAGTACATGAAGGTCGTGTTCAGCTTCCGTGACAAACATACTTTGGAGAGCCTTACTGGATTTTTCTGCAGTTTCAATGTCATTTTAAGTCATTTGCCCATTACCTTTTTTCAACCTTGTAATCGTTAGGCATGGGTTTAAGGGGAAGACACCCAAACACACGACAAATACTAAATATATTCATTACAATAGGAAGTGACATCTACATAGGTTACAAACGTATAACCGGCACATTTAATGGACAACACTAGCCAGTGGAAATATTCCCAGTCTGACATTTAGTATTATACACGAGATAACAATTTTCTTTGTGCGAGCAGCTAAGGTGAAGGACTGAGGGCCGCCCTGTTAAAAATGTAGCGCACGTTACCGGCGAGCAAGGCGAGATGGGCGGAGGTACTCGCAGCCAATCCAAGGTGGGCGTGTCGGTGAGCCGGGGGTCCCTAGACGAGTCCTCTGGCCAGTGGATGTGGTGGGCGATCTGCGGTTGTAGTGCTGGGCGGATGGGCGTGCGGCTGATAGACCGTCTATCAGCCGCACGCCCATCCGCCCAGCGGCTTACGTCTATCATAGACGTAAGCCGCCACAGTATACCCCTCTGAGGCGTCGTCGCGCAGATCTTTGTCGAGAACTCCAGGGGATCCACGGCCGGCGCTAGTCGATGTCTTGAAGATGATAGAAAGGTTTTAGATCATGGCCCCACAACAGCAACAGGACTTCGTGTGCATGAGAGGGAAAGAACGCGAAGCCCCGCAGCAGCGTAGAGTCGAAGTGACAAAGTTTTTTTTTTCAGAGTTAAAAAATTGCGTTTTTGTTGCCTAAATTCAAGTTTATCAACAATAATATTTCGTGGAAATGGTCGGCAAAGCTTTTTATTTACTCTCATTGTAATTTTGAAAAAAGTGTCTCTCGTTGTGCACTCTGATATTAAAATTTCATCAGGAGAACTTCCAGAATTTTTTTAGTTGTCAAGTTGCTTATATTCTACCATGAAAGTAGTCCGGAGGCAGTATATTTTCTTCACCACAACGTCCCGTGCTCAGTTCGGCTCAAGGTGCTTACCTAGTAATACTTACTTAGTAATAACTAGTGGGAAATGAAGAAGTAAACTTCTTTTTCTGTCCCCACATCAGAAAGAGAGAGAGAGCCTTGTGTTGTAAACTGATGTGAATGTGGTGAGCAGTTGGCACCCCAGGCACGGGCTCAAAAGTCATCCGTAGAATGTAAGGACGGGGCATCGGTTGAGGGGACGTGGCAGAGTCGAGCGAATGAGGGTGAATGAAAATGAATGAATGAAAGAAGTGCAGAGGAGGCAAAGCCCTTACAAGTACATATCTAAGTGCAACCCCTGGGCAAAGTGCAGCCCCGGGACAAAGTGCCGCCCCCCCGGGGCAAAGTTCTCAGTGACGCCCCCCCTCCTCCATCACCACTTCCCATCTCCACCATCCCTTACAGCCTGTTTTAGCTATTGGCTTGCGAAATAATCAAACGGATCTTAAAATTTGTATTTAATGTCCCTATTGCGGAAGGAATAAGGGGAAAATATTTCATATTCTGTTGATTCTAACGCAAAATTCGTATATTGCTTCTTTGACCTTTTTTTTATTATTATAATTATTTTGTCAGCCTTGTGGTCAGCATGTCCAGACTAAAATTGCCGCCCCCCTAAATGTGCCACCCCAGGGCATAACCCCCCCTCCCATGTGAGGGCCCTGGCTGCGACAATGAAGAGGAGGATGGACAGCGCAAAGGTGAATTGCGCTACTCAGCCAGAAGCCTTACATTATATGGTTGTGCCTATCATATCTTTCTTTAAAACTATGTTAGGCGCCGTCACAACATACTCCAACAGCCCATTCCACTCATTATCTTAAATTACTTTCCTTTCAAAGTGGTCCTCCGTTGTTCCGGCTTACTAATCTTCATCGAGTGCCCTCTTAGTCCCGTTGTACTAAATCTAAAGGAGTCGTAGGGAACGACTTCTAAACAGTTATTAAGCAGTTTATGTACCTTTATCATGTCCCCTCTTCTTCTATCCTCTAGTATTTGCAGTCCAAAGGCCCCGTCCATATTGTGCCCCATGACCATGGCGTTGTTAGTGGCGCTGTTTGAAATAGATATTTTTAGGCCGCCAGCGCACTGCTGAGCTGTTTCGGACCATTTCCATTTGATGGGCATGCAGATGTGGGCAGTGCCGGCTCAGCCTTTGTAAAGTAGTGGTGTGCGTGGCATGAGCTCCATCATTGCCAGGTGGTCGACAACCTGCGCTTGGGCGATAGTATTTTTTTTGTGTAATCGAATACTTTTGCAATCGATTACTTTCGTGGAAATAGATTATGTAGTGGTATATTTGCAAAGTATAAGGTATACGTCTATGATTTTAATGTAGCCTAATCTCTCAGCCAAGCATCTTGGGGAAAAATGAAAACTTAACCCGTGACTTTTAGTACTGAATCAAGTTGATTTTAATTCTATATAAACACACCTTTAGACGGGTACTGACAATAAATTGAATACTTACATTTTTCATCATACAGATCAGTATCAATTATACATGTGGTGATGAGAGGAATTCTGCGTAGTCAAGTGAAACACAAGTAGTATTGGCGAGATATTCTAGGATTTTATTTTTCCCAAACCAGCCTTGAGCGGCCGCTACAAGAGGTAAATGTCCACTGCCCCAGGCGTAGGTCTGGGCATATTGGGTATGTCACACATTCTGGCACCCTGTTGCCAGGTGGGTTTTGTAGATAGAAGAATATAGATAGGTATATATATATATATATATATATATATATATATATATATATATATATATATATATATATATATATATATATATATATATATACCAAGGCTTTTTTCCCCTTACTAGGTAGGTAGCCACGAAGGAAAAGGCATAAAATCATTCCCACCCATTTCATCCCTGAAAACACTCCACACCCCTCCACCCTCCCTCCCATCTTAGCACCTCCTAGATGACGGGTCATCCCTGCACCCTGTCCACTGCCCTGGGTCAGAAGCAGTGTCGCAAGACACAGCACATCCACAGCAAGGCCGCTTCATTAAATTGGCGACCCCCCCTCTCCGTCCCCCCCCCATATAAAGGAGAGGACGAGGAGAAATCCCTTCGGGCTGCGTCAAAATTTTGCTCACACACTCTACCTCACCCCCCATCCCCCTGTCCATTCCACCTCATGCATCACAACATCTTCCATATACAACCATTTTCCATTCACCCCTGTCTTCTGTCCTCTCCCGTCCTTCCTCAACAGACATTCCCCTCTTCCCCAAAGCCCCCTTCACCCCATCCATCCATCTTATCCTAGGACGTCCCCTCATGTTCACTCCCTCCACATCTGCCTTCCATACCTCCTTTACTAGTCTTTCTTCACTCATTCTTTCCATGTGTCCAAACCATCCTAATACTCTTTCATCAACCCTATCTCCCAACTCCCTTTCCACCCCTGTTCTCCTCCTCACCTCCTCATTTCTCACTCTATCCAACCTAGTAACCCCCATCATACTTCTCAGACACTTCATCTCAAACACATTCAAACTCCATCTCTCTTCCTCTCTTATGTTCCATGTTTCTGCCCCATACAGTGCTGTTGGCACAATCACTCCTTCATACAGTCTCCTCTTAGCATCCATTCCCAAATTCCTATTCCTCATTACACTCTTTAATCCACCAAGGCATTTACTCGCTTCTCTCAATCTACATTCTACCTCCACCTTTACTCCACCTTTTCCTGCCACATTTGCACCCAAGTATCTAAAACTATCCACTTCCTCCAGTTGCTCTCCCTTAATGCTCACTTCCAGATTACTGCCACTTTCACCCCTTGTACATCTCATCACCTTACTTTTACCCACATTTATCTTTAGCTTTCTTCTATCACACACTCTCCCAAACTCTGTCACCAACTTCCTCAATCCCTCCTCCGGTCCTGCCACAAGCGCAGTGTCGTCCGTAAACAACAGCTGGCTCACCTCCCACTTTTCTCCATTTTCTTTAACCATCTCCAATCCCTGACCCACTACCCTTGCATTTACCTCTCGCACTACCCCATCCATGTATAAGTTGAACAGCCAGGGTGACATAACGCATCCTTGACGAAGTCCCACCTTTACCTCAAACCACTCACTCTCTCCATTTCTAATCCTGACACAAGCTCTACTACTCTCATAAAAACTCTTGACAGCTCCGAGAAGCTTTCCTCCTATCCCGTATATCCGCATATTATATATATGTATATATATATATATATATATATATATATATATATATATATATATATATATATATTTATGGAAGAAGGTATACGCTGGACTCGACGTTCCTGGACTCCAGCTATTTACGAATATATATATATATATATATATATATATATATATATATATATATATATATATATATATATATATATATATATAATTTGTCTGAGGACGAATTAAGTCCCGCCCACAAAAGTCAGGTTCAGCTAGAGTAGCTTTAAACCGTTTGCCCAACATGATTGACAATCAAATACCCCATTCACATGATCAAACATTACTTCAAACACATGTTGGACAAACCAGGTAGGGGAAACTGTTTGACCGTGTAAATACCTCTTTACTACCCCCTCCGAAAAATAAATCTACAAAACTCTCTGTGGCTGCTGCTCCAGACAGCGACGATGAGGATCTTTTTGTTTTCGTTTGGCCAGTTAAATATGTGAGTAACAGCCATTTTCTAATTACAACATGTGGGTAAAATAGTCAGGTATATATATATATATATATATATATATATATATATATATATATATATATATATATATATATATATATATTACAGGTGAAAAATGTAATCACACATTTGTCAATCACGTAGAAACCACTGTTGGAGTAGAAAAGTCCATAGCATGATGCTTCTCTGGTTTGGGGGCAAAATTCAAACCAAGGCCTAAGACTTCTAGTTGTGATTTTGTGAAAACAAAACTCGAAAAATTAACGACATTGTCTAAAATGGCATACTTTGACCATACACTGTTATTACAAAGCCTAATAAGTTTTTTGTTCACCAACAAGCCAATGACATCAGTGAACATCATAAAGGTATTTTGAAAAAAAAAACTTATTAGGCTTTGTAATAACAGTGTATGGTCAAAGTTTTTTGTTCACCAACAAGCCAATGGCATCAGTGAACATCATAAAGGTATTTTGAACAAAAAACTTATTAGGCTTTTTAGATGTTCTCATTGTTCGTGACGGAGACAAGCTTGCTTTTACCGTATATAGAAAGGAAACCCATTCTGGTAGTTATCTTCATTTTTTCAGCAGTCACCCAGACAAAGTAAAAAGTAGCGTCGCTTAAGGATTATTCCTTCGAGCTCTTAGAATTTGCAGCCCCCAGTTTCTTGAAGGAGAATTAAACATTATAAAATATCAATTTAGTAATTTAGCTTACCCGGATTGGTTCTTGGTCAAAGCCCTCAGCCGAGCGAGATCCAATTTTTTCAACACCACCCCCACTTCCTCTAATTTTTCATTGGGCAAGAGCTCTTTAATCGTTCCCTTTTCTGAATCATTCATTCCCTCGACCATGTTTCTTCCCAAAGACAAATTAAATTTGATTAATTATTACCCTAACACCATTAATAAAAAGGTGATAAATGTCCACCAAAGGTTAAAAGAAGAGCAGAGCCAAGGGGTATATTCGATTCCATGTAAAGGTTGTGACCTAGTTTACATCGGACAGACTGGAAGGGATTTGAATACTAGGATGATTGAACATAAACGCTCCATTAAACATGGACAAGAGAGCTCAGCTGTGTTCCAACATGTTAAGCAATTTAAACATTGTTTAGATTGGGACAAAGCTGAGCTTATTTATAAATCCAGATGTGAGTTCAGGAGAAAAATGGTAGAATCTACTATCATTGAATATAAGCCCAATATGAATATTTCAAAGGGGCAATGGTCCCCGGATATAATGTCCGGACTCTTCATTACCAAACTATTGAAAACTCATTTGCCTCCTGACCTCACATACGGAGTGAGCCGAGGGTAGAGACCTCTTCCCATGTTCCCCTTTCCTTTGGGGTGCTACTTAAGCAGCACGCTCTCACTTAATTGTATCTACTGAAGAGGATTGCAGTTTGCAATCGAAATATATAGATTCCCCGTTTCCAGTCTTTTCTACGTGATATATATATATATATATATATATATATATATATATATATATATATATATACATATATATATATATATATATATATATATATATATATATATATATAAACTAATAAAGTCACCATTTCCAAAATCTAGCGGAATCTGAAGCCTCTGTTAGCTGATTTTCACTGATCACATTTGGCAACACTGCGAGTGCTTCTCCGATTTGAAAACTAATGCATCTCTAAACAGTAACGAAGTAAACAAGGAACGTACTCAGGAGTCAGCAATTACTCCGTATTTACATCTCATCGGTGGTTTGAGTAATGTATTTATGTCGTCTGGAATTCAAGTGTTAAAACTCATGTAAATATTAGTTGACATGCGTAAAAGTGATCCTAATATCGTGATTAATATTTGCAGTTTTGATAGTGTGGAAGTATTAGTATGCCCAATTTTAAATTTACCTAGGGCTAGTTGTATTATAATTATACGGGAAGAGAGCTATGGTCGTAGTGACCCGTTTTTGTATCTCAACATTTAGTTTTTTCTTAAATTCTTGTATGGTTTTTGCACATATTTGATATTATTTTTCGCCCAATTTGTCCCAGACATCTATCACTCCTACTTTTAACTTTACTGCTACTGGGCTGGAATTTAGGTAGTTTCATTATCTTTGATATTTGATAAAGTTTCTGTACACCATAGACGTCTCACATGCACTAGTCAGTTCCTATTATATATCTCCAGATTATTTTGGGGGAAAGGTGTGATTGGAGTTGGACTAACCTGGTATTGGTGGCTAGTTCGAGTGATGAACTCGTCTATTTTCCAACATCTGCTTCACTTTGTTTTGTATGATGTCATTTAGGTTTCTTGTTTCAGGTGTCTTGTATATAATATAGGGTTTGGTATTAACACCATGACCATGGCCAGTCTGGCATCACGCCACTTCCACATCTCTGCCCAAGCCTTACGTATTGGAATTTGTCTGAGATAAAGTTTGTTGCTGCTCCTTGTGAGGTTGGGCTTTACTAAACATTTTGTTGTGTTTATACTTGTCAGTGGAAGGCAACAGGTTAACTTGAGACCACTGTTGGAGTTGGTCAAGATCCTTTTGTAGTACTGCTAAATCTTGTGGTGAGCTGATTTGTCTTAAAATCTTTGTGTCATCAGCAAACAGATATACTCTGGATTTCACATGTTCAGGAAGGTAATTGATAAATAGGACAAAAAGAATGTAACCCAGAAGCCTACCCTGCAGTGCTCCACTCAGGATGTCTATCTAATTTGAGTATACACCCTTGATATGTACTGTTTTCTTCCTTCAGAAAATGTAACTATCTATCTAGATATGGAACCAGTTATCCCATACCTCTCCTATTTCTGCAGGAGTCAATGATGAGGTACTTGGCCAAAAGCCTTCTGAAAGTCTATGTAGATTATGCCTGTCAGTCACTCCTCCCTTAAGTGTTTTTGTCCACTTGTCCATCATGTACAGTATCTGGAGAACTGTTGATGTACCTGTTATAAAGCAATATTGTTTCTCAGCAGACACAATTTTATCTTGCAAATTATTTTCTTCATAATTTTGCACAGTGATAGTCAAACTCACAGGACTTTAATTTGAAAGATCAGATTCATCACCTTTCATAAAACTTGCACTTATATTTATGGTTTTCTAGTCCATAGCTTAAGTTGAGGGGGTGGAGAGGTTTAAGGGAGAGGAAATCCTGAAAAGAAAGACAGGCAGGCCTGGAAAGGAAACACATCTATGTTTTTGACCTACAAGACAATGTATATTTAGCTTGTCTGAGGTTTCTTTGGAAAATATTTACTGATGGGCCAAGATAACATACCTCTAGTACATCTAAACTCAGAGATAGCCACAGGAATCCTGGAGAACCAGTCCACAAAATTTTTCGTTTCCCATCTCTGGGGATGCTTAAATTCCTCATCAGACCTCACCATACCTCATCAGGGTTAATTTTGAACTAGCCTTTCCAAATGCTTAAACCATCTCTTCATTCTTCATTTAACCCCATCTGGCAACTCTTTCCAGGCCCACTGTTCAGCTCACCTTTACATTTATCACTCTTCCTTTCTGCCTCCTTTGGGTTCCCAAGTTCCATACAATGCCATGGGTACAATCTTTCCTTCATAATCTTCTCTTTGTGCTCATCCCCAGATATCTATTTATCATGATGCTTTTAACCACAAAACACCCAAAGTCCTAATCGTTTGACAAAAATTTTTTGCATGTCTTACTACAAAAATTTCATTGTACAGGACATGATGAGGAGATCAGCAGGGTCATATCAAAGGTCAGGGGTCCTCAAACCCAGGAACTCCAATGTTACTCCAACTTCTCGGTAAGAATTTGTTGTATGTTGAGATGTAAGTGGAGTGACTTCCTTGATATAATTGAAACTGAAATAACAGGATCATTTGTAATACTTTATTAGTACTTATTTGTTTAGGAACCATGTATACTCATGTATAAGCAGGCTTCTTATACAGTGTGATCCCCAATTTATTTATATTTATTTATTTATATATATATATATATATATATATATATATATATATATATATATATATATATATATATATATATATATAAAAGCGGATTTTTCATATACCTCGTGTAATGTGACCCTAGCTTTTGAGCATTACTAGTAGGCCTACCATAGTTGAATATTGCAGTGCTGGCATCATTATGGACATAGGGCAAATTAATGGTCTTCATTCTTTTTTGTATAAAAATACTCTAAAATGGTCAGGAAAACTATATGAAACATGATACAAATGAAGATTTTTAGATACCATGCTTTTGGTCTCATTCATGCCTGACTACCTTGACTATGGTTGCTACTTTACCCTGGGTCTGTCTCCAATGTAGCTTAAGTTTCTTTCCTTTTGTTGCTACATGAAGAATAAAACCTCATCCACTATGTATTCTTCTTAAAATCAACAAATACCTTATGTAAATGAAGAATTAAGTATAGTTTTTCCTGTCAAATTTGCGTGCATCTCCATTCGTAAGTGTGTACATTGCTGAGGCATTACTTTTTCAGTGACAACATTTTTTTTCAGGATTAGAGGTACCTGTATGCCTTATCTATAATTCTTTACCAGTGTTCTGTTTTCCTCTTTCCAAGAATTACTTACAGTAACATGTCAGTATCTTTTACTGTTTGTATGTCCAGTACAGAAATGCAGTCTAAAAAACAAAATGATACATGTGTGATACACCCACTTCAGACACCACAGAAATACAAATCTCTTCTTAAGCAGACAACATAGCAATTACATGCACACACTGTAATGCAGACAAAGCCTCAGAAATACTATAACCATACCTTGACATACTCAACACCTGGTTCACTACAGATAGACTCAAAACATTCCCAACCAAATCTACAGCCACACTTCTCACCAATTGGAAAGCGGAACATAGACACATACCGTGCCTCTTTATTAACAATACTCTGATACTACACACATGTACACCCAAGATCCTTAGTGGAACATATGATACATCCTTGTCATTCAAACAATACATCACAAATATAAGGACAAAATAGCCACCTAGACTTTACACACTTAAATCAATTGCAGGAACAATATTTAGACTGAGGCAGTTGTCCTCCATCCCATGACCTTGTTGACCAGCAAGAGGTCCCATAGGGATGTACTTGTGCCCACCCAACTGTTGGGTTGACAAAGTTTCCTTGAGGAATGCACATGCAGAATCCTGCTCAGTTTACATTCCATTCTCGTTAGGTCACCAGCCTAAGAATGGACCTTGTCAGCTCCCACAATGAACACCTGCAGCTCAGCTGGCTGTGTTGGGACAGACAACATTCCATCCAGGTTCGATCAGCAGCCTGAGAATGTATTACATCTAGCTTCCCAGGCATCGACACTTCCCTCATGCCAATTTAGAGAACAGGTCATGTCCTGGCTTGGATGTATAAGCTGGACAGAATTGCCGAAGACATATCGCCTTGAAGCATAATGCAGCAAGCCTGGCTTGCTGCCTCCATAACCCCCACCCATCCTACCCCACCCCACCCGGCCAGCAGACTGCCTTGGGATATGAATCACACAGTTGTCACCTCCCTCGCCATCTCTCCCCCCTTCTTGCAACTAGAGTAAGCCATATATTGGTGCCCAGCTTTACTTCTCAATAAAAACCTGTTTGCCCCTACAGTGTTTGCCTTCCAGCCAAAATCCGGACATAGACAAAACAAAGTATTACTACAGTATATAGTGTATATCCTCAGTGATGAATTCTGTGAGCCCCACATGGGCCCCTAATTTCAATAATTTCAGCACAACACCCTATAGACCATACAAAACAATCTAAAGACAATTACAGGCTGTACAAATACATCACCTACAGACCATTTACACCATGAAATGAAAGTCTTCAGTCGAGGATCACCTTGACATGAAAGGCACAGCACACCCACAATACTACATAGCAGAACACCCATGCACACCAAGAAATGTCAAAACAACACCCACATACTCTCTTCTCTTCCATAACCACCAGGCTCCAAAACCTTATCCATAATCGTATTACTCACTGCTCCATCAATAAACTGAAAGATGTTACATTGTTGCATGCTAGACCCCCTGATTTCTATCCCTTTGAATCCTTTCTCCTTTAAAAAGACAGAATCCACCTGGCCAGACTGCAATGTGGCCACCATTCACCCCTTCTAAGCTACTAGAAGAGGCTGGATGTGCATTGCAAATAATTGTCCAGGATGCAACACTTCACCCCATAATATACAACACATGGATGATTGTGTTGTACACAATCACACACGCTAGCAACACAGTATATGCTCTATAAGGTATTTGTGGGAAAACCCCATTCCAGCTGTGGCGTTCCTCAGGGAGGTGGGATTGCTCAGCCAGAGTCTAGGGAGCGACGACAACAACCAGGATTTTACTCCCTGATCTGTGGTAAAGATCGAAGAGATGCTTCTAGCAAATGGGGGAAGACAGAATAAGGAATACAACTGGAACTGTTGTGCAGTATAGGTACATGTCTAACAAAAATGGGTGCTGTTGGGAGAGTAATACATGTGTGAAGAAAGGTGCACACAGATTAGAGAAAGGAAACATCTTTTCAATTCTTCATTTATATCAGGTTTTTGTTGATTATAAGTGAATGAAGTCCTGATATGCATGTAGCAATAGAAAGGAGGCAGGTTAAAGGAACTTACTGGTACTGTCAAGGTTAGCCAAAAGCACTGTGAGGAGGTAGGCTTACTAGATATGTTATGGTCACCAAAAATGCTGGTTGTTTTTTAAGTAGGAAATTGATTATAAAAATTTGCACCATACACAAGTATGTACAGTAATTAATTGAATGTGTGAAATGCTTCCCATTAATTGCAGATCTGGCCCAAGTGCCAGGAAGTCATATTTGCCAAAACCTGGTGGAGGAGATTCTGTGCCAAGAGCAGGTGTGGGTGCTAAGAACAGACGTACAGATAATGGTACTGCTCGCCTCTCAGGTCGAGTTACTCCGGTACGAAATATGCTGACTGTGAACCCCAGTATTTCGTCAAGTGTTAGCAGGTGTGTTTGCATGTATTAGTCAAAACACGTCCACCCTATGACCCTCCAACACCTATCTGAAACCCAATCATTGCCCATTCCATCTAAGCATCCTGTTCACACGGTTTGGGTCAAAAGTAATACAGCAAGACACAACTCTTCCACAGCATACTCAACAATCAGAGCAGGTTTACCTTCACCATTTCAGTATATGGTGACACTCCCACCCCTATCATTTATTTATGAAATTTACAGAATAGACAGGAGAGTATACTTTCATGCCACATTGTTTTCTAATCCATTTTCAACCACAACAAAAGGGAAGCGATGTTAGTGTTAGTGCTGCATGTGATCAACCAAGCATACTTACTGCTATTTAGCAGATTCTGCTCTTTTTAAAAAAATTGTTTGCAATAAGATGTTGTATGCATGTGTGTATGTGTATATATATATATAATTAATCAGCCCCCCCAAAAAAAACAAACAAAAAAAAACTCACAAACCCCTCATGCAGAAAAAGAGAAGATAGGGAGAAATCCCATAGGGCTGTGTCAAAATATTTACACATAACCACTTCCTAACCCCCCCCATCCCTTCCTTGCATCACAGTATCATCTATTCACAGCCACTCTCCACTCACCCCTATCTCCTCCCTTCTCCCTTCCTTCCCCAGTAGACATTTCCTTCTTGCTGAATACCCCTTTCACACCATCCATCCATCCATCTCATCCTTAGTTGTCCCCTAAAGTTCACTCCATTCACCTCTGCCTTCCACACCTCTTTTACTAATCTTTCTTCACTCATTCTTTCCATGTGTCCCAACCATCCAAGTACTATTTCATCAGCCCTATGTGCAATCTCCTTTTCCAACCCCACTCTTCCTCATCTTGCTTCTCACCCTATCCAACCTTGTAACCCCTACCATACTTCTCAGACGTTTCATCTCAAACACATGTCTGTCCATATTCCATGACTATATGTATTATTACTTTTACTCACATTTACCTTCAATTTCCTCCTTTCGCACACCTTCCCAAACTCCACTAACTTCCTTAGTCCCTCCTCTGACCCTGCTACAAGTGCAGTATCCTCAGCAAACAACAAGACAAGATAGGGGTGAGTGGAGAATGGTTGTGTATGGATGATGCTAAGATGCATGGAAGGGAGTGGGTAGGGGATGGGAGAGGTAAGGGAGTATGTGTGAATATTTTGATGCAGCCCAAAGGGATTTCTCCCCATCTTTTCTTTTTCTGCATGAGGGGACGGAGAAGGGGGGGGGGTCGCCAATTAAATAAAGTGACCTTGCTGTGGATATGCTGTGTCTTGCTACATTGCTTCTGGCCTAGGACAGTGGGCAAGGTGCAGGGATGCCTGTCATCCAAGAGGAGCCAAGAAAAGAGGGAGGGAAGGGTGGTGAATGGGAGTGGAGTGTGTGTGGATGAAATGAGTGGGAGTGGATTCATGCCTCTGACTTTGGCTACCTCCCTTGTAAGGGGGGAAAAAGCCATTGGTATATGTGTGTACAACCTTCTTTGCTTCATCATCCCACCATTTACTACCCTTCTATTTCCTCCCATCCTCCTTGTTCCACACACCATCTTTGCACATCTTGTGAAGAGATATACAAGGGAAGAGGATGGTAACAAATTGGAAATGAGTGTTAAGGGAGAGAGGCAGGAGGAAGTGGATAGTTGGATATACTTGGGGGCACATGTGGCAGGAAAGGGAGGAATGGAGGTGGAGGTAGAATGTAGATTGAGAGAAGCAAGCAAATGCCTTGGGGGGATTGAAAAGTGTAATGAGAAATAGACATTTGGGAATGGATGCTAAGAGGAGATTGCATGAAGAAGTGATTGTGCCAATAGCATGTACTGTATGGGGTAAAAACATGTAAGAAGGAAGAGTTTAAATGTGTTTGAGATGAAATGTCTGAGAAGTATGGAAGGAGTTTGTAGGCTTGATAGAGTGAGAAATGAGGAGGTGAAGAGGAGAGCAGGGTTGGAAAAGGAGTTGGAAGATAGGGTTGATGAAAGAATATTGGGATGGTTTTGGACATAGAAAGAATGAGTGAAGAAAGATTAGTAAAAGGAGTGTGGAAGGTAGATGTGAATGGGGTGAACAGGAGGTGGCATCCAAAGATGAGGTGGATGGATGGGGTAAAAGGGCATTGAAAAATGGGGTGATGTCTGTTGAGGAAAGAAGGGAGATAGGGGTGCGTGGAGAATGGTTGTATATAGATGATGCTGTGTTGCAAGGAAGTGAGTGGGTTGGAGATGGGAGTTAGGGAGTGGTTATGTGTGAATGATATTTTGATGCAGCCCGAAGGGATTTCTTACCATATTATCTTTTTCTGCATGAGGGGACAAGGAAAGGGGTATCGCCAATTAAGTGAAGTGACCTTGCTGTGGATGTGCTGTGTCTTGTTGCATTGTTTCTGACCCAGGGCAATGGCTGAGATGTAGGGGTGACCTGTCATCTAAGAGGAGCCAAGTAAAGGAGGAAGGGGTGGTGAATGGGAATGGAGTGTGTGATAATGAAATGGGAATGAGTGGAGTTATGTCTTTTGACTTTGGTTACTTCCTTGTGAGGGGAAAAAAGTCCGTGGTGTATGGTGTATGTATATATGTTCCATATCCATATATCATCATAATATACCAAGGCTTTTTCCCCCTTACAAGGGAGGTAGCCAAAAAGGAAAAGGCATAAAATCATTCCCACCCATTCCATCCCTGAATACACTCCACACCCCTCCACTCTCCCTCTTATCTTAGCACCTCCTGGATGACGGGTCATCCCTGCACCTTGTCCACTGCCCTGGGTCAGAAGCAGTGTCGCAAGACACAGCACATATATGTATATTCCATATGTATGTGTGTATATATGGGATCTTCGACTTACAATTGAGATCGTTTCCTACAATGTGTCTTTACCCAAATTTTGGTGCAAGTCAGAACACGCCTAAATACATAAGCACTAGAGTTACTCATATAAACAAAATTCTAAGAATTGAAAACATAACTTCTGCCACTCTTGCAAAACCAGTCAATATATTGTTTGTGTTTACAAACCAAATGTCATAAGATGAATATTTTTGTAAGTAATTCATGGGAGATGCACCATATCCACAAATTGTTGTAAGTTGATACCATTGTAAACCTAGGACCACCTGTATGTAGCTGATAATCAAAAAGTGGTTGGTTAATTGGTTGATGCTTCTCTTAGTTTACTTACCATAAATGTTAATTTTTACTTTATTCAGAATGTCAGTAGATTCCAATAGATCAAGTATTGGTGGCCAAGCCCGGAAAGAAACCAGACCTATAACAGATTCATCTTTCAAGTCTCGCTGCATAGACAAGGTGATTTGGTTCCTCCAAGCAAGAGGCTATGAATATGAAGTTACCCGCCGCGTGCTGCTTCATCCCACAACAAAGGATTTTACCAATATTTTCCAGGTAAAATGATTTATTTCATTGTCTGCTTTAGATCAGAAGCATGCTGGTCTCGCATTTGCTTAGCTGTGGGTTTGAATCCCACACTCCTCTCCAATTCCCAACTATGACCAACTCTGATCTGCCCCAACAGTCCAAGTACATAGGACAAAGGTGATGGCATGGACTCCAGTTGTGTACCTCCTGGCATAGGCTTCTCATCCTTGTATTTGACAGGATTAGGAGAGAAACAGAGGGAATAGTTGGGGAGAAAACCATGTGGGTTTTGGGAAAGGAAGAGGTTGTACGGATCATATTTTTGTAATAGGGCAGGTATGCAAGAGGTATTTGGCAAAAGGTAAGGATTGCAATGCTATAAAGGGGTGGGTGTAAACCAACTTTGGCCATCAGGCCCTGCTGTGAAGGTGTTTTTTCTTGCTGCATTGCTATTGACCTGAGTAGTGGATGTAGGCCAGGGATACATACATATACATATACCAAGGCTTTTTCCCCCTTACAAGGGAGGTAGCCAAAAAAGGGAAAGGCATAAAATAATTTCCACCCATTCCATCCCTGAAATACACTCCACACCCCTTCACCCTCCCTCTTATCTGAGCACCTCCTGGATGATGAGTCATCCCTGCACCTTGTCCATTGCCCTGGGTCAGAAGCAGTGTCGCAAGACACAGCACATCCACAGCAAGGCCGCTTCATCAAATCGGCGACCCCCCCTCTCCGTCCCCCCATTGCATAAAAGGAGAGGACGGGAAGAAATCCCTTTGGGCTGCGTCAACTTTTGCTCACACATACTACCTCACCCCCCACCCCCCTGCCCATTCCACCTCATGCAATCACAACATCATCCATATACAACCATTCTCCATTCACCCCTGTCTTCTGTCCTCTCCCGTCCTTCCTCAACAGACATTCCCCTCTTCCATCCACCTCATCATGTTCACTCGCCTCCACATCTGCCTTCCATACCTCTTTTACTAGTCTTTCTTCACTCATTCTTTCCAGGGATGACTAACAAAGTAACACACTCATGATAATGCAGTGATACTGTTTTCGACTGCTAATTCAGTGAGCTGAGTTTGAGTCCCACCTAGGGTTGAACTAAAATTTAGCAATGTTGCAGTGTGAGTTGGGTGTGTGCATGTGTGTGTAAGGTCACAGCATTACCCATAGATTGGGCCATATGAGCTCTGAGCTCTCATTCAGGAGAATAATAGCTGTTGATTATAAGTCCAACATGTTATTCAAGACTGGTGAAGCACACACACACACACACACACACACACACACACACACACACACACACACACACACACACACACACACACACACACACACGTACATAAACATGCAAGCTAAATCTGTACATGTATCTTTGCATCATAATTTCATTTGTATACAGTGATGTAATGCATGTTTTTTCCATTTTCAGTTTATATATCGGCATTTAGAGCCCAATTATACGCTTCCCCCAAAATATGAAGATGAAATACCAAAAGTGTTGAGAAGCCAGAAATATCCAGTTCAGATATCAAAAGCTTCTTATTTGACAGGTAAGTTCTTAAAACAGCTCATAATTAATAGACCTTTACATTATATGTGATGATATGGTTTAATGTCACAAACTCCCTCCTGTCAGAAGGCTAGGACGGTGCCCCTCACAGATGACTGTAGTGTGGAATTCAATGAACCATGCCCTTGGTTCAACTTTATTGGTGGCAGGGTTCAAACTGCCATCCCCTTGACCTTCACCACAAGTAACAATGCCCTAACCCGTTCAGCCAGTGAGCTTCCTTATCATATATATATATATATATATACAGTAGAAGCCTGATTTAACGAATCTCAGTTTAGCGGAAGCTCAAATTAGCGAACTGCAAACAGCAATAACGAAAATGCTCAACTTAGCGGAAATGGTCCGCTAAGTTGACCATTTTCCGCTAGCTGGCCAGACGTGCGTCTATGGAAATAGCTCAATTTAGCGGGAATGGTAAGCTAAGTTAGGCGTTTTCTGTCAACTGGCCACATGCGTGTCCGAGTCCAATGTTACCGGATGTTACCAGATTGTGGTGGAGTCAAGGAAAAATTTATATATATACGTACTATAATGTATATACAATAATATATAATTCAGTATATGTATAAAGTATAATTGTAGCAGAAATATATTCAAGTAGAAATAGACGGTATAATAGGAAAACAAAATAATGAAACAGTAAGTTGATGGGAAAATTCAAAATCAGTACGCGAGAGTAATCACCATGAAAAACACTTCTATAACAACGAACTACGTTTTCTGCAACAACACAACAATAACGCTCATTATCCAAAAACCAACTGCCCAGTCCTATTAATCGCTAGAATTATGTACATCAAACCAAACATGAAGCTATGACTAATATTCCGCGAAATTCACAGACAGCTCATATCATTGTTACACCACACACACACACATGTTGCAACAAATTACTGCACATTGCTGTTCGTTTGCAATTCACGATTGTGCTGCCTATAATTCACTTACAATAATATATATACTGTATGTGTGTGTGTGTACACTAGGGAATTTTTAGGTACGTATCATTTTTATAATTCGCTCTGGCAACACTGTTAAACCAACGCTCAATTTAACGGAAAATTCAATTTAGCGGACTGGACCTTGGCTGAATTAGTTTGTTAAATCGGGCTTCTACTGTATATGTAAAAGAGGGGAGCAGGTTCTCAGTAATACACATGGATTTAAAAATGACAGCATTGTTGTAGTTATTCAGTTTTTTTCCTTGTATTCTCAATTTTCCTGATTAGAGATTTGCCATTAACAGGGTGAATTGAAACTAAATCACTGTATTCTTCCATTTCTTTCCATTATTTGAGCTCAACGTTTCGTCTTAATGAAGACATTTTCAAGAGTAAACTGAAATAACAAAAATTACATAATTACAGTAATGGTGACAAAATTACAAAAGTTACATAGATACAATAATGTTGACAATTGTGTGCAAGAACAATACTAGTAAAATATGAATACAATAATGTTGACAATTGTGTGCAAGAACAATACTAGTAAAATATGAGGGATACAATATAAATGCAAATAAATACGATGACAATGGTACAAGAAGACTTACATTTAAAGGGATGGGAGAAAAAAGTAACAAGTCGGAGATGACAGATATATATATAAGCCTATGGTCAGGGTCAGACAATGGGATCTCAGAGGTCATGGGGTAAGGGGGGGTTAGGCGGGTGTGGTCATCGTGGGGGGGGGGAAGAAGGGGTGGAGGTGGAAGGGGAGGAGGGGGAGACTAGGAAGGGAGGGGGATGCAGGGAGGGAGGAGTGGGGGATTTTTGTTTCTATACAATGGGATAGTGGAGATCAAATTGCTTAGGGCTGTATGAAGGGTGGCGGATTGTGCCCATGACACTGAGGCAAGGACTTGGAATTTAAGGGAGGCAAAAGGAGGAGTATAAATGTGTTTCGAGAAGTGTTCAGGAAGTATGGTGGGTTTTACAAGGATGGACAGAATGAGGTATCAGGAATTAAGGCAGAGAGTGGGGATGAAAAGAGAGATGGCATTGACAGATTGGGTTGATCAAAGAATACTGGGATGGTTTGGGCATATACATACATACATATACCAAGACTTTTTCCCCCTTACAAAGGAGGTAGTCAAAAAGGAAAAGGCATAAATCATTCCCACCCATTCCATCCCTGAATACACTCCACACTCCTCCACCCTCCCTCTTCCCTCTTATCTTGGCACCTCCTGGATGACAGGTCATCCCTGCACCTTGTCCACTGCCTTGGGTCAGAAGCAGTGTCGCAAGACACAGCACATACACAGCAAGGCCGCTTCATTAAATCGGTGACCCCCCCCACTCCGTCTCCCCCATGCATAGAGGAGAAGACGGGGAGAAATCCCTTCGGGCTGCGTCAAATTTTGCTCACACATACTACCTCACCCCCCATCCCCCTGCCCATTCCACCTCATGTATCACATCATCATCCATATACAACCATTCTCCATGTTCCATGTTTCTGCCCCATACAGTGCTGTTGGCACAATCACTCCTTCATATAAGTACGTATGCTTTATAGGCTTAGAGTAATCTGTCTGATTGAAGATCAGTTTTGTTTGAATAGATGTTTATGATAATTTTGTTTTTTGTTTTTAGTTGGATCCCCACACACCTGGCCAACATTTTTAGCCATGTTGTCCTGGTTTATTGATGTGGTGAGTGCCTTTGACAGTGCTGACCCGTATTCTGTTGCATTTCCTGATAACTTTGAAGGCACACTTAACATGAACAGAGTCAGGTTTGAAACCTATGTGGAATATTGCATTACTGGACAGGCTGATCATGTTATTGAGGTAAGTGAATTGAACTAAGTTATGAATATTAGGTTACATAGAAACAAATTAGATAAGTTATTGGGTTCTCTCAGCTAATTAGCCTTTCCCCAGTAGTAACTTATGAACTTCTATTATTGGGACAATATAAAATTGGTACCAAGGAAGTAAAAAGGTTAGCTCGGAAAAGGACCTAGGAGTAATTATTAACAAGGACATGTCACCAGACAAGCATATAAACAAAATAGTTGGAGAAACCTATAAGTTACTAAGATTAATAAAAGTGGCTTTTAATTACTTGGATGAAGTAATGGTAAAAGAGTATTAGTTACTCTGATAAGACCATGATTGGAGTATGCTGCGACACTAGACACCCAGCACAAATAAGAATGTAAAGAATCCAAAGAGCAACGACAAAGATGGCACCAACACTTGCAAAATTGACATACGAACAAAGATTGTGTAAACTAGAATTTGTACCCATGATTATTAGATTTATGGGAGGGCACAAGAACCTTTGTTAGCCACTACATGACTGGATTTCCAGTCCCCGAAACTGAAAACAACAATTGTTATTACACAGGTGTCACTCCCATACATAGAGTTGGCATAACTCTTACTTTATACTTTCTTTTCATTGCTTCCAAAGACATGTTATTTCTCTGTACTGCCTTCAGGAGAGGATAATTTTACAGA
This sequence comes from Oratosquilla oratoria, assembly GCF_046742065.1. Taxonomy (NCBI): domain Eukaryota; kingdom Metazoa; phylum Arthropoda; class Malacostraca; order Stomatopoda; family Squillidae; genus Oratosquilla; species Oratosquilla oratoria. Next base: position 11,634,954 of record NC_134811.1, read on the forward strand.
GAGCAAGGTACCTAGTCCCATCATTCCATGCCACCTTTTATGTTATGATTCCCATACAAAACAGTGTGGCAGAATTCTTTCCTCCCCCTACCATAGGGGTTGCATGGAAAAAAGTATATTCAGAGAGTGGTACTGGACAGTTTTAAGGGAACAGCATAATGTAGGAAGTCATAGTACAAAAGTAGCATAGTTTCTGTAGGAGTAAAGATTTTGCTCTAACATAGACAAAATTATTTGTGGCTCTAGTCCATAGGGGTGCCCCAAAACAGTTCCTAAAGCATTGGCTGCATGCTACTGCACAATTATTACTACACAATAAAAAGCAGTCTTTACCCTAGTATGGTATTAAAAGATTAAGACAGTGATGAAGTTTGGGAAGGTATGCAATAGGAGAAAGTTGAAGCTAAAGGTGGGTAAAAGTAAGATGAGATGTACAAGGGGAGAGGATGGCAGTGGTTTTAAGTGGATAGTTTTAAGTATTTGGGGTCATGTGGGAGGAAATGAAGTGGGGTGGAGGTTAACCTGAGAGAGAAGCAAGTAAATGTTTTTGGAGGATGAAAAGTGTCATGAGAAATAGGCATCTGGACATGGATGCAAAGAGAAGATTAAATGAAGTGGTGAATATGCTTACAACAATGTACAGGGCAGAGACTTGGAATTTAAGAATGGCAGAAAGGAGAAATACACCCATCTGGGGTATTGGCTACATGTTATCATGCAGTTTAAATTGCTCAATAGCATGCAGCCAATACTTAGAGATGATATGGGATGCCCCAACAGACCAGAGCCACACATCATTTTGTCTGTTAGAGGAAATCTCTACTCATAGAGAAATGATACAGGTTTATTTTACTGCAGCTGTCCTGTTATATTGTCCCTCTCTTTGAGCATATACTTCCATTTTTGCCTCTGTCCCCTGTGGTAGTGGGAAGAGATAATACTGCCACAGAGTTTTCCTAGCTGGGTCGTAAAAGGTGGCTAAAACAGGATGGAGTGATGGGAATGGGTATCCTGTTCTATGTAACCCTATTCCTATGAGAAGTCAAGGTTTAAAAAGGTTTTGTGTGGGTGTGGTACACATGAGAGTAAAAGGGAAGAGATAAGCAGTATGTGAAAAGAAAGATGGATGTGTTGGCATTAAGTGAAACTTCTTGAAAAGTAGGGGTGATTTTGAGTTCAGGAGTAGTGAGGAGAGGATGAGGGAGGGAAGGGGTGGCTCTACTAGTAAGGAGATAGGAAAGCGTGTGGTGGAGTGGAACTTTCTTCAAAGTTAATGTGGGTGAAAGTGAAACTGGGGAGGGAGATGTGGATCTTTGTAAGCACATGTAGGCCTGGGAGTGAAAAAGGTGTAGAGAAGGGATTCTCAACCTTTTTCCCCATTATATACCCAGAGAATCATCAAATCGTCGACCTACACCCCCATTAACCTGACAGAATATAAAATGGTAATATATTAATACTAAATATACAGTGGTCCCATAAAGTATATTAGTTGGTTCAAATTGTAATGACTTTATCATTTAACCATTAGCATAAAAAAATATGTACAGTGATACTACCCATGCAATATTGAAACTAGTTAATTTCGCAAGTCATCTAAGTACCCCTGGTATAGAGGTATAGAAGAAAATGAGGCTTTTTGTAGTGGTATCCAGGAGAAGAGTTCTGGATGTCCACATTCTTAGGGGAGAGAGTGGGGAATATCAGGTATTTTTTTATTGGAAGGCAAGTTGAAAGTGGATGATGGGTGGAGAAAGAGGAAAGGGCAGAAGGTAGAGAGGTGCTTATAGTAAACTGTTTAAATGAGAAGATAAAGGAGGCGAAATACAAGAAGCTGAGAGAAATGTGGGAGGTTGTGAAGGATAGAGTAGAGGAGGAAGAGGAATAGGGGTGTTTCAAAGAGAGTGACAAGGTGTACAAAGATGGTATGTGGAACAAGGAGGATGGGAGGGAATAGAAGGAAGGGTAGTGAGTGGTGGGATGATGAAATGAAGAATGTAGCAGAAGAAAAGAAGTGAGCATTCAGGGATTGGTCGCAAAGTTGGAAGAAAAAACCATATGAGAGGTACAAAGAAAAAAGAAGAGAAGCAAAACAAAATACATACATACATATACCAAAGGCTTTTTCCCCCTTACAAGGGAGGTAGCCAAAAAGAAAAAGGCATAAAAACCATTCCCACCCATTCCATCCCTAAATACACTCCACTCCCCTCCACCCTCTACCCTCCCTCTTATCTTGGCACCTCCTGAATGATGGGTCATCCCTGCATCTTGTCCACTGCCCTGGGTCAGAGGCAGTGTTGCAAGACACAGCACATCCATAGCAATGCAAGAAGGAGAGTAGATATAAAATGGGGAGGAGTACGACAACATTTTCGAAGTAATAAAAAGATGTTTTGAAAAGAAGTTAACAGAGGAAGAGTAGATGAGTTGTGGAGAGAAGAAAAGGTAAAAAGTGCAGATTGACAGATGTTAAAATATGGGCATAATATTTTAAAGAGCTGTTGAATGTGGAGGAGGATAGGAAGAGATTGATGTTAGCACTGGGAGATGCTAAGAAAATGACAGTAGTGGGAGAGGAAAATGGAGGAGAAATAAGAAAAGATGAGGTACAAATAGTTTTGATAATGATGAGAACAGGTAAAGCACTTGAGTTAGATGGGTGCCATGTGGAGTGTCTGAAGAAAGGAGGTATGACAATAGTGGACTGGCTTGTGAGGTTTAATGTGTGTCTAAGGGATGGTAGAGTGCTGGAGGAGTGCCTGCATAGTTCTGCTTAACAAGGGAAAAGGGAACAAATGTGAATAGTAGTTTTAGAGGGATCAGTTTGAGTGTAGTTGGGAAAGCATAAGGAAGGGTTGTAATTGAGAGGATTAGGAGATTTGTCTTGCTGCATTGCTTCTGACCCAGGGCAGTGGGCGGGATACAGGGTTGACCCTTCATCCATGAGGACCTAAGATGAGAGGGAGGAAAGGGTGGTGAATGGGAGTGGAAAGGCTGAGAGTAGGTACATGCCTATTGACTTGACTACCTCCCTCATAAAGTGGAGAAAGCCCATGCTATATAGATAGGTAGTAAGGAGAAGTTTAATTGTATGAGATGAAGTCTGAGAAGTATGGTATGGGCTGCAAGGTTGAAAAGAGAAATGAGGAGGTGAGGAGACAAACGTGGGCTGGAAAGGGAGGTTGCAGATAGGGCTGATGAAAGGTTATTTGTATAATTTGGGCACAGAAAAGAAATGAGTGAAGAAAGATCAACAAAATAGTCGTGGAAAGCATATGTGGGTGGAGTGAACTTGAGGGGTCAACTAAGGATGAGATAGATGAATGGTGTGAAAGGGACTTTGAGCAAGAGAGGAATGTCTTTTGATCAAGAAAGGGGTGAATGGATAATGGTTGTATATGGATGATATTTTGATGCAGCCCGAAGGGATTTCTCCCAGTCTTCTCTATTTTCCACATGAGGGGATGAAGATGAGAATTGCTCTGTAAATGAAGCAGCCCTGGTGTGGATGTACTGTATTGTGTCTTGCTACATTGCTTCTGACTTGGGCAGTGGGCAGGAGACAGGGATGATCATTCATCCATGAAGAGCTAAGAGTAAGAGGGAAACGAGGATGGGTGGGAGTGGGTGTATACCTTGACTTGGCTACCTCCCTTATAAGGGAAAAGAAGCCCTTGGTATATACAGTGAGACTCATTAACGGACGTTAATTAGATGTGTTTTCGCTCTGTTTTTGGTGCTGTTGTTTAGTGTGTGCAATCACTATGCCACCCAAAAACCACTCCAAAACACAGAAAACGCTGCAAACACAGCTAAATAACGTCCGTTAATGAGAGGTTTCACTGTAGATAGATAAATTGATAGATACTCTCAAGGTCCCTCATAGTTCCTTCACTGTGTGATCATTCTTCCCCTGTCTTCCACCTTCATTTATTTTATTCCTAAATACAAGTTCCTACCTGCTCGAAATGAAACTATGCATAGGTGATAAGGATGAAGAAAAATGTATAGGTCTATGAGAAGTATGTACCAGGGGAGAAATGGGTTAAATTTTTCATGGTTTAAGGAAGGAGTGAAAGGTATGAATGCAGTTGGATTGATAGGTTAAGGATGTGCCTTTTCCATGCTAACTCACCTCTGGGGATAATGGCATATAAATTGAAGAAGTAAAATACATACATACATATAACAAAGGCTTTTTTCCCCCTACACAGGGGGTAGCCAAAAAGAAAAAGGCATAGAAACCACTCCCACCCATTTCATTTCCTATATATTCCCCTCCACCCTCCTCCCTCCCTCTTATCTTGGCACCAGTGTGGCCACTCCTTGGCTTTTTTCCCAATATCTTGGCATTTTTGCCATCAACTTGGAATCTTGGAAATAAACTGTAAAAAATGAACAAATCTTGGATTTTTTCGCCAAATTGTAGACAATTGCTTAAAATATTAGTTTAATAATAGAATATTCTCTTTGCCACTTAATAAAGTATGAGGTACACTATGTTAACAACAGAGGACAAATTAAGTTTTAAATTTTAATTCATGAGATTATTGAAAAGTTAAGGCTGGAAATCACGACTTGCCAACTAAGTTGTCTTCTATGAGTTGACGCGTCCATTACACGTTCAATACGTTTGAGACGTTTCTCTCCTAGTCCGCCAGTCCTCTCTAGCTCATAAGTCGTGCGTGTGTGGTATGTGAGACCCGTGGATAGTTATTCAACCCTACTTGATTTAATTAGAAATCATTATGAGTGACTGAAGAACCAGGGTATAGTGGTGATGTTACCCCACCAAAGAGAAAAGCGAAAGTGACGTGGTATCAGCAGGCATTTGGAAAGGAATGGATGGAGGATGATGAACTGAAAGATTGGGTACAACCAGATCCTGCTGACAAATATACTGTCTTTGTACTGTATGTAGCAGCAAACTCAAGAATTGCAATAAGTCGTCTCTGATGGCACACAAAGTTTCCATGAAGCATGGAAAGTGAACCTCTTCAGGAAAAGGAAGAGCTTTTTCGATATGACTGCAAGCAGTTTCTAATAGAATTGTGCATGCAGATGAAAAAGAGATTTCCTTTTGAAGAAAATAGCCTCATTGCTATGTTAAAGGTAGTGGAACCAGCTGAAGCTCTTTCTACAAAGAGGGACTTGAAATCTCTTGGAAAATTTGCAGTACATTTTCCAACATTGATAAAGGAGGATGAGCTAGATTTGCTGCAAGAGCAATGACGAGATCTTCTATATGCAAGAGACACACTTAAAGGCATAAGTCAGTCTGCAACTGTTTTCTGGAATTATTTACTTTCAGTGAAAGATGGGAATAATAAAGAAAAGTTTAATCTTCTTGCAACATTTATGTGCAACTTATTAGCTCTGCCACACTCATCTGCATGTTTTGAAAGAATTTTTTCCCAAATAAACCAAGTTAAAACTAAGCAAAGCAACAGACTACACACAAATACAGTTGCAAACCGTCTATTGGCCAAGCAAGCCATCACAAGACAAGAAGTGACTTGCCAAAAGTGGGAACCATCTATTTCATTAATCAAAGATGCAAAGTTGGGTCACTGTCACATGAGATATAAAGAGAGGGAAGAGTCCAGGAAGAAGAGTAACACAGCAACTTTATATCATAGTGAAGCCAATGATGTTGATGATGAGGAATTAGAGGAGGACCCTATGCCAGTATCCTTCTTCCTGCAATAATACCATTGTCTGTAAAGTATTTGGTGAGTAGAACTTCCTCTTCTAGCTAAATTTCCTATTTTAAATAAGCCACAATCCATTTCAAGAGCCATGTCACCTTGTTTTTCGCAAGTATCAGTATAAAAAATAATCCTTGGATTTTCTTGGATTTTTTCGTAGGGTCATCTTGGCATTTTTACATTTTGTGAGTGGCAACACTGCTTGGCACCTCCTGGATGATGGGTCATCCCTGCATCCTGTCCACTGCCCTGAGTCAGAAGCAGTGACGCAAGATGCAGCACATCCACAGCATGGCCGCTTCATAAATTCGGTGACCCGCCTTCTCTGTCCCTTCATGCAGAAAAGGAGAAGATGGGTAGAAATCCCTTCGGGCTGCATCAATTTTTTTTTTCTCATACATACTTCCTTACCCCCCATCCCCCACCCACTCCCCCTCATGCATCACAGCATCATCTATACACAGCCCCTCTCCATTCACCCCTATCTTCTGTCCTCTCCTGTCTTTCCTCCACAGACATTCCTCTCTTTTGTAATACCCTTTTCACCCCATCCATCCATCTCATCCTAGGATGCCCTCTCATATTCACTCCTTCCACACTTCTTTTACTAATCTTTCTTCACTCATTCTTTCCATGTGTCCAAACCATCCTAATACTCTTTCATCAACCCTATCTCCCATTTCCCTTTCCACCCCTGTTCTCCTCCTCACCTCCTCATTTCTCACTCTATCCAGCCTAGTAACCCCTATCCTACTTCTCAGACATTTCATCTCAAACACATTCAAACTCCTCTCTTCCTCTCTCATGTTCCATGTTTCTGCCCCGTACAATGCTGTTGGCACAATCACTCCTTCATATAACCTCCTCTTAGCATCCATTTCCAGATGTCTATTTCTCATTACACTTTTCAATCCACCAAGGCATTTACTCGCTTCTCTCAATCTACATTCCACCTCCACCCCCACTCCTCCCTTTCCTGCCACATTCACACCCAAGTATCTAAAACTGTCCACTTCCTCCAGTCTTTCACCCTTAATGCTCACTTCCAGCCTGCTGCTCTCTCCCCTTGTATATCTCATCACCTTACTTTTGCCCACATTTATCGTCAGCTTCCTTCTTTCACACACCTTCTCAAAGTCTGTCACTAACTTTCTCAATCCCTCCTCTGATCCTGCTACAAGCGCAGTGTCATCAGCAAACAACAACTGGCTCACCTCCTACTTTTCTCCATTTTCTTTAATCATCTCCAAACCCTGACCCACTACCCTTGCATTCACCTCTCGCACCACCCCATCCATGTAAAGATTGAACAGCCAGGGTGACTTAACACATCCCTGACGAAGTCCCACCTTTACCTCAAACCATTCACTCTCTCCATTTCTAATCCTAACACAAGCTCTACTACTCTTGTAAAAACTCTTGACTGGTCTTAACAGCTTTCCTCCCATCCCATATATCTGCAGTACCTCCCACAGTGCCTTCCTGTCTACCCTGTCATAAGCCTTTTCCAGATCCATAAAAGCCTAAAAACATCCTTACCTTTTCTATAGCTTTCTCACATATCTGTCTTACCACAAAAATCTGATCTACACAACCCCTACCTGTCCTAAACCCACACTGTTCCTCACCAATTACTCCCTCTCTTCCGCTCCTAATCCTCTCAATCAAGACCCTCCCATAAGCCTTCCCAACTACACTTAACAAGCTGATCCCTCTGAAACTACTACACTCACACTTGTCCCCCTATCCCTTGTAAAGCGGAACTATATAGGCACTCCTCCGGCGCTCTACCCTCTCTTAAACAAACATTAAATAACCTCACCAGCCATTCCATCATAACTGTACCTCCTTTCTTCAGACATTCTGCATGGCATCCATCCAGACCAGGTGCCTTACCTGCAACTCCCTAAAATAGTCTGTCCACCTTCCTCTCACTGCCTTCTCTTCCATTTTCATCTCTCCATATGCACCTTTTACCTTTTCTTCTCTACTTGATTCACCTCCTTTTTCTCTTTTAATTTCCTTCCAAAGCATCTTTTTATTACTTTCAAAATTTTCTGTCATACTCTTACCCCATTTCACATCTGCTCTCTTCTTTGCTTCCTTTATCTTATACTTAACTTCCCTTCTCTTTACTTTGTACCTCTCATACGATTCCCTTGTCCTAATTTGCAGCCAATCTATGAATTCCTGCTTCTTCTCTTCTACACATTTCTTTGATTCCTCATCCCACCATTCACTACCCTTTCTTCTATTTCCTCCCGCCCTCCTTGTTCCACACACCATCTTTGTACACCTTATGACTCCCTCCTTGAACCATCCCCATTCCTCCTCCACTCCTAGTTCTACTCTATCCTTTACTCCCTCCCACTCCTCTTTCAGCTTCTTATACTCTCCTTTTTTTCCTCATTTAAGCAGTTCACTCTGAGTACCTCCCTGCCTTATAGCCTTTTCCTCTTTCTCCACCTATTCTCCACTCATTTTACCTTCCACCAGAAAATTATCTGATATTCCCCCATTCTCTCCCCTTAGATCATGTACATCCTTAACTCTTCCTACCATACACCTGGTCACCACTGTATAGTCCATTAATGCTCTATCTGCCACCTTTCCATCCACCACCCTCTCCCATGTGTACTTATGCTTGACTTTCTTCCTAAACACTGTATTTGCCATCATCAACTCTCAAGACACATCTCCCATCATTTCTCCACTATGATTTTTACTTGGAACTCCATACTTCCCAATCACTCTGTCTGTTGGTTCATTTCCTACCCTAGCATTAAGGTCTCTCAATACAACTACATTGACATTTCTCCCTAATCCCTCTATGCACTCATTTATATCTACCCAAAAAACCTCCCTTTCCTCTACGCTCTTTTCACTACCAGGTCCATATGCACTTACAAAAACCCACATCTCCCTTCCGAGCTTCACCTTCATCCACATCAACCTTGATGAAACCTTCCACTCCACTACCTGCTTACTTATCTCTTCACTTACTAGTATAGCCACCCCTTCTCTCCCTTTTCCCCTCTTCACTCCTGAGTACCTCCCAGTTACACTCCCAAACTCACAGTTGCCCTTTCATTTTAGTTTCACTCAAAGCCAGCACATCCATCTTTCTTCTCACAAACATACTGCTTATCTCTTCCCTTTTACTCTCATCTTTACCACATCCACGCACATTAAAAGACCCAAACCTTAGGGTACTGGTTGGAAAACTCCCAGACCCTCTTATGCCTTTTCTTCTTTCTTTAGGAATGTCCCCTTTTGGGGCTGCGGGTAGTAGGACTCCTAATCCCATCCCCGTCCCTTTTTTTTTTTTTTTTTTTTTTTCTCGCCTTTTATGACTCAAGTGGAAAGACTTGGTGGTGGCATTCTCTTCCCCCACCACAGGGTCGGCAAAAACAGGAAATGTATATTCAGAGAAATGGTACAGGACAGCAACAAGGTGGTGGGGGACAGCATAGCGGAGGGACAGTCATAGTATAAAAGTGTCATCATTTCTCTATACACAGAGTTTTCCTCTATCACAGACAAAATGATGTGTGGCTCTGGTCCGTAGGGGTGCCCCATATAGACCCTAAAGTATCAACTGCATGCTACTTTGCCACAATAACATGCAGCCAATACCCCAGACTTTTTATAAGCATTTCCTTTTGATTTTTCAGAATTTTAAAACACAGCTTGAAATCAATGCAAATCTCCAACCAATGCATCATCTGTATGAAGAACTGAAGCTGTTGGATGAAGAAATTATTACCTATCGGGAAAATCCAGAGAAAGTAAAGGAACTTCAGCATCAGCATATGAAGGTATTGTATATAGAGTACATTTTTTTTTTTTTTTTTTTTTTTTTTTTTTTTCATCAGTAAAGAAGTTCATGTAACACTCCACTCCCTCATCCATATTATTTATATATATGGCAAAGATTACAGGAGCCAATACAGAGCCTTGCGGGACGCCACTTATCACATCTTCCCAGTTCGAATTTTTGTCTCTTACCACTCATTTTTCTCCGACTTAGGAAATCCTTTATCCATTCCAGTAGCTTACCTTGTATTCCTATTATTTCAATTTTTCTTATTAACTATTTATGTGGTACTTTTTCAAAAGCCTTCTGCAAGTCCAAGAAGGCGCAATCTGCCCAGCCATCTCTTTCTTGTATTATCTCAGTTAATCTTGAGTAAAAACATATTAAGTTTGTGGTAATATGTTTTTACTCGAGTGTGTTTGTTTGTTTTGTCTTTACTACTTACTCCATAAAATTTTTATCAGGCTCATACTTTGAATGTTCTAAAAATAGATCGATTGCTTTATATGTGAGTGATGCAGTGGGGGGACAGGGTCACAGGGATGACCTGTCATACAACCTGTGCTGAAAGGAGGGGGATGATGAATGGGTTTTGGCTGGGTACAGGATTGATGTGGGTGGGAGTATGCTCTGGGGTAGGTAGGTATGTACTTTGTTTATTCATATTATTCTCAATGCCTGCCATTGTTTATGAATAAATTTGTTCACCTTGTAATTAGTAGTTAGGGGCAAGGCAATCCAGTGTAGACTTGCACCAATTAATAATATTTATATTTTTGTTACAGATAGAGCATGACAAGGACAAAATGTTGATATATTGTCAGGACATGCAGAAACATATAGAAATTCTGGCTAATGATCGATCTCACCTGGAGATACAATTCGATAGAGAAAAACAAGAGCGTGCACAGGTAATATATGAATTTGTATGAACTTCAGTATATGAATTGGGCAAGGTGAGGTACATTTAAGAGTAAGAGAAGCAAATCACTGTTGTGGATGAATAAAGTGTCATGAGATAAGGGTATGTAGGGATGAATGCAAAGAGAAGGCTATACAAAAGGGTTTGTGCCTGTAGAGGAGGCAGGAAGAAGTTTTGAGAAGTATGGTAGGGATTGAACATATGGAAAGAACGAGTGAAGAAAGACTCGCAAAAATAGTGTGGAAGGGAGAATTAGGTGGCATGAGAAGACAAAGAATGGGATGAATTGATGTGAAGTGGGGTCTATTTAACATAGAGGAAGAAAAGGGTTGTGGATAAAAGTGGGCATGTGCCTTTTGACCTGTCTCCCTTATAAGAGGAAGTTAGTGACAGTTTGAGAAGGTGTGTGAAAGAAGGAAGCTGAAGATAGATGTGGGCAAAAGTAAGGTGATGAGATGTACAAGGGGAGAGAGTGACAGCAGGCTGGATGTGAGCATTAAGGGAGAGAGACTGGAGGAAGTGGATAGTTTTAGATACTTGGATGCGAATGTGGCAGGAAAGGGAGGAGTGGGGGTGGAGGTAGAATGTAGATTGAGAGAAGTGAGTAAATGCCTTGGTGGATTAGAAAGTGTAATGAGAAATAGACATCTGGGAATAGATGCTAAGAGGAGGTTATATGAAGGAGTGATTGTGCCAACAGCACTGTATGGGACAGACATGGAACATAAGAGAGGAAGATCCCCGGGTCCAGACGAGATTTTTCCGAGAATGTTAAAGGAGTGTAAATTTGAAATCTGCGACCAGTTAACTGAAATATTTAATAAATCAGTAGACACTGGTTTTGTGCCTACTGCTTGGAGGCAAGCAAATGTTGTTCCTGTTTTTAAGAAGGGTGATAGATCATCTATATGCAACTACAGGCCAATCAGTTTGACATCGGTTATAGGAAAAATGCTTGAATCAGTAATAGTAAATAGACTCAGAGAACACATCGAAAGACATAATTTAATTTGTGATTCACAGCATGGTCTCTCCAAGGGTAAGTCATGTGTGACTAATCTTCTATCTTTTTACACTAAAGTATATAAGGCGTCAGATAACAATCATAATTACGATATTATTTACCTTGATTTTACCAAAGCGTTCGATAAGGTGCCACACCAGAGACTACTAAATAAAATCAAAACCCATGGCATAGGAGGAAAAGTATTAGAATGGATTAGAGCTTATATTAGTAACAGAAAACAGCGGGTCACCATAAATGGAGTAAAATCTAGGTGGGGCAATGTTACTAGTGGGTCTCCCAGGGCTTGGTTTTAGGTCCCTTGTTCATTATGTACATAAACTACTTAGATGACGGGATAAATAGTGATGTTAGTAAGTTTGCGGACGACACTAAAATAGGATCCCTAATTAGATCAGGAGATGATGCAGAGATTCTGCAAGATGATCTTAACAAATTGTTCACATGGTCAGTGAAATGGCAAATGAACTTCAATATCTCTAAGTGTAGCGTATTAAACGTAGGGCTACACAACCCTGAAAATAGATACAGTTTAGGTAACACGTTTTAGAGAAAACTGAGTGCAAGAGAGACTTGGGAGTTCTAGTGAGTCCGGACCTTAAAACCAGGAAACGCATTAGCACCAGGAATAAAGCTAACAGAGCATTAGGTTTCATTGCTAGGACGTTAACGAATAGAAGTGCAGAGGTAATTATTAAACTCTATCTAGCGATAGACCCATCCTTGACTATGCGATACAGTTTTGGTCTCTGTCCTACAGAATGGACATCAATTCACTAGAGTCAGTACAGAGAAGAATGAACAAATTGATACATGGGCTCAGAAATTTGCCTTACGAAGAGAGGCTTAGGCACCTTAACTTACACTCTCTGGAAAGATGCAGAGTGTGGGGTGATCTAATACAGATGTTCAAGTGGATCAGAGGCTTTAACAAGGGTGATGCAAACAAGGTCATCATATTAAAACAACAGGGTAGGACTCACATTAATGGTTATAAACTGGACAAATTTAGATTTAAAAAAGAAATAGGCAAGAATTGTTTTACTAATAGGATGGTCGATAAATGGAATAAACTTAGTAACCATGTAGTAAGCGCTGAAACTATCAGTTGTTTTAAGAAACAATTAGACAATTTTATGGATGGGGATGACAGGTGGTGATGGATATGGAGCTGCCTAGTGTAGGCCTTATGGTCTCTTGCAGTCTCCTTCATTCTTATGTTCTTATGTAAGATAGAAGGAGTTTGAATGTGTTTGAGATGAAATGTCTGAGAAGTATGATAGGGGTTACTAGGCTAGATAGTGAGAAATGAGGAGGTGAGGAGGAGAACAGGGGTGGAAAAGGAGTTGGGAGATAGGGTTGATGAAAGAGTATTAGGATGGTTTGGACATATGGAAAGAATGAGGGAAGAAAGATTAGTAAAAGAAGTGTGGAAGGCGGAGGTGGAAGGAGTGAATACGTGAGGGCATCCTAGGATGAGATGGATGGATGGGGTAAAAGGGGCATTACAAAAGAGAGGAATGTCTGTTGAGGAAGGACGGGAGAGGACAGAAGATAGGGGTGAATGGAGAAGGGTTGTGTATAGATGATGCTGTGATGCATGTGGGGGAGTGGGTGGGGGATGGGGGGTGAGGAAGTATGTATGAGAAATCTGACGCAGCCAGAAGGGATTTCTCCCCGTCTTCTCCTTTTCTGCATGAGGGGACGGAAAGGGGGGGTTACCGAATTAATGAAGCTGCCTTGCTGTAGATGTCATGTGTCTTGTGACACTGCTTCTGACCCAGGGCAGTGGACAGGATGCAGGGATGACCCGTCATCCAGGAGGTGCCAAGATGAGAGGGAGGGAGGAGGGTTAAGGGGAGTGGAATATGTAGGGGATGGAATGGGTAGGAGTGGTTTCTATGCCTTTTTCTTTTTGGCTACCTCCCTTGCAAAGGGGAAAAAGCCTTTGGTATATGTGTGTATGTATGTATATAGATAGAATAGATAGATTTATTTTTGCATAGAAAGAAATTAAAGCTGTGCTTGTGTGGTATGGTGTGAGGACTAGAAGGGCTCACTCAGAGTGGGAAGGCTCTTGATTTCTGAGTGCAGATGTTATGTTGGAGTTTTTTGTGGAGCCAGTAAATTCATAATGTTTCATTGTGCACCATTACTTTTGTATAGGTACAGGAAAAGGTTACTTGGTTGGAGCAGCTCAAGACAGAACAGAATCTCAGTCCAAGTGAGGTTAATTACATAAAAAACAGAGCATCCAAAATTGGTACTCAACTTGCTCAGCTCGAAGATGAAGAAAAGGAGCTAGAGTTACTGGTATGTACTATTTATGTATTCTAGTTATATATATATATATATATATATATATATATATATATATATATATATATATATGTGTGTGTGTGTGTGTGTGTATTTATACATTTTCTTTTTTCTCTTCCATCTCTTCCTCTCCTTTTTTTAGTTTTCCTTAAGTTGTATTCATTAGAAACTCACAACCCCAATGGTTGCTAGTGTTACCTAGGCCCTCCCCTAGATCTCTGTATTGTATTTGTGTGGTACTCTCTCCAGAACTTGTAATTGGTACAACAGTTGCCTAGCCAGGCCAGGCTAGAACAAGTAATTACCTTCTTGCCTTGAAAGGTGGACTAAATGAGGTAATTGATGCCCATTGTAGTTGGACTTCTTATTGAGGTCATTCATTTGTAATGCTGAATTATAATCCATCTTGTTCAGTGTGTGAAGATGCACATTAAATATTATCCTGATAGTAACTATATCTAGGTCTTTTAATCCATGACTTGCCAACTGCCACTTGTGCAGACTTTTGGGCCTGGACATAAACCCACTTTGGGAATCAGACCAGGACATAAAACCCCACCAATTCCTGAAGTGAGATTATGCCCTTTGCCCAAACATTCGTACTTTGGGTTTCAGTGCTGTGCCATTGGTCTGAATCTTGTATTCCATTCCATTCCAAATGTCTGCACAAGTTGCAGTTGGCGAGTGTTGGATTAAGAAACCTAAATTTATACATACATACATACATACATATACTAAGGCTTTTTCCCCCTTTCAAGGGAGGTAGCCAAAAAGAACAAGACATAAAATCATTCCCACCCATTCCATCCCTAAATACACTCCACTCCCCTCCACCCTCCCTCATATCTTAGCACCTCCTGGATGATGGGTCATCCCTGCACCTTGTCCACTGCCCTGAGTCAGAGGCAGTGTTGCAAGTCGCAGCACATCCACAGCAAGGGCGCTTCATTAAATCGGCGACCCCCCTCTCAGTCCCCCCATGCATAAAAGGAGAGGACGGGGAGAAATCCCTTTGGGCTGCGTCAAATTTTGCTCACACATACTACCTCACCCCCCATCCCCCCGCCCATTCCACCTCATGCATCACAACATCATCCATATACAACCATTCTCCATTCATCCCTGTCTTCTGTCCTCTCCCATCCTTCCTCAACAGACATTCCCCTCTTCCCCAAAGCCCCCTTCACCCCATCCATCCATCTCATCCTAGGATGTCCACCTCTTGTTCACTCCCTCCACATCTGCCTTCTATACCTCTTTTACTAGTCTTTCTTCCCTCATTCTTTCCATGTGTCCAAACCATCCTAATACTCTTTCATCAACCCTATCTCCCAACTCCCTTTCCACCCCTGTTCTCCTCCTCACCTTTCATTTCTCACCCTATCTAGCCTAGTAACCCCCATCATACTTCTCAGACACCTCATCTCAAACACATTCAAACTCCTTCTCTCTTCCTCTCTTATGTTCCATGTTTCTGCCCCATACAGTGCTGTTGGCACAATCACTCCTTCATACAGTCTCCTCTTAGCATCCATTCCCAAATGTCCATTCCTCATTACACTTTTTAATCCACCAATGTATTTACTCGCTTCTCCCAATCCACACTCCACCTCCACCTCCACTCCACCTTTTCCTTCCATATTTGCACCCAAGTATCTAAAACTATCCACTTCCTGCAGTCGCTCTCCCTCAATGCTCACTTCCAGTCTGCTGCCACTTTCACCCCTTGTATATCTCATCACCTTACTCTCACCCACATTTATCTTCAGCTTTCTTCTTTCACACACTCCCAAACTCTCACCAACTTCCTCAATCCCTCCTCCAATCCTGCCACAAGCGCAGTGTCGTCCGCAAACAACAACTGGCTCACCTCCCACCTCACTCCATTTTCCCCAACCATCTCCAATCCCTGACCCACCACCTTTACATTTACCTCTCGCACAACCCCATCCATGCACAAGTTGAACAGCCAGGGTGACACAATGCATCCCTAATGAAGTCCCACCTCTACCTCGAACCACTCACTCTCTCCATTTCCAATCCTGACACATGCTCTACTACTCTTGTAAAAACTCTTGACAGCTCCTAGAAGCTTTCTTCCTATCCCACACATCCGCAAAACCTCCCACAGCGCTCCCCTGTCTACCCTGTCGTAAGCCCTTTCCAGACCCATAAAAGGTGCAGGGATGACCCGTCATCCAGGAGGTGCTAAGATGAGAGGGAGGGTGAAGGGGTGTGGAGTGTATTCAGGGATGGAATGGGTGGGAATGATTTTATGCCTTTTCCTTTTTGGCTACCTCCCTTGTAAGGGGGAAAAAGCCTTGGTATATGTAATGTAAAATCTTCTGGAGATTTTAAGACAATGGTGGTGTGCATGCCATGGCTGGCAACTTCTGTTGAAGAGAGGAAGAGGCCTGTAGAATATAAGTAGATAAATAAATAAACCTGAAAATCTTCTGTATTATTTAAACAGATCGGTACTGCTGAGATGGGTATCAGCAAGGCACAAGAGAGCTTCAGTGGATTGGCACGCCAGATTAATGCACTGTGGCTGCACTTGGAACTTGGATCTGAATTTGCTATTGACACAGCAAATTTTGAAGAGAAGCAAGAATACTGGGAAGAAGAACTCATTCCAGAGTTGAAGATAATAAAGAAAAATACTAAACAAAAAACGTGTAATACACAGATGTGTAAAATTAATGAGGAAAAGGAACTGTTTATGGTAAGTTCTTATGTACATCTTCTTAGTTATAAAATATAATATTAAAAAAATAGGGGTAGAGCACCGAGAGAGAGGGAAAGTACCTGAAGACTGGTTGAAAGTATGCATTGTGCCAATTTGTTAGGGCATGGTTTACAAAATTGAAAATAAGAACCAGAGGCATTGTCCTTTTAATCATAGTAATTGTTACCATGTGTTTCACTGAATGAAAATGTAATGGGTTGCATACACACACAGTTCAATGGTGCAGTAGTGTTGTTCTTGACTACTAATCCAGCGATTTAAGTTCAGGTCCTACCCAGGGCTGAGAATGCCGAGCACAAGAGTGCTCAGCAGAGGTTTGGAATTGGTGGGTGGGAACAGAATTAATCTTTTGCCCCAGGTCTCTCGTGCAGGAGACCTACAGGACATGCAAAGCAAACCAGTTGTTACTTGTGGATGAAACTGCATATGTGGCTGATTTTCGGGAGATGTTGAAACTGTTGGTGACTGAGTTTGGAAGGTTGTGTGATTGGAGGAAGTTACAAATGAATGTATCCAAAAATAATGTTGAAATGTAATAATTTCTTATTAAGTGCTGTGACACACAAGAAATGAAATTGAGTGATAATATGTAATTGGCTTTCAGATGCAGGAAATTTTAAAGGAGGATTGTAATGAACGGGCAAAACTGGAAAGTAAGCTGGCCAGGCTTGAAGAAGAACTTCAAATAAATAAAGATGAAATAACACAGAAGGTACCTGAAGTATTTGTTCACATTTTCCCAGGTTCTCACCAACTAGAAGTGTTAGGAAATTGCATTACACATTTCACTTATATTTGTTCATAGTGACAAAAATATGCTAAAATCCAAGGGAGTTTCATAGTATACCTCAGGAGCTTAGATAGGAAAAATGTGAAAGCAGTAAATGGTTGATAATAATGATTACAGGTATTGCCTCAGGTTTCATTAACCCCTTCAATATGGGCCAAAATCTCGCGGGCAGCATTAGCTGCCAGACGTGCGATGTTGCGTCATAATTACCTTACCTTACCGCCGTGCCATATCCTCTTGGACTTCGGCAACCATGGAGCACCACCGTTCACGGTCCCTAGTTACTTGTAACATCTGTGCTGGTTTGAGTTGTTTTCCCGTCGCCCTCATCAGCCCGTCCATATACTTCTCCCTCTGCTTTCCTCTTGCTCTCCTTCCCTCCACCATTCCCATCATCACCACCTCTTCCAACCCTTCCCTCCTCATTATATGTCCTAAGAATCGCAACTGTCTTTTCCTTATTGTTGTCATCAATTCCCTATCTGTCTCCATTTCTCTCAATACTTCTTCATTTGTTTTCTTCGCTGTCCATGGTACTCTTAATACTCGTCTCCATATCCACATTTCTGCTGCTTCTAAGTTTTCCTGCAATTTTTTACTGATTGTCCACGCTTCTGAACTATATAATAGTGTTGACCATATAAATGTTTTAATTTTTCTTCTCCTTATATCTGTAGACATTTTCTTGTTTGTTAAAACCACATTAATTTTCTGAAACGTGCTTTTAGCTATCGCTATCCTTGATTTTATTTATTTTTCACATCTACAATCTTCTGTCAATATGCTTCCCAGGTATGAAAATTTGGTTCTTCTCCCTGCTGTTTGTACTTGCACTCTTGGTGGATCTGTTTTACTAGCCACTAGTATTTTAGTTTTCTCCATAATTACATTTAAACCTTTCTCCTCACTAGCTTTTACGGTCACATTCAATAGATGTTGTAGTTTTTCTCCTGAGCCAGACACCAATACCGTGTCATCAGCATATCTGATATGATTTATATTAAATCCTCCAATTTTAATCCCTTCCATTCCCTCTAATTCCCTAAGGATCATCTCCCCATATAAATTAAATAAATCTGGAGACATAACACAGCCTTGACGCACTCCCCTCTTTATAGCTTGAAATTCTGTTCTTCCTCCCCATACCCTCACTGCTGCTCTTTGCTTCCAATACAAATTTCTGATGATACTCATGTCTTTGCTATTTATATCCACTCTTTCCAAAATATCAAATCCTCATGTCTTACCCTTTCAAACGCCTTCTCGTAGTCAACAAAGCAAAGATATACATTTTGTTGTTTTTCTATCATCCTCTCCATAATCATTCTCATAAAAATTGCATTTGCTGTTCCTTTCCCTTCTACGAAACCAAATTGCTCCCATGAAACTTGTTCTCTCACTTTATTTCTTATTCTGTTTAAAACTATCCTTAATATAATTTTGGTTATTTGACTCATGATACTGACTGCGATGTTAACTACATTCCATTGTTCCATTTATCTTTGGTATTGGTATAAAAATCGAGTTACACATATGTTCCGTTATTGTACCCTTTTCGTAAATTTGGTTTATTAGACTAGTGAGTTTTCTTATTGCAAAATCCCCTAATGCCTCTAACATTTCAATCATCACACCATCCTCACCCATGGCTTTCCCTTTTTTCATTTTCTTCATTGCAGATTTCACTTCCTCTTCCATTATTTCTTCCCCATCTAGATATCTATAATTTTCCTCTTCTCCTTCTTGTCTGCCGTCCTCAAATAGGTTCCTTACATACTCCTCCCATCTATGTTTAATCTCCTCCTCGTCCATTAAAACCTTTCCTTCTCTATCTTTGATTGCCCCCCCATTACTCCCCTTTCTCTTGGTAATTTCTCTAATCTTATCATACATCATTTTAGAATCCCTTTTTTCAAGGTCCTCAATTTCCCTACATTGTTCATCAAGCCAACTCTCCTTGGCATCTATACACTTCTTTTTGATTTGTCTATTAAGTTCTCTATATTCATTTCTATCCCTATTTTTAGCTTCTCTTCTCTTATCCATTAGTTCGAATATTTCCTCTGTTATCCATTTGTTTTTCCTCCTCCGCATTATAAAAAATAAAGTTACTCTTGTATTGCTCGTTCTCTTTCACCCATGAATTTTGATAACCATAGTATGGTGAAGCCAGTTTACAGAGTATGGGGGTCACGCAGGTACAACTACAATATATATAATCAAGACATCGGCATCCTCGCGTACCCACTTGCTCCTCATGACGCCTACGTAGGCGTCATCGTATCGAAGGGGTTAAGTGGCCAAGGTTATGCAGTATAAGATGAGATGTTTGGTGTCTTGTTTGTGATAGTTGCATGTGGAGCAGTTTATTTTTGTGGCAGGGTTTTGTTTGACTATAGTCCTGCTAGTGAGAGTCTTGCCACTTTTGGGAGTTGCCAGGCAGGTGTTTGGAGTTAATGAAAATGGAGGGAAGTTGGTGAGCCAATTGTTTTTGTTAATGACTGCTTGTATATGAATAAGGATAGACAGAAGCAGTTAGTAGCAAAGTTGGGGAGGATATGTGAAAGGAGAAGACTGAAAGTAATTGTAAACTGAGGTAAAGTGATCAGATGTCCAAGGGGTGATGGCAGAGGTGGGTTGGAGGCGAGTTGAAGGATGAGAGGCTGGAGGAAGTCGAAAGCAGGGAATGGATGAGTGGAGGTGGAACTGGATTATAGAGTAAGGGAAGCAAGTAAATGTCTTGGTGGGGGCGGGGGCATTAATGAAAAATGTCACGAGAAATAAGTATTTGGTTGAATGTAAAGTGAAGACTACAAAGGTCCTTAGGATCAGGGATCTTGAATTAGATATATTTGAAACTAAAAAGCAGATAGTTGACTTGCCCTCATTTTAGAAATTTGAATGTTTTTATAAAGGGGACTGAGTTTACAAAATAAAATAACTTAGCAAACCATTTAATGATGAGAGGTAAAAGGGCCGAGATGATTTGGGTAGGAACAACTGTAGAACTTAATACACCCTGGGTCATGCTTGTGCAAAATATTTTCAGTGGAAGTATTAACTGTTGAAATGGATCATGGCATGATACAGTAATTATAAATGCCCATAGACTAGAGAGAATACAAAGATCATTTCTCTCTTTAGTATTGGCACACAAATCCAATATATGATTTGCCACCTGGCAAATCTTTAATCAGGGGTTTTAGGTTCTGCCTGTTTTTTATGCGAATCATCCATGACTTGAAACCTACTCTGAAAAAAAAAAAAAAAAATTGAACCTTTCATATTTCTTTTTCGAGATGAAATGCTCACTTTTTATTTTTAGGAATCAAAAATGGATGAAGAAGCGGAGAAGCTGCGAGGACAGATTTTGGCAACAAGGAAAGGACAGACTAGTTCTTTGTATCAGAAGCAATGTGAATTAGAAGAAACTGTAAAGAGGTGAGTATCTGAAGTCTTGGAGTGCTTGTGTGATGCTTTTGTCAAGATATGATGCAAGGTATAGGAGACATGTTATAGATATTTGGGTGTAATTCTTTCTCCCTCTATCTCGCTCTCTCTCTCTCTCTCTCTCTCTCTCTCTCTCTCTCTCTCTCTCTCTCTCTCTCTCTATATATATATATATATATATATATATATATATATATATATACACATATATATATATATATATATCACATACATCACATACATATACCAAGGCTTTTTCCCTCTTACTAGGGAGGTAGCCAAAAAGGAAAAGGCATAAAATCATTCCCACCCATTCCATCCCTGAAAACACTCCACACCCCTCCACCCTCCCTCCCATCCCAGCACCTCCCAGATGACGGGCCACCCCCTCACCCCGTCCACCGCCCTGGGTCAGAAGCAGTGTCGCAAGACACAGCACATCCACAGGAAGGGCGCCTCACCAAATCGGCGACCCCCCCCTCTCCGTCCCCCCATATAAAGGAGAAGACGGGGAGAAATCCCTTCGGGCTGCATCAAATTCCACTCACACACACTACCTCACCTCCCATCCCCCCCGTCCATTCCACTTCATGCATCACATCATCTTCCATATACAACCATTCTCCATTCACCCCCGTCTTCCGTCCCCTCCCGTCCCTCCCCAACAGACACTTCCCTCTTCCCCAGAGCCATATATGTATATGTATATATATATTTGATTCTTTCAGTTCAGATATCAATCTTTCTCAGATTGGACATGGTGTATTGGGAGGCAACTGCTTTATAGTATGCTGGGTTTTCAGGTGATCTCGAACATTTATCTCTTGCTTTTTCAAGGTGCTAAAATGGGATGGATGGTTGAGTGTTTTATTTTATAAGGTGGGAAAAGCCTTTGGTGTGTGTGTGTGTGTACATAATACACACACATACAAAACAATAGTGTGTCCAAAAACAATACAAGAATTTAAGAGGAAATTAGATATGGAGAAATACAGAGACAGAACACCATGAGCATAGCTCTCATTCCCATAAGATACAACTAGATAAATACACCCACCCCCACACTCATAAACACACAAAGAAAAAAACAAAAACAAGGAGAATGAAAACCACTCCTACTGTACTCTAGTTTTAGTTGACATAGCTGATTATTACACAGAATTGTATATACTTTCAGCTGTGAAGAACATCAGAATTCAGAACGGGAGAGAATCAAGACTTCCGTGAACTATTTTGTTAAAGTTTGTCATGGGCTAGTAGATAATATCAGAGGACAGCAGGAGGAGATTGAAATTTTCTTGAGGAAGATTACAAAACCATTTGAAGAACTTGAAGAAGATCACAAGACCATTTGAAGAAGCCACAAAAACAGGAGAATGATTTTTTCATATACATATTTTATAGTTTAATATCTTCTAGCTTTCTGTATTTCATGTGCATATCTGTTGTATGAATGATTATATTATTGGATAAAGAAAACTTAGCTGTATATTTCATAATACCAAAGGCTATTTTTCCCTTAAAAGGGACGGTGGCCAAATCACATACCCACCTCATACTCTTTAAAACTCATTTTCTGTCCTCATCACACCACCTTAGGGATGAAGGCTCATCCTTGTCTCAGCCACACTGCCCAGGTCTGAGGTAGTGCAGCAAGACACAGCTACTCTACAGCAGGAACTGGTTTATCCCCACTACTTCATTATATGGCAATCCTCCTGCTTGTCCACTCCAAATAATTGCTGGACCATATAAGAACCTAACATCCCTTCTCTCTTCCTTGCTCAGCAGACAATCCTCATACACCCAAGGCCCCTGTTACCCTGCCCATCTACCTCATCTTTGGTCTTTCTCTCGAGTTCACTCATTCACTTCTTTCCACCTTTTTTTTTTTTTTCTTTCTTTCTTTCTTTCTTTCTTTCTTTCTTTCTTTGCTTATTTCCATATGTCCAGACAGGCACAACAGTCAGATCTACCCTATTGAAGAACTCTTTCAACCCCTGTTTTCTGCCTCACTTCCACATTTCTTACTCTCCATCCTTGTACTGCCCACCATACTTATCAAACACTTCATTTTCACTATACCTGTTCTTTGCTTCATCTTAACCTTGAGAGGGGGATAGCAGAAAATAGGGACAGCAAAAGTAATAAAACAGCTTGGCATTCCTATATAAGTTTGTCTCTGACTTGTATGAATGCAATGTGGCTATGGTCCATATGGATGCCCCTGAAGTGCCCAAGGTGACGATAACATGTAAATCAATACCCTAATACTGGCTATGTATATTATGTAGAAGATGCATGACCAAAGCAGTTTTGAGAAAAATTCTTAAGTTGCAGCTGGCCAATCAGTTTATTGATGTAGCTCGTTCACATTTGATGAAAAACTTGTACCTTGAAATGCAACCAAAACCTAAAGCATTGTTCCATGGGATAATATTCTGAAAATAGTAATTATGAAACTGACAACTCCCTTAACATTTTTCTCAAAACTGCTTTGGTTAATAATTTTTCATCAATGGGTCTTCTACATAATGGACATAACCTAAATATTGGAGTACTATTTCTATATATCAGAGATAGCACATACATACATATATATATATATATATATATTTATATTTATACATATACACACACACTAAGGGCTTTTTCCCCTGCATAAGGGAGGTAGCCAAAATCAAAAGTCATAATTCCACTCCCACCCACTCCACTCCCATTCACCACCCCTCCCTCCCCTCATTTCTTGGCTCTTCCTGGATGACAGGTCATCCTGCATCTCACCCATAGCCCTGGGTCAGAATCAATGCAGCAAGACCCAGCACATCCACAGCAAGGACATTTCATTTAAATGCACACACACACACACACACACTCACACTCACAGGCACATGACTCATTGGTGCAATGGTAGTGATTGCGGCTGCCACTATTGGGGTCCGGGTTTGACTCCTGCCCAGGGCTGAAATAATTTCAGTATTGCTGAGCTGTGAGTCGTTACTCCAGCTCTTGTGGGTGGGGAGTTGGGGTTATGTGTGCGTGAAAGGTCACAGCATTACCCATAGATCGGTCATGTATGAGCTCTGAGCTCTCTTCCGGGAGGGTAATAGCTGTCAACCACAAGTCCAGCACATGGTCTAAGAACATGGTGAATCGCACACCTCCACCCACCCTACCCCTGTGTGTCCCTTCATGCAGAAATGGAGAAGATGGGGAGATATCCCTTTAGGCTGTGTCAAAATATCATTCACATATAACCCCTCCCTAACCCCCTATCCCCCACCCACTCCCTTCCATGCCTCACATCATCATTCATACACAACCATTCTCCACTCACCATTATCTTCTGTCTTCTTCCTTCCTTCCACAACAGACTTCTATCTTTTTCTCAATGCCCCTTTTACCCCATCCATCCATCTCATCCTCAGAGAGAGTACTGGTATATATATGTAGATTGTACCCCAGTACTTGGCTTGCATATTATGTAGAAGATGAATTGATGAATGATTACTAACCAAAGCAGTTTGAAAAAATGTAAAGGGACTTTTCAGTTTCATTATTACTATTTTCAGAATATTTTATAGAATGTGATTTTAGGTTTTGGTTGTATTCTAAGGTATGTTAAGGGTAACTGATATAAATTTATTGATCATTAACTTAATGGAGAAAGTAATATATCTCACTTTTTATGAGGAAACATTATATTATATCATCATGTTTTCTCATTAAAAGTGAGATATTAAGTTAATGATAAATAGATTGATTAATCAGTTACCCCTAATCTTGCTTTCATGGGACCTGTGGATGTGCTCTATTTTTGATAGTGTCAGTAAAATTGCTATGTGATGTTGCTGAAACTCAAAACAATAAAATATTTTAGATAGGATTAATGATTGTATTATTTCCTGCATAGTGGCTGCAGCTTAGAAGACATACTGAAGCAGTGGCTTTGGGCAACTGCAGTATCCTTTTCTAGTTACCTCTTATCAACACATCTGTAAGGTGACACCTACATATATTAAAAATTAGTGCTCTTGTGTACCAAAAGTCCTTTCCTTTATATAAGAGTGGTGCAAAGTCAAAGCATACATCAATCCAAAAACTTGTCCCTTCTCCCTCTCATCTTAGCTCCTCATGGGTGAGGGATCATTCATGTCCTCCCCCCACCACCACATTGCTTAAATCAAAGACAATACCACATCAGAGCAGAGCACAAAAAGCTGAAGTTGGTTTACCCTCACTGCTTCATTGCCAGATGACATCATCCTGAACCCTTGAGAAATATACAGAGCAGTCAAGAAGAAATCCTTCCAGATCACTTGTTTTTACATCCATGTCATTTCATCCATTTATAACACTAGTGTTCCACAAGCAATGCTGCATTGCTTCTGACCTGGGCAATGGGCAGGAGACAAGGATGATCATACCTTCATCCATGAGGAGCCAACTTCCAACTCTCCACTGAACTCTAACAAACTGAATACTAGGTGATCTAAATGTACAACACCTAATTTAGCTTAATGCATGAACAACAGGACACAAAATAGAACAAATCCCCAACATTAACTCCAGCACCTACCCCACTAAGCAACCTCCTCAACAACAACTAACCAACATGCTCACCCTCCTTACAAAAACAAACATGGGAAGTCTTACATAACGGCCCCCCAGACCTTTTCCAGTGAAGATCACCATAGAACTAGAAAAAGTATAATCTGTATACAAAGGCATGAAGAGCTGTGTTTCAGCTGTCAGTGCCTTTAGCCCAGAGTTGCATAAAAATAATGATAGGGAGTCTCTGGAAATTATCCTGAAACAAAAGTTGTGACCTTTACACCCCCACCCCCCACATCTTCAATGAGCAGGGGAAGCTGAACAATGCGATTGCAGCTCCACTGGCTATAAGAAAAAAATTATATACATTGAATATGTAAGACAGATGAGTGGAAGGGTGGTGAGATAAACACAGGTTGTGTTTATCTCGCCAACCTTCCACTCATATATATATATACATATACATATTTTTTATCAACCACAATATTATCTCTCTTGATGGTGCAATTGGCTAAGTCACTAACACTTGTCACGTGCTAGCCCAGGTTCAAGTCCTTAGCCATACCACATTTCAATTTCTGCATGTTGGCCTCCGCAAGTCGACGTTGATGACTTAGAATTAAAGTGTATTGTGGTTGATAAAAATGTATATCTGTTCACTGGGACCCATTCAGTGTTGTATATACATAAACATCAGTTCACATTTTCTCACATAACCCCTCCCTAGTTTATGTTTTTCCTACCAGTACATTAGTACATGCATATAACAATGGCTTTTTCCCCCTTACAAAGGAGATAGGCAAAGTCGAAGGCATAAATCCACTCCCATTCACCACCCCTTCCTCTTTTCTTGGCTCCTCCTGGATGACAGGTCATCCCTGCATCTCGCCCACTGCCCTGGCTCAGAGGCAATGTAGCAAGACACAGCACATCCACAGCAAGGCCACTTCATTTAATCAGCTACCCGTCTCCTCATGCAGAAATGAGAGAATGGGGTGAAATCCCTTTGGGCTGTGTCAAAATATCATTCACACATACATCCTCAGCTCCCATCCCCCACCCACACCCTTCTATGTATCACATCATTCATACACAACCATTCTCCACTCACCCCTATCTTCTGTCTTCTCCTTTCCATCCTCAACAGACATTCCTCTCTTTCCCAATGGCCCTTTTACCCCATCCATCCATCTCATTCTTGGTCACCCCCTTATGTTCACTCTTTCCACCTTTGCCTTCCACACCCCTTTTACTAATCTTTCTTCACTCATTCTTTCCATGTATCCAAACCATCCCTGTACTATTCATCAACCCTGTTTCCTAACACCCTTTCCACTCCCGTTCTCCTCCTCACCTTCTGGGTAATGGGGGTGAGGATGTATATGTGAATGATATTTTGACACAGTCCAAAAGGATTTGCCATCTCTTTTCTGCATGAGGGAACAAGGGGGGGGGGGGGATCACCAATTTAATGAAGCAGCCTTGCTGTGGATGTGCTGTGTATTACTATTTTGCTTCTGACCCAGGGCAGTGGGTGAGATGCAGGGATGACCCATCATCCAGGAGAAGGGAGAGGGGTGAATAGGAGTAGAGTATGTAGAGGACTCAGCCCACCACTCACCACAGCAGGGTGAGGGATGGCACCTCACCATCTCCCCTTTCGAGGCAACCCCCAGGTTCTTGGGGGCACACCCACCCCCTGGTGCCGCCTGCAGTTCAGTGGTACCCCTGCCCTCTCCTGAGATATGGATGCCCCACTACTATTAATGGCATCACGTGGACGACAAAGTGTACATGAGTTGTCCCGGACCACCTGCTAAGTTGAGGTCCGAGTGGGTACTAGGTCTGCAAATCAAGAGAGAATTAAAATAGAGCTAAATCCAGTATAAATTTCTGGTGGGCTCTGCTTATGGACACCTGGGAGATTCTCTCCCTCTCCAATGACGACTGACCACCCTTTTTATCAGCGGAGCTCAGGAGGCTTTGAATGGATACTGTGACTCTCTCGATGATGAGAAGTCTGGGTAGTGGTGAAATCAATGACGAGGATTATAAGCATTGCTGGTCATGCCACAACAGTGGGGTCCGCCTCAAATGGCAGGGGTGGGGGGTAGCTGTAGGCATATCTAGCCAGCTACAGCACACCATTAAAAGATTTACTCCAGCTGATGAATGTATATTGCAAGTAAAGATGAAGTATGTCCTTTTTATTGCAATATATTCAGATTCCTTAGGGTTTACGCCAGAATCATACAATGATGCTCTTAACAAATTTCTGAAGTTAAATATTTTATGGCAGACATGTGGGTAGGTCAATGAAGAAAGGGAATTATATTGGTATGAGTTTAATTGTAAAAAAAGTGTATAATAATCTATCTTTTTAAACACTTGGTCCCTTTCAAGATGACTTTTTTTATTTCATAGAAGATATATCACCCATAATATATAGTATCACATCATGTCATAGTATGAATAATGTTATTAAACACACACACACTGCTGAAAGATACAAAGGCGGGTCACCATGAGCATAGCTCCCTTCCTATGTAATACAACTAGGTAAATACAAACATACACACACACACATACACACAAAGTGCAGGAGTTATATCAGGTCCAAATCTAAAAATGAAAAAAAAAAAAAGGAGAGAGGGATGGAATAATGGAAAATCAGAAATATTGGATGGCTATTCAGGGAAATTCACTCTAATTTTACATCAAGCAACAAAGGAAAGAAAAAAAAAATGGAAGTGTGTGTCATGAAAGTAAAAAAAAAAAAAAAAAAAAGAGAGAGAATCTTTTGCCAGGAGAAGAGGAGACTCCACCAGCAGACACTAAGTAGCTGCTATGTACTTGGGATACTAGGGCAGGTAACAGTCAGTATGTTAGAAATAGTGCATGTCCATGAGAAATCATATTTAAGTCACAATTCAAGGCAAACAATATAGCTGTGGATGTGCTGTGTCTTGCGACACTGCTTCTGACCCAGGGCAGTGGACAAGGTGCAGGGATGACCCGTCATTCAGAAGGTGCTAAGATGAGAGGGGTGTGGAGTGTATTCAGGGATGGAATGGGTGGGAATGATTTTATGCCTTTTTCTTTTTGGCTACCCCCCTTGTAAGGGGGAAAAAGCCTTGGTATATGTATGTATGTATGGTTAGCAAAGAAAGACAAGTTTGTAAATACTTGGGTAAATAATGCTATTGAAGAAGAGAGATAACAAGAAAGCTTATTAAAGAGAGCAAATGTTAAGGACAAGAACAGAAGTAAACAAGAGAAACTGAAAATTTTTGAGTTTGAAAAACCAGAAACTTGGGAAATTGTATAAGGACATGAAGAGAACAATTTTGTTCAGGAAATGATTGATTTGATTTTATAAAGACATGAAGAGAAACACTGTTCAGATGATTGATTTAACGTTGTGAACTTCCCACTATTGGGAGGCTAGGACGTTGCCCCATATAGAGGACTTTGTAGCGTTGAATTTGATGAACCATACCGTTGGTCTAACTCACTTGCAGAAAGGTTCGAACTGCCATCACTTCAATCTCTGGTGCAAATAGCAATGCTCCAAATGCACTCGTAGATAAGGCAAGAACATTTCTAGTTGTATATGCACATGTGGATGGGATAATTGAAGGATGGCATAGTTCCACATGACTAGAACATAGCTAATAGAGTACAAATCCACAC
>NC_134811.1:11666482-11691482 GCF_046742065.1 Oratosquilla oratoria
ATGTGAAGCGAGTCCAGAAGGGGGAGCTTATTCGCAAGTGCGAGGAGCTTGGTTCCGGCTCCCCGGTACCGGTAAGGCGTGGCGGCACCTCCCACGATGGGCGCGTTGATGGTCAGGTTCCTGAGGGAGGGACACCTGTTTGCCAACAAGTAACACTCGTCATTGCGCATATCGTACAGGGTCTTACTGTCGAGGTGTAAGGACTCGAGGGCGAGGCGGTCGCATTTGGTTAAGACGCGGAAAATGACGTTCTTGCAGTGGGACCCGTAGCCCTCCTCGAACAGGTTTGTCCTCCAGTCCAAACATACGAAGCGGATGTCTGGGTAGAAGGCCAAGAGGAGGACATGAAACTCTTGTGCTACGGCGAGCGAGCCGTACCCGAGCTCCATCTCCCGCAGTTTGGGGAAGGACCTCGAGATGTCCGACTTCCTGTTCTCCCGAAGGGCGGAGTAGATCTCCTCCTTGGAGGCGCCGAGGAAGAAGGCGGAGCAGAAGGCTTCGAGGGAGATAACCTGCCAGGGAAAGCTGTGCAGGAGGAAGAGGCTCTCCAGACGAGGACAGGCTGACCCTAAAGTCACCAAGAACTCGTCCGTTATGTTTATGTGGGAGACCGTGATCGAAGTGAGGAAGGGCGCCCTGTGGAGGATCGCCTCCGCGACCACCGGGTACATGGCGCCATAGAGACGCAGTCCCTCCGTCGGATAAGGCCCCAGGAGGCAGATCAACCTGGCTGTCCACCTCTCCCACTTGCAAGGCACGACGCAGAGGCGGTCCTTGTCGCCGAAGTCCCGGTCTACGAACACCTCCGTCAGGAGCACCAACCGGAGGAGGAGGCTCGCCAGGTGGACGGGGAAGTCCGAATCGTATTTGGGGTTGACGTCGGTGTGGAGGTCGAGGGCGTGCTGCAGTTCACGACCCACTTGGGAGCTCCTCCGGGGCAGAGTCTCCCACCAGCTTCGGACGGCGTTCAGGTGGCGCTGGAAAAAGAAATGGAAAAGTCTTGAAATGTCCATCACCGAGAAGAGACCACGTAAGGGAAGGGGCTATCCCTTAGATTCTCTGATCCCCTCCTTTATATTTAAAATATCAATGCAATAGTGGCGGTTTATTCCTCATCAAAATAGAACATATAACCTAAATAATGGCAAGGATTTTATTAGAATGTACAGCATACAGGTTATTATGTAATCATGTAGTCGTAAAACTATGGGTTCATCAATGAATAACGCATCCATGCTTTCCAAATATATTTTGCATACATGTATTCATGATACATGTATACATAAATACATGCACAGAATATGCGCGCACACACAGTATATATGTAATACATATATATATATATATATATATATATATATATATATATATGATACACCGGACTCAGAAATAGATACTTTAATCCCAACTTTTCGAACCCTGTTCGGGGTGCGTCCTCAGGGTTACAATGGTGAGGCAGTTAGATCCTCCTTTATATACAAGCATAAACACATAAAACATGTGGTTCACACGGAGAGGACCGTGGGAACCCCGTCACTAGGTCGGGCTACTCTCGCCCATCCCTTCCCACGAACCTCCTGTGATCTAATGTCCGGGAGCTGACCTGGAGTCCCGCGAAGGGGGTCGGGGTTACCATGTCTCTCACATCCGGAAATCTCTTAGTGGCTAAATGTCACCATCCTACTCTTGGTCACGCAATCACCTAAATCCTCGCTTGCTGCCGGATGTTTGCCCTTGCCCTTATGTAGATGGGGTTAAGTGTGACGGATCTGTTGATGCTGTCATTGTCGCTGGCCCAAGCTTCCAAAAACAGCCTGCTATCTTTTTTGCTGTTCTTGTACAAGACATCCGCGCCCTGTCACTCACATTCGTGCTGATGTTCCCCGTAATATGTGAATATCGTCGAATTCGATTCCTTCCTGTTCACAGCTCTGCCTTGTTCTTTTGTAATTGAATTGTTCCCCATTGAGTAATTCATTGATGATCTCTTTGATTATTTACTCATTTCTAATACATTATATTTTTTGGCATTAAAGTTCATCTTCCACGTTTGACTCGATACATATTTAGATATTGTAAAAAAAAATAGTCTTCCCCATTCTTTTATTTTTCTTATGACCTTCCACGTTTGACTCATTGCATATTTATTGTCTAGATATTGTAAAAAAAAATAAATACAGTCTTCCTCATTCTTTTATTTTTCTTATGATCTTTGCTTTATCTACAAACACAATGTAGCTTGTACTTTCCATCATGTCCGAGGATTAGGATTAGGAGGACAAAAGGAGGAAGAGTGAAATGAGAACGAAAAAATAAAGGAGGAAGAGAAGACGATCGATAGACAAAGGCACAAGAAACAGACGAGTACAGAGATAAAACTAGGGAACAGGAAAGGCTATTAAGAAAGGTTGAAATGAAAAATTCGAAGAAGAAACTAGAAGACGAAGAAGAAGAAGAAAATGAATCGATCACCGAAGTCCTCGTAAGCATGACAGTGCAAATACTCGAAACTCGTGACAATAAGAAGAGGCTTCTGTTTTCACTTCCGTCATCCAGCAGCAGTGATTTCTTAAAAAAAAGAAAAAAAATGTAAGTCTAAACCTCGAGGCCGCTTCCAAAGTCGCCTCGTCACGCTCAACTCGTTTCCAGAATGAGACTGCAGATAGTATCCGAAATTCTATATTCCGTAAAAGGAGAAGGGTTTGCGTCAAGAAGCGCCTTGCTGCGACTGAAGCCTCCATGAGTACTTACAGCAGGGCAAGTGGCAGTCACCCGTGACAGACGGGGATTGAACGGTGTAACGGAGGCTTAACAAGCTACATAACTGTTGTTCTGAGTTTCACTGACTGTAAACCTGTAGCCCCACAAAGCAGCTCGCAACGATCTTTGGCTCTTCCCACAGATCTTGATGGCAAGATACTTTGGACGGGACGGTGATGTCTGACTGAATTAGTGATAGCAGTAACAGGACGTGGGAAAAAGTCGCCGGATGTCATTTCTCCTTATGTGAAAAGGTGGAGGAAATGCAGACGAAAATGACTGAGAGATATTGGGCAGACACCCCCTCTGGCCCACATCTCCAGAGGGAGGTGAAGTTGTTGTCGGGTTTTGGAGCCGGGGTGCCTCTGGGAGACGATTCTTTCCAACGTCCGTCTCGCACAAGCCACTACCTCAAGTATAACCTTGGAGTCTGATTGGCACTGTGTCACATGAACCCCTTCGCTCCTGTGACGAACTCTTGGGCCAGGCAGTTCCATCAGCCGGGGGAAAGAACAATACTGTAGCGAAGGGGCTAAGATTCCCAATTTTTACACACACACACACACGCACAGATGGGGGAGAGAAAGAGAGAGAGATGAGGGGAGAGAGAGACAGAAACAGAGAGAGAGATGGGGGAGAGAAAGAGAGAGGGAGAAAGATACAGAAACACACAGATGGGGAGAAAAAGAGAGAGAGAACGGAGAAAGAGAGAGAGACATCAACAGAAAAAAAACATACAGATAGAGAGACAGACAAATAAATAGTAAGAAAGACTGAATCGTGATGGCATGTTGGGGAATCCAGTCAGTTCTTCATGATTAGCTTTCACACAGCAAGTGAAAACAATGGCTTTCAATCTTGACCTTCGATTCAGAGATATTGGAAACACACTTCTTCGCAAAACTCACTCGCTCACCACAAAGACTCCAAGATTCGTTTCTCAAAATGACATCGATAATCATTCATCATAACGGCGCTAAAATTAAATGCGAAAAGAAGACTCGATAACCAAGAATCCATGTCAATAGCGTTAAGAATGACCTTGAAGTCAGACCTTACCAAGGGGTAGTACCTCAGTCTGACGTCACAACTGACCGTGTCGTTATATATTACTGTGACGATGTAACTTATGACGTCATACCGCTTGCTAACGGTACAACTCAAGATCATGTTACGGGTCATTATGATGTCACAAGTCACTTCAACATCACCGTAACGTTAGAACTCGTGATGTCACAACTTCCCTTGACGTCTCAATTCACAATGACGTCACAGATCACCATGACGATAAAAATTAATATATCCACCACGACGTAAGAATAATAAACTATCTTAGAACTCATCACGAAAACGTTAAAACTCATCGTAATGATGTCAGAACAAATCCTAGTTAAGTCATAACTCATTACATCGACATTAGAAGTTTACTCACCACAGTGAGAGGAAATAGCCGCAAGAGTGCTCACGACGGCTGTGTTAGGACTCACCAAACGCCTCGTATATCAGAACCTACCATCACATCACAACTCACCACGATGACGTCGGTCGTGCTCTCCCTGTCACCATGGAGATGTTCGACGGGAGGCGGCGTCAACATATTCATTCCTAGGTCACCACCGCCGTAAGTCTCCCTCAGTTCGATCACGTCGAGGGATTCGGCGATCCCGCAGGCGTCGCAGTGCCTCGGGACGGCCACGGTGGTCGTGTGCACCCCGGAGCCCTCCCGTCGCCTCCTCCGCTTGGCGTCGATGGTCGTCCTCACTTTCTCCCGGAGGAGGACCACGAGCCGTCGCGTGAGGACGGACGCGGCCAGGCTTTGCATGGACCGCGGCTGACGGTTGGTGCTCATGATGACGTCACAGCGCGGCAGGGAATGGGCGGGGCGAGGTCGAGGGTTGGGGGGAAGACCCAGAAGGTGGTACCAGGGGGAGGAGGGCGGCCTTGCTATACGCCGCACCTCGAGCCACCCGCGCCCCGAAAGCACACCAGGTTAGTTGTCATCTCAACCAATTTCACGCATGAAGGGTCGACGGCTGTATTCTGAGCTGCGGAAGACAAAAGTTTGGTTACACATCTCATACATACGACAGAAATGTATCTGTACACATCAAATATCGGACTGAACCATGGTCGACTGGTAAATATCTCCATTTAATCCTACGGACTGTAGTTTAATTAAATTCATGACAACTAATAAACATTATGAATTTGTGTATCTTCGACAGGAAGACATAGTAGGATGTTTCCCGTATGTATGGGATATGGGGCAACCTTTTTAAGCGCGCGTGCCAAAATCGGCCAATATTCGATATCAAACGTTTCTACGTACATACATATACCAAGGCTTTTTCCCCCTTCCAAGGGAGGTAGCCAAAAAGGGAAAGGCATAAAAACACTCCCACCCATTTCATCCCTAAATACACTCCACACCCCTCCCACCCTTCCTCTCATCTGAGCACCTCCTGGATGACGGGTCATCCCTGCACCCTGCCCACCGCCCTGGGTCAGAAGCAGTGTCGCAAGACACAGCAAGGCCGCTTCATTTAATCGGCGACCCCCCCTCTCCGTCCCCCCTTGCATATAAGGAGAGGACGGGGAGAAATCCCTTCGGGCTGCGTCAAAATTTACTCACACATACTACCCCCCCCCCCGCACATTCCTCCTCATGCAATCACAACATCATCCATATACGTGCCAAATGAAATTGCTGGAAACATTTGTTTACTGTCTTTTGAGTATTGGTGGAACCTTTAGAAAAAAAAGGTAAACAAAAGAAAATTGTAAGTGTAATTTTTATCTCTGTATCACTGCCCTGGGTCAGAAGCAATGAAGAGACAGCACATCCACAAGGCATTATGCACACACACACACACACACACACATATATATATATATATATATATATATTATAAAGAACTGAAGATTAACTTATTTGTTGAGTTTTACATTTCAACTCCATTTGGTTATTTTCTTAGGTGTCTGTGTATCGTGTGCCGTAAACAAGTCGTTGGACGCGTGACAATGGTTGTCCAACCTTGGGATATATGGGGAAGGGGGAAGCTTTTGAGGACCGTCAAAATTTTTTAAATAGTAGAGCTTGTGTTAGGGTTGGAAATGGAAAGAGTGACAGGTCTGAGGTAAAGGCAGGGCTGCGCCAAGTTGTATAATGGTTGTTTAACATGTACATGAATGGGGTAGTACGCGAGGTGAATGCGAAGGTGAGGGCTTGGAGACAGTAAGTGAGAGTAGAGGGAAATGGTAGATGAGCCAGTTATTGTTTATAGACGAACATGCTGGGACAGAGGAGGGTCTAAGTTAGCTAGTGGCGTAGTTTGGGAAGGTATGTGAGAGAAGAAAACTGAAAGTAAATGTGGGCGATAGTAAGTAGGAGATTAGATATGTTTGGGATGAAGTGCTTAATAAGTATGGTGGGGGACGAGGATAGTGATAAATGGGGAGCTGAGGAGAGCAGGCGTGGAAAGAGCTGTCACATAGGGATGATCTAAGAATACAAGGGTGGTTTGGATATATGGAAAGAATGAGTGAAAAAAAAGTTTAAAATAGTGTGGAAGGCAGGGGTGGATGGAGTAAATTTGATTGGAAGACCGAGAATGGGATGGATAGATGAGATAAAGGGAACTTTGGAATGTCTGTTGAGCATGGAAGAGAGGGCAAGAGATAGGTGTGAGTGGGAAGCAATTGTGAATGGGATATAAATTGACGTGGCCCAAAGGAAATGTTTCTTTTTCTCTGTATTTCTTGTGAGTGGGCAAGTGGGGGGGGGGGCGGCGGTCGCCATACAAACTAGCTTCGGCTGTCTGGCCTTGCTGTGGTGTTGTGTCTTACTGCATTGCTTTTGACCCGGGCAGTGGGCGGGGGTCAGGGATAGTCCTTCATCCTCAAGGAGCCTAGATAAAAGAGGTAACAAATGAATGATGGATGGATATGAGATGTGTGAAGAGTGGGTGCATACCTTGGCTGGCAACGTCCCTTATAAGGGAGAGGCCCTTTAGTATCTGTATCATTAACTGTTATTATTGCCTTGTCAATTTTCGTGTTGATCGTCTAAGACTGCAATGGAACAACATTAGTTCTTTATCCCATTCTAATCAGTATAGATGTGATTTTTGTATGTAGGGGCAAGTCGTATATAGGGGCGACATGTACAGTCACTACTGAGAAAAAAAATATTGCCAGTATAATGACACGACAATACCTCAGAAATTTGCCTTACGAAGAGAGGCTTAGGCACCTTAACTTACACTCTGGAAAGACGCAGATCGCGGGTGATCTAATAGAGGTGTTCAAGTGATCAAAGGCTTTAACAAGGGTGATGCAAACAACGTCATCATATTAAAACAACAGGGCAGGACTCGCAGTAATGGTTATAAACTGGACAAATTTATATTTAAAAATGAAATAGGCAAGAATTGGTTTACTAATAGGGTGGTTGGCGAATGGAATAAACTTAGTAACCATGTAGTAAGCGCTGAAACTATCAGTTGTTTTAAGAAACGATTAGACAACTGTATGGATGGGGATGACAGGTGGTGTTGGATACGGAGCTGCAGTCTCTTGCAGTCTCCTTCATTCTTATGTTCTTATGTTTATGGTTAAGTTTTCCCGCGGAATATGTTTCCACGAAATCCGATGTCTTTACTCTGCCAATGTTATTGTAAAATTGTATTTCACCCTTATCCTCATATTACTTCATATAAAACTATTTATTTTTATAATAATCATTATAATTTTATCCTTGTATAATAACCAAACCTATGTACATACATATATAAGACTGTATTTGCATATATAACCTTTTCATCATCCACTCGGGAGTGTGTACTAAGATGTACAGAGATTCACCAATACTGTCTTACTTCGCGGCACACGAATCAAGCAAAGTGAATTCTCACTTCCTTCATCTTCAATATTTCTTAATTCTGGCCCTCCAGCCCCCCTCCCCATCTTATCTTTCCTGTCCTTAACATACTACAATTACAGACATTTCCTACACATATCTTTCCCTCGCTCACATTAACAACTTTTAATAATTATCGATTATCACATTAACTGGAAAAAATCAAGACCACCTGCCCTCTGGAAGTGATTACCAGGTAACATTTTTGTTTTATCGTAGGTTGATGTAATATTTCGAGTTACTGAAATAGTGTCCCATGGTTGAGAATAGGTCATGGTTCATTTGGTATATTTGAGTACAAACAGTGGCCAAATAAAAAAAAATGTCTCCTTGACGTTTGAAAGAAATTTCTGTTGCCGAGCCGTGTTCGAAGGCGAATCTTGAATATAATTTTTTTTTCAAAATAAGTGATAAAACATTACAAAAACGTTTATTTGTTGAGATAATGATTAAATAACATACCACATATTCTTCAAATATATGTTGTTAAGTTCAATTGAAATTACATTTTAGATGCAATATGAAGTGTCAAAGTGTGTCGTACCACACTCAACATGGGTCGCCCCCGTTTAGTTGATTTTGCATCTACTGTGATTTCTCAGTTCAAAAACCGAATTCTAAGAAATATTTTCCCACTAATAGTACGACTCACCCCGATATTACCCTATTTATGTTTACATTTAGTTGAATACACAATCGGATCAGATCAGTGGAGAGAATACACCTGGAAAAATATATTTTTCGGAAGTGCACACCTACGCGATATAGTATTAGAAAATTAAATATTAATTTTGTAAATTATAATACATCAACGTAACATACGTTTTTCTTGTCGGAAATTAATAAAAAATGCTAAAAGCATATACACTAACGAACATAGACCCCTAGAAGGACTGGTAAGTCCCCTGCTCGGCATCTATAAGTTAGCCCCAAATCGAAACGGGTCTGAAAAAAAAGGCCAAAAGGCTATAACTTACCGAGCATGTGTGTCTGCCCCACATCTATCATAACTCTTACTTCCTTCCATTTCATTCTCTCCTTCCACTAAACTCCCAAATCCCCCCTCCCTTCCTCTCCCCCATCTTATTTATCCTGCCCTCTAACTAATCTTGGGTCCCATCATTTTTCACTACAAATGCATGGTAGAGCATTCTTTTTAGTGTCTATTAGGGGGTTTTAAAGGACAAGGAATTAATCTTTTATAATTTCAACTTTCTACAATGTCATCTAAAGGTCATAGGAAGTTCAAATCACATTAAAAAAAGGCTATATCAGCCAAAATATTGTATATTTTCTCACTTAGAATAATGAAGTACACACTGTATGTTGCAGTATGTAACATAATATATGATAATACACAGAAACACATGTACAGCACTATGAAACAGCTTGGTACAAAACTACTTATCGATATAGAAAACGGTGTTATTTTTTTCCATAAGTTTCTCCTTCCTTCTGAAGCAGCCGAGCTGTCTATCTTTGTCACTTTTATCAAGTACAAATGCTTTTAAAAGAATATTTGCTAAAGTAACACAAGCTCCTTTAAGTCCAGCCATTGGGCTGTCAATACAAGATAAATATTTACTCAGATGATATCGGCAGCAATACAAGTTGCACTCTTCAACAAGTCTGTAAACTGAGTGTACGAAATGTACTGTTGAGAGCAGAGGTACAGTTAGCCCACCTCTACTTAGATTCATGAGAAAATGTGAATTAATACGATCTTCATCGTCATGCTTAGTTTCAGCACTTACAATATGAGCTTGAAATTTGTGTTCCAAATGTCCAGCTAAAAAAATAACTTTATGTTTGACAGTATCACTAGTCTGAAGTAGGTTTTCAGAGTCAGCTATAGTGATGTCAACTTGATCATCATCAATGTAAATGTCAGAGGTGCAAGGCACGTCATGAGACTGGTGTGGCACTCGTATTTCAAAAGCGCATGGAGGTTCTTGGAATATGCAGCTGCCTTAATATCAACAACGTCAATATAGAAATTACCCCCACTGCGTTGTCTGGCTTGGCCAAAAAACTTTTTATGGGCATCATCTGCAACACCAGGTAGTACATATTAGAAGTTGTGATGTGTCAGTAACAACTCTGCAGCTTCAACGTTGACTCTTGTAGACACCACAAAGGCCTCTGCTGTTTGCTTTGTGAGCTTTTGCGTCCGACCCCGTCCACCTGACCATGCACAAGTAGATATAACTTCACAAGTATCATTAAGTTCCTTGAAGCTGGTGCAGTTCTTGGTCCACGGTTGACGACACTCATCACGCATGTTGATACCAGAATACCGATCTTTCACATTCATCATGTGAAACCAATTAGTGATAAGTTCAACAAAAATGATGGTTCCCTCATTAATGTCAAGTTTATCCATTAGAGTTGAAAGAGCAGCAACAGTCTTATCGTGGAAGATGTGGCAAATAAAAGGCACGCTTTGTAAGGGAGTAGGGTAAACAGCTGTGTATGTTATCTTGGTAAGACGGATTTTGTTTTTCCGGTCATCATTGTACAGTGCTTCAATGTCTTTCCATCGTGCAACATATGCTTTTCCATCGGTTGTGAATGAGTTCCTTATTATGCAGTTATCCAGTTATTTCTTATATTTTTAAAAGAATGAACATAGTCAAACACAAGAAAGGCATAAGAATTGATAGTGTCTATAAATACTTTACCAGGGCCACCCAATTTAACATAACATGCAACATTTGTATTGCAATTATCACATACACAAGAAATTATAGTTCCACCAGCTTTGTTAACCACTACAAAAGCTTCTAGTAGAAGTTCCTTGAGTTGATCCGAATCAAGTTTTGCAACAGGGTTAATGCTTAATATATATTTAGGGCCACCATGATGGCAGACAACCTCAACCACCAAAGCATGTGTTGCGAGAACTTTGGAATCACCAGAAGCATTTTGAGCATAACCAATGATACTACTTTGGTGTATGGTTCATTTCTATAGTTGCCTCGACAACCATAAACAATACACTTCTTCGGCACTGTTTTGTCAGCAGAAAACCCTGAAATGGAAAATGTGTTTAAAAATCAGTTATATTGATGTATAGATAAATAGAAGCACTGATAAATAGATAGATAGATACTTCGAAGTCGTATCACAAGATAACAAGTATATAACACACCCTCTCACTACTAGATTAAGCGTCAACGAAATAATGGGGAAAGACACCCCCACGATTTTTTGTTCCGAAAAATCGCTGAAAATGAGCAACAAACCACTTCAGTTCTCAGCGACCACGTGCACATCACGTGCACTGTTTGTAACGAACCTCCGCTTGTGTTAGATTATATATCTATCTATCTATCTATCTATCTAAAGAGAGAGAGAGACGTAAAACATATACCTTTTCAGTATTTAAGGGGTTTATAACATCATGAAGTGGTGGGCTGGTAGTGGGACCCAAGTTCCGTACTCCGAGAGCGCTAGTTACCAGTCCTTCTATTTAAGGGGTCTATGCTAACGAATGAAGCTACGATCATAGGGTCGAGACGCCATGTTGTCTGTCCAGTTCCGCTAAAAACAAATACACTACCGAACAAAGCTGTGACCATAGGATCTGGAATACGCCTTCAGTACTTCCGTATCACTTTGTTAAAACAGTGCTACGGAGCTGAGATTCGTGCATTTCTTAAAGCTATGCAACCCCTGTACATCCCACAGTTCGATCAAATACCAAAACCGGCCGTCAACATCCCTGATGACGACGACGACGACGACGACCCTGATGACCTATAGAATTACAGGCATCGCATCACTTAATGTAGGTTAAGTTAGGTTAGGTTACAATAGACGAATTTATACTTTCATTTCTTTGACCACCGCATCAAAACAAAGATGGCGTCTCAAGCAACCCCAGCTGCTCCGTTTCTAAGCTTTTAGCAAGCTTTTCTGTTATTGATTCCCGCCAAGAAAAACGTATATTATGTGGATATATTACAATTTACAAAATTAACATTTCATTTTCTAATGCTATATCGCGTTGGTGTGCACTTCCGAAATTAATAAAACAAAAATGAGGGAAATGTGTCTTAACGTTAAAGTACGGTTCCAATTGTCTGCTCGATAGAATCTAGAAACAGCTTGAGACTCAGGTCGGTTTCCAGCAGATGGCACAGACAGAACCCAAACTACGTAGCGAAAGCTTGCGTGGAGCAGTGGGTACCGTTTCTGCTTTATACACGTTAATCCCAGGTTCGATTTCTGGTAAGTTGTTCCCATCACACTTCCCTAACTTCTCACCCGTTTTCTGTCATGGCGGACATCAGAAGTGTAGTGGACCAGTGTCGCGTTTCAGTATCAGCACCAAGTCAATTTGGTCGAGCTTATTACACTGGTTTCAGACTACATTCACGACCACAAGCTATTTCGACACATCCACAAATGTCACATGCATTCCCCATTTTCCATAAAACATGACCGATCCAGATGAAGCCACGGTGGTGAGGTACAAAGGGTGTGTCGTTCTCAAGGAGATAGGAAGGTTTTGCAGTGAACCATTAAGGCTGGAGACACACACACACGCGCGCGCGCGCTACAAGGTGGTCTGAATGACTTGTCTCCTCCGAAGAAAAAATGTCATGTCATTCTCACAACATCGTTGCGACTGATGCAAGGCGGCGGGCGAATAAGTAATCTGACGTTCAGATTGTTTCAAGCAGTTAGTTGTTGGTTATATGATCAAAAGTTAGTGATCCAGAGTGTTAGATAGACGGAAAGACGGACAGATAGATAGAGAAGAAGAGAGAGAGAGAGAATGAGAAAGAATCGTCACCGTGTCCTTTGTAAAATTTTACCGAGATAAAAAAGAAAAAGAAAATACAATCTTTTGTATAATTATGAGGTATCTTTTGAACGCACTATCCCGACCAGGAATACGGATAACATAATTACATGCACACAATAATCTAATAACTTTAGAGGTATTCATGTGAACAAGAGCCACACAGCATTGTTTAAGCTAGAAGTTAAGCTCTATTCACAAAGGAATGTTCAGCCATCATTTAACTGTTGTTATCCCTACTTTCCCCCTGTTCCCTTTAAATATCTTCTTTTACACTCCCAAGCCTCCACCTTTTCATTTCACTATGCTCCTGTGAGGAAAGGGGTGAAAATTGTGCCAAAAAAAAAAAAAAAAAAAAAAAAAACTCCGGAAGGAAGACTTCAACTAGAGGCCTAGTATTTGGCTCTTTGAATGTACGTAGATGTGGAACAAAGAAGAGCAAAGAGGAGAATGGTAGCGTGTTTGTGAGAACTGAGTGAACCTAAACAAAGAGGAAAGGTGAATTCGAGTTTGGGAGTACAACTCGTGTACCGGGAGTGGAGAGGGTGATGAGGGATTTTTTAAAATTCTCTTTATTAATTTATTTATTCATCTGTCTATTTTTTATAATTAGATTAGTGGAAGGAGGTGTCATCAATACCATTGTGGGTAAAATGAGGATATCCAAAAAAAAAAAAGACATGCACAACGTTTCGCTTGTCACAACTTTACCAAGTCCATACATTGTATTTCTTTCGATAGACTTGTCGGTGA
The DNA here is from genome assembly GCF_046742065.1 of Oratosquilla oratoria. Classification (NCBI taxonomy): domain Eukaryota; kingdom Metazoa; phylum Arthropoda; class Malacostraca; order Stomatopoda; family Squillidae; genus Oratosquilla; species Oratosquilla oratoria. The sequence goes on from NC_134811.1 coordinate 11,679,724, forward strand.
CTACCAATTACATATAAAATGAGAATAGGCTGAGAAATACGGATGCTTGCAAGTACATATGGCCCTGACAGTAATAAAAGTGAGGAGAGGGAAGAGTTTTGAAATTATTTATACGACTGTGTGGAGAGTTTTATAAGGAATGCGAATATTATAGTGTTGGTGGATTTAAATGTTAGGGTAGGATTTGAACCAGTAAATAAAGTATGGTGGACCAGGAAGGAACGAAAACGGAGAGATGTTGGAGATATACACTGAAAGAGGATTGATGACTGGGAAAGCAGTGTTCAAGAAGAAAGGCGTACATGAGCGTAAATAGCCGAGGATGGTTCGTGGAATGGTAGTCGAGTATTAATGAATTATGTAATGATGGTTGGAAGATTTTTTGGACGTGGATATTAAAGGGTACAGAGCAGTGGAGTGTTTGACTACTATCTGGTGGAAACAAATGAGTGGATGTTTGATGGAAGGGGGGTGGGGCAGAGAAGCTGAAAGTTAAGTGAGTTAGAAGAGAGAGGATGAATTCCAGGCAAATTTGAGAGATGTATTGAATATAAAAGAAATGGGGGGATATTTTTTTATGCATTTTAAGGAGAAAGTATTGAAGTATGCAAAACTGATGTGACGATGAGACGAGAGGGAAGAGTAGCGAGTGATGGAATGAAGAGGTGAATGTAATGTTGTAGGAAAAGAAGAGTGCATGCGGAAAGTAGTTGCAAAGAAAAATGGCGAAACAGAGAGGTAGACTGTTGAGGATGAAAACAAGGTGAGAGAGGCCAGAGAAAAGAATATGTGAGGCGGAAGGTGTTTGCCTGAGAATTATAAGATTAATAAAAAAAAAATTTGGAAGGGAGTGAAAAGAGTGCTCAAGTAGGGTAGAGAGTAGAGGGTAGGAGGAGCAGATGGACAATTTTTGATGGAATAGAAAGGTGTGAGAGGGAAACGGGCGGAGTATTTGAAAGAAATGTCGACTGTAGAGGAGGACAGGGATGGTGTGACTGTGGAGGTGGGGAATGCTAAGAGAAAGACACTGATGGGTGAAGATAATGATACAACAATTGCTAAAGAGGAAATATACAAATAACTGTGGAAAACATGAAAGCTACAAAGGCATCTAGACTGAATGAATGCCATACGAATTGTCTGACAAAAGATGGCGTGGTAATAGTGAATGACTGGTGAGATTGTTCAATGTGTGTCTATGAGAAGGAAGTGTCATGTATAGTCCTAATATCCATAGGGAAAGGAGACAAGCGTGAATGTAGTAGCTTTAGAAAAATAAGTCTGTTGAGTGTGGTCATTGAGACGTATGGGCGTGTAATGATTGCGAGGATTAGGAGACAGAGGGAGGGAGTGGTTGGAAAAAAGTAGAATGAACTTGGGGAGAGGAAGAAGGTGTGTAAACTGACATTTTGCAGTACCTCATATATATAATGACCATTTAACAAAAAGTAAGGGTGTTTTGGGGGCTTTTGTGGGCTTTCAAAAGGCGTATGATAGGGTTAACAGAGAAGCTTTGTGAACTGTGGTATAAATATATGGTATGAAGAGTTTGTTAGAGTCAGTAAAAAAAAAGGCATGTGTAAAGATCGGAAATAGAGTAAAAGTTTGAGGTGAATGTGGGGGTGCGTCAGGGTTGTGCGATGTCGTCATGGTTGAACAATGTGTATATGGATAAGATGATAGGGGAGGTAAACGCAGGAGTGCTAGGCAGAGTTTTGGGATTAATAAGGGAGAAGAGGAGGATAAGGTAAATGAACGAATTGTTTGCGAATGAGACTGCGCAGACTAAACCAGTTGGTGACTGAGTTTGTAAGGGTTTGTAAGGAAAGATACGGGCAAAATTGAAATGATGAGATATACAAAGAACGATAATGATTGCAGGTTGAATGAGTGTGTGGAGAGTGAGAACCTTAAGGAAGTGGAGGAGTTTTAAGTGTCTGAGGTCATAGGTGGCGGTGAATGGAGGGTTCAATGTGGAGGTGACTTGTACAGTAAAGGAAGAAAGTAAATGTCTGGGTGGATTTTTTTTTTTTTTTTTTTTTTTGAGAAATTAATATTTGAGGATGAATGCAAACAGAAAGTTGTATGAAAGACTGGTAACAGAACTGTGCTATATGAAGTAAAGACTTGGAATATGAGGTGAAAAGTTTAAATGTTTTTGAGATGAGACATTCAAGAAACGTGGCAGATGTTACAAGGATGAACAGAGTAAGAAATATAGATATATATTAGAAAACGGGGGTAGGAAGGAAGCTGTTGGGTTGAACGGAATGTGCTGAGGTGATTTGGAAAGATTGAAAGAAGCAAAGAAAACGAGGAAAACAGAAGCGGGTGGAGTGACCTGAGGAGGAAGAACGAAAATGAGGTGGATGGATGGGGTTCTGGATACACGCGGTTTGTCTTTTGGGCTGGAAAGAGTGTAAAAGATAAGAGTGAATAGAGGGAGTGAGTGAGAGAGGGAGGCAGGGAGAGAAGGAAGGTAGGAGTGAGGGAGGGTGGCAAGGAGGGAAAGAGGAAAGGGGGGCGGGGAGAGGAAGGAAGGGGGAAGGAGTAAAGGAAGGAGAGAGAGGAATGGGGGCAGGGGATGGGAGAAAAAAAGAAGGGGGAGGAGGAGGGTAGGAATTGAAAGAAAAAGAGGAAGAGGAGGAGGAGGAGGAGAAAGGAAAGCTAAAGGGAGAGATAAAATAAGAAAGGGGAGGAAAGAGAAGTATGAGGATGAGGAAGAAGATAAGAATGAGGAGACAGTGATGAATATAGTTACCCAGAAGAAGACTGACTGAGAGATGATGAGTGATTGATCTGACAAAAGGTGAATAAAACTGGACAAACGATGGACACACTCCCATCCACCCACCTATCTACCGGCAGGGGTCCTGCGGGGTATGTCTCTAGAGAATCATTTTTCCAGTCATCGTCGAAGTACATCAACATCCCTAACTCTTTCGGACCCGGCACAATACCTCTTTCAACTCTGAGTATTCCCACATAAGGAAAACTGACAACCGGCAACTGATCCCCTCTTCTACTCCTACTCCTAGCCGGCCACAGAAACAGCACCACATAAATGCAACACAAACAACATCCCAGAGATTTTTTCTCAGAGAGAAGATCTTTGGGATGGACCAAGGACGGTTGTCGTTTTCTGTGGGGTTCTCAGTCAGAGGAACTCGAGGCAACAGTCGTCACTGAATCAAATCTGTTCGGTCGTGAATGAAGTGCCTCGACCTGGAGGTCCTTCGATCAATGACGTCATCAGCTAAGGGCACGTAACACTAGCTTAAGTAGATGGAGGAGGAGGGGAAGGAGGAGGCGTAAGAGGAGGAAGAGGGAGAAGAAAAATAAGCATTTTCATTTTGTTAATACTATAAAGGACCAAGGCATGACTGTGACCACAAAGTTCATTAACTGTTGTTGGGAAACACATCATTAGGTTTTCTGTGGTTAACACTGCCATACTATTTTATTTAGAGGAAGACCGGTCCTGTTGGGGCAGAAGACTCGCATCGAGTGACGCTTAAAGATCACGAGGTAATTCAATCCTTTCAGTACCTTACTCGATTTGTATGTTTATCCTTTCAAGCACCGAGCGATTTTAGTCAGGTAAAAGAAAATCCCATCCTGACTCTAAAGGGACAAAAACTTTGACCCAACTACCAACAACAAAAAATTCGTTTACAAACATGACATTTCTTAGAATATTAAAATCTAAGGTTACCGTGGCTACAGATACCGTGACTAACTCATGATCAGATGGTTGTGAGTTCGATTCCCGGGACCCGCTGCGTGCTATGTCGCGTTGGTTCCCGACAGCCTTGGCCAGGAGGGGAAGCGACCCAACATCGGCCTTAAGAGAGAGAGAGAGAGAGAGAGAGAGAGAGAGAAACTGCTTGCCGCAATTGACAGGGCTCTGCCCTACCATGGGTTTCTCACTTCCCACTGCGTGAGAATTGGATGGTGAGTTTTAGCAGAGGGAACTCTTTCATGGGTTGACCATCACTATCGTCATTAACTCATGAACCCCTTCGCTACGCTGACGCACTTGATAGATTTTGTTCAGCTTTGCGGGAGACCTTTGCTACTTGAAGGGTCGAGGTGAATGGTGCCTCTGTCGTAATAACGTGTGACCCACCGCGCCTACAACTCTTCCCTTTCTGCTCTTCCGCTCTTGTGGAAACACAACGGCGCGGACGGACTGACCAGATCCATTAAAGGTTCACCGCAAAAATCCAAGGTTACTTAGGCCATAGGTTCCCGAACTGAGGTACGCGAGGAACTTGAAGGTGATACGTGAGCATTTTCGGGATTATGTGCGATTTTCAGCTGTTGGCGCCCGGGCATGGCTTCCGATGTGCAAACCTCGGATCGACCAGCTGATGGAGAAAGAACAGATGCATTCCTTGCGTAAAAAGTTAATGAATAATTTGTGTTCATTGTTGTTGGTCCATTTGTGTCCTACTTATGAATAGATTTCTGATCGAAATGTGTTTTCTTTTTTCTGGAAACAGGTGGTACGTAGCGACAGAACGGGAACCCCAAGTGGTTAAAAAAAAAAAAAAAAAAAAAAAAAAAAAACACTGCCTTAGATAGAGGCTTAAGGAAAATCACCCTAGCTTATATGAAATTCCACCGATTGCTTTGATAATATTGTCTTGGCCAATTCCAGGCGATTCAATTCAGCTGAGGGTAGGACCTCACTGAAGGGGCTTAGGCCATGATCATGCGCCTCCTCCTAACTCCCGACTCCCTTTCTCCATCTCCATCCTCTCCTCAATGCTCTGGTTATCTTCGCTCGTAATACAGTATCTTACCTAGCTCTGTATGGGGGCCTGGTGATGTAGTGGTTAGTGCTCTTGGTAGGAGTCTGTAATGTAGGCGGTTTAAGTCCTGCTTAGTGCATTACCGCTTCTCTGGGAGAAGTGGTCCGCCATGCATCTCGCCCGGAATCCCTCCTTGTAGCGGTCTTCAGGCTCCGGGGTGTAACCAAGTACTGAAAAAATAGAGAGACGAAGAACTTATTAAAAGAACCAATGCTCAATAGATATACATATGGACAATTCTAAAGTAATCTTATCAATACTCTAGGAAGATAGCAAGAGAATTCTCGGTCACTGTTAAAAGTAAGGGAAGGGTTGTGGCTGCCAGTAACAGAATCATCGATATCAACATCGTCAGTGAATATTGAGGTTAAAACCACATTACTAACAAAGCATAATAAAATAACCCCTTCTGTATAGGGCTCTGCCCTCGGCTGAACAACGAAATCTCCTGGGGCCGTATACACAAAACTTGTTAGCACTAACAAATAGCTGTTAAGGGTAACAAATTCCTGTTAAGGCTAACATTTAGCTGTTAAGCACTAACAGTGATACAGAAAACTTGTTAGGGCCTTAAAAGTACTGTTAAGATAAAAGTGCTGAGGAGGACTATTAAGCTCTTAACAAGTTCCTGTTAGTAGAGAAGATGGCGGAGCAACAACAACTAAAAAGATGACTGCGAGTTTATCGACAGCGACGGGACATATTTAACGAGTACAATGACGACGAACTCATCAAACGCTTCAGAATGAACCGTGCTGGTATAATAAAAATGGCTGATTTAGTGAGGGACAAACTTCAATCTCGAACAGAACGGAATCGACCACTGAGTCCTGAGACGAAGGTGGCAATTACCCTATGATATTTAGCCACAGGTAAAATGCAGCAGTGACGAATTTGGGACCTCGCAAGGATCAATCAGCCGTGTCATTACTCAAACAATTGATGCACTATCAGAACCAGATATCATATTGTAACTCAGTTTGTAAAATTCCTATTGACTCGCCAAGAAGTGCAAGTAAAACAAGCAGAGTTCATGGAAAACTGTAGGTTGCCCGGTGTTGTGGGTACCATAGATGGCACAAACATTAGAATTGGGGCTCCAAGTGTCGATGAACATTTATATGTAAACAGAAAACAATACCATAGCATCAACGTGCTTTGTCATGCCTCCCTCTTATCCTTGTGGTTTAAACTTGGCTTGAATCGCCCATTTATTATTATTTTTTCTCCATAATCACGTTGATCAAGAGGAGTGTTTCCTCTTGTGACCAGTTTGGCTTCCTTTTCTTTTTCTGTGTTTCTTCTGCCATGTCTATGTCCTCTGAAATTATTGTTGAGTCTTCTGTCGGAAGATTTGTCTGTGGCACGGCCGCCTGTACAATGCGCCTTCGTCAAAAAATATCTGTCGTTGGTTAATAAGTACTTCTAAAAACCCATACATACGATATCTATGTGCTATCATGATACTTTATTAATAAATTCTGAACAACTGCATTAATAACACTGTTTTATGTGTGCAATTTTTGATAATACGTCCATTTACATGTTCATAAGCTGCTAACTTCAGCGCTGTTTAGCGGTACTTGACAAACAGCTGTTTGCTAGCTAACAGTTGTTAGTTAAGCATTGGTGTATAACTTTTAGTGGTTTTCTGTTAGCTAGCAGAGATTGTTAAGGCTAACAAAAAAGTTTTGTGTATACGGCCCCTGGCGTTCTGTAAAACGAGATTTGTACAGTGTCAGTGTAGTGAGGGCGATTGTTCAAGACGACGGCTTCAAACCGCCAGCACACACACACACACACACACCTCAGCACGAGACCTCACCTCATCGACATCCCCTGGCGTTTGCCAAATTAAAATGTGGAGAGAGTGCCGAGGTAGCAAATGGCGTGGGAAAAAAAGGTGCCACTGATATTGCAACATAGAATGTTACAGCTACAAGAAACCAATGAATAAATAAACAAATACATAAGAAACTAGCGCCTCATTTGGCGGACTTTTTCTGGCTAATGCCTGACGGTTCCTTCCAGATGAGGGAAGCTCCCCTCCCCCCCCCCTCTCTCTCTCTCTTTTCGCCAGGCTCTTCCGCCTTGTCAGTATACATTATTTTGTTTCTGGCTAATCTAGTTTAGCGCCTCTTGATCTTTAAACTTCTAACTGCGGATGACGACTACTAACTTTATTCTGACTGTCGTCTGGCAATTTCACTTAACCGAAGGAGACCCTTCTCTTGCGCATCCAAAGGATTAAATCTTCCCCTCCAGCTCTTGTGCAGCCTGTGATCTCCTCGACCTTCTCGCTCGCTTCCTCTTCCTCCCCAGTCACAGCCTCCTCTTCCTAATCCCCATCCACCATTTCAGCTCAGAACCACCTTCTCCTCTGCTCCTGCCTTCTCCTCCCCTTCCGCCTCCTCAGACTCTTTTCAGACTCTCCCGTCACCCCATGACTTCCTCCCTCACCACGGGGCCTCCTGTCCGGAAGGCCGTCATTACACGTCATGTGAGCCTCATCACACACGCCTGGAGCTGGCAATCTCCTTAAAGGAAAAAAAAGAAGGTAAAAACATAACTAATGAGTAACATTAAACAAAAGAAAATATAAAAAACGAAGATATGATTATATGAAAAAAGAACAACGTAATAAAAATGTTGATAAATAATAATGAATAAATAAAATTACTTTGATAATAATAAAAAGGGAATAATGTTAGTAACGATGAATGAATTTGAATTTCACGTTGGATAAGGAGAAAAAATGTGGAAGGTGTTGCCAAGAAATGTTTTTTGGTTCCAGGAGACGACCAGCAAGGCGCGGGGGATTGGGCGGAGTTGTTTGACGTCAACCTGAACAAAATCATTAAAGATGTTCCCCCAAATGCCGAAGATTTAATTCCCAGATCACCACAAGCACCTCTCCTGTCACACAGGTTGTCAATATATACTTCAGACGTCCAGCTATTTAAGGTGGCGGCACGCTAGACTAGCATGCTACTTGGTTTTGCTATTTCGTTTGTGCAAAAACGACTTCGGTTACAATATTCTAGACTTCTGTAAGAACATCTCAATAATGTGTCTAACATTCGTATTTTAGGTTGAACTTTTCTTAGTTCGTCATTCAGGTTTTCATTATATGACGCAAAAGTAATTTGACATTTGGAAATTTGACAAACAAAAGATCGTAATCGATATCGTTTTCTACTCAAACGAAGTATCAAAAGCAAGTAGCATGCTAGCGAAAAATGCCAAGTGTACCGCCACCAGGTGATCGCACATTGTCAGAATCACAGGTTATAAGAAGCAACAAGAAAACCCAAGACATCTATTCCCCTTTACATCCCATTGGTTATGGCGATGACCCCTTAGAACTGAATAAAATCATCTGACGTCAAACGGAATAAATTCCATGAACAACCGAGGCAGTTCTGACACCTTCACCACAGTGGCATCGCCTTCAGCTGAAAGAAAGCGCCCCTGGCGTTGGCCGCAGAGGCCTGCAGAAGGGATGACGCTGGCGACGGAATTAGAACGAACGGCTTCGTTCTGGAACAAAGGTCTCACGGCAATATACTACTTTAGTGGAGAAGAAGAAGAAGAAGGAGAAGGAGAAGGAGAAGGAGAAGAAGAAGAAGGAGAAGAAGAAGAAGGAGGAGAAGAAGAAGGAGAAGAAGAAGAAGAAGAAGAAGAAGAAGAAGGAGAAGAAGAGGGAGAAGAAGAAGAAGAAGGAGAAAAAGAAGGAGGAGGAGTAGGAGGAGAAGAAGGAGGAGGAGGAGAAGAAGAAGAAGAAAATGAAGAAGAAGAAAGAGGAGGAGGAGAAGAGGAAGAAAGAGGAGGAGAAGGAGAAGAAGAGAAGAAGAAGAGAAGAAGAAGAAAGAGGAGAAGAGGAAGAAGAAGAAGCAGGAGAAGAAGAAGAGGACGAAGCAGGAGAAGAAGAAGAGGACGAAGCAGGAGAAGAAGAAAAAAGAAGAGAAGAAGAAGAAGAAAGAGAAGAAATTGAAGAAAAGAAAGAAGAAGAAGAAGTAGAAGAGCAAGAACAAAAAGAAGAAAGAGGAGAAGTAGAGGAGGAAGAAGAAGAAAAATAAAGGGGGTGGGTGGGTGGGGGTTGGGGTTGGTGGTGAATCGTGCCAGCCTTAGCCTTGACCACATCCTTCCCGTCACCTCTGGGTTACTTCGGTCGGGCCCTCGTCGAAGGTGTCTGTCCCCCTGACCCCTGAACTACGCAGCAACGAGTCTCGAGGTCTAAAGCGCCAACCACCACAATTTTTCACTCGTGACCTCCCTCCTTATCGAAGGGCACTTTTTTCTTCATTCGGGTAGTCACCTGTATACCTGGATTCAACACTCTAGCGTCCCTTCAAGAAGAAAGCCGCGGAATCAGTAAGCCTTTCAGTGACTTCTGACGACTTGTACACTTACTTTGGCTACTGTCGTCAGACGATTTTATTTAGGCGGGGAGTTGGGGGGTCTTGTGAGGGCTAACAGCCTGCAACCCTTTTTATTATTCTGGCTAGCGCCAGAGAATTCTATTCAGCTGAATGGACGCTTCGGAAATGAACGAGGCAAATTCAATGTAAGGTATAGATCACCAAAGCCACTAGTAGGCCTGACCTCAATCGGATAAAATCGTCTGGGTTTTGTGGGCATGAATGCATCATGCGTTTGCACCAAATATGATATCGCCCAGAGTAAAGGTACGTTTTACCCGGTGCTAATTAAATTATCGCTCAACCATGATCGTTCATGGCTAAGACGATTGTCTGAAACACTAAATCTTTGTTCATTATATGGGTCTATTTTGCTTCGAGCTGCAAAGTGCGAGGCTCATCATTTTAACCGAACTTACCAACGAGTTTACCCAAATAAGATGTCAGGAGGTATGATGCGCGTCACCCACCATTGGCTGTAGTAGGATAATACTCATCGTACTGAGCAAATCGTACTTCGCATCCCAACCATACAGCCTTAGCCAGAATAAAAAGTCTGATGTCCACTGGAATGATATTTGTAAAACTAATTTGGTCATAAGGTGTGACATACAGGGTGAAGGAATAAAATAAAAACTTTCTTTGCTGTAAAAACTCAAGAATATATACATATTTATATGTATATGTACCTCATGAATAAGAAGCACTGGTAATTTGTGTTTAATTATGCAAAAGTAACCACTAGGAAAGAGAAACTGAATGAAGCAGAGCGCTTTCGTATATTACATCTTCAGTGCAAAGTAAATAGGAAGGATTACATGCATATACTCATATATATTCTTGTAATCCTTTCTTCCCACGTACTTTGCACTGAAGATGTAATATACGAGAGCGTTCTGCTTCGTTTAGTTTCTCTTTCCCTGTGGTTACTCTTGCACACACACACACACACACACACACACACACACACACACACACACACACACACACACATATATATATATATATATAGTATATATATGTATATATATAAATATATATATATATATATATATATATATATATATATATATATATATGTGTGTGTGTGTGTGTGTGTGTGTGTGTGTGTATGCATGCATGTATGCATGCAATACTGTATAGGACAGAAACATACAGGAAAATTAATAATACAAATCTGACGACTTTATGTATTTTATGTTGAATAACCGTGGACGGTATTATTTGTCAGCTTAGCGGGACCTCTCGGCAACACTGTTTATTACAGATATTGTCTCGGTTGATATTTGGTGATTTTGCTCGGCTGAGGGTCAAGCTCCGGGTAAAATGGTGTTTCGGACCTAAAGAAACTCCTTTTCTCAATGTTGTTTTTGTTGTTATTGGGCAAAGATGACGAACTCTACACCAGAGACCCTTGGTCAGACTCCCGGATCTCATCCTCGACCTCTACGAGTATTACCAGTGAATTTGGGAAGTCACTGGGACGGGCGTGCCTGGAGCTCCCTTTGTGTGACCACTACACGGAGCAGCCACATCACCTCTCTTCATAACAAGGGGCCGAATTTATAAAAGATTTTAACCTCTAAGTCTAGACATAAATCCTCAAAATGGCGGAGGTTTTACTTAAAACCCTATGTGGACGACTTACATGCGTATGTGACATTCTTGACATAAGCATTTAGGTCGCCGACATAGGGATTTAGGTAAAATCTCCGCCATTTTGAAGATTTATGTCTAGACCTAGGGGTTAGGATCTTTTATAAAATCGGCCCCAGGAAGTCTGCCGGACTCCTGTGGTTTGAGAGAGAGGATGAAGCCTTTCATTTCTATAGCCTGGGCTACATAGCCTTTGGCTTGGCGATGTGTGGCGGGGAAAAGAATGACCTATCCTCCCCAAGGTACTGAAATGGGAGAGACGACAAAAGGGTTTTATACGGGTGTCGGTTGCTTATGGAGTCTGCGTGTGGTTTGAGGCGTCAACTCTCCTTTTCGGAGGAAAAGGCTCTCTGGTATGTATACTAGTATCGATACGTGTGTGTGTGTATTATTATATATAATCTTTACTTCTGCTACAACTGCTACTAATATTATCGTCATTATTATCATTATTATTATATCATTGTTGGTGTCATTATTATCATTATTACTATTATTTTTGTTATTATTATTACTATCATCATCGTTAATGCGACACTGCTTCTGACCCAGGGCAGTGGACAAGGTGTAGGGATGACCCGTCATTCAGGAGGTGCTAAGATGGGAGGGAGGGTGGAGGGGTGTGGAGTGTATTCAGGGATGGAATGGGTGGGAATGATTTTATGCCTTTTTCTTTTTGGCTACCCCCCTTGTAAGGGGGAAAAAGCCTTGGTATATGTATGTATCATCATCGTCATCATAATCATCATTATTATTATCAATTATTATTATTATTATTACCACCATCATTATTATCATCATCATGGTCACCATTACCATTGTCATTATCAATAATGATCAGGAAATTGAGAAAAACAAAAACGAA
>NC_134811.1:11696482-11703982 GCF_046742065.1 Oratosquilla oratoria
TAACTAATCTCTTTCCACTTTCACAGAAAAAACGTGCGAAAAAATTGGACCTGCCATCACTGAAAGAGAGAAAAGAAAGAGGTGAATTGGCAGTGGTTATTAGGTCATTAAGGGGAGTAGATGAAAGTAATAGAGAAAATTTCTTGGTTTAGGATGGAGAGTTACGAAGCTATGGGACGAAACTGAAAAAATGTCGCATGTCTAAAGAATGTCAAAGAACACTTTTTCGATACAGATGCATCAACTCCTGGAATAGTTTAGATGATAAAGTCCAAGAAAAACAATAAACGAATTAAATCCAGAACTGGTTATGATGGAAAAAAAGAGGTAGGACCCCAAGGGTATTGCTCCATTCCTGTATACTGTAGAACAATTAGATAAGCACACACACACACACACACAGTTAGGGATTCAAGAAGGGACTGGTGAGGGCAGTGTAAGAACTGTATGGTTAAGCAACGCCGAGAGTAAGAAAGGCATAGTGGGGGACCACCTCACAACAACAAAAGGAGTGGTTCAGAGTTGTCCTCTCTCCCCACACATATTCAAAACTTACTTTGAGAGAGTTGTGATGGAAATGCTGGAAGAGGAGGAGGAGGAGGAGGAGGAGGAGGAGAAAGATGTGAACATGAGTGGTGTGAGGTTCACAAATTTGAGAGATGCTGATTATAGTGATATTGGCGGGGTCGAGGGAAGACTTACAGAGAACGGTAGAGAAGATTAAAGATTAAAGAGAGTTGTAAGAGGTACACACCGGTAATCAACAAAGATAATGAAAGAGTAACACCCTGAGCATGAATCTGGAAGGGAGTCTGATCTCAGCTGTAGTCATTCCAGCCACCTTGTACGGAGTAGTGTTGGTTTTCAGAGGGGTCGAAGAAAAAAGCCACTGGTATTTGAGATAAAGTGTCTAAGAAGAATATGTGGAAGAAGATGGATGGAGAAAGTAAGAAATGAGGAGGAAGAAGCATGAGTAGGACAGTCAGTAACGATTTTGGACAGACTGGGACATGCAAAGGAGATGGTTTAATCACTTGGTAAGGATAAACGGGGAGTAATGACCTGACATGGCCTCTTACCGATGGACCTGTGGTACAAGACAAAGAGGGCGGCCAAGAGAGTCGTGGGTGAAGAAATCTAGAATTACCAATGGAGACAAGTTCGCAAGGACTGATGAGGACGGCAGCAGACAAGCAAATATGGAAAAGATACAGACATCAAATGTGGGACCCAACCCAAATGATTAGTTACAGACAGGAATTAAGTCTGAGTCATGCACACACACACATACACACACACACACACACACACACACATATATATATATATAGAAATCGTTATCTTATGTACACCAGCCGAAGATTACCCCGTTCCTCTGCGGTCGACCTCACTCCTTCACCTCTGTTCAGCTTTCAATTATTTTCCTCCTTTTCTTCATGAGTCCTTTTTGGAGTACCTCTACTCCGTCCAGTCCGGCAAGTGTTCATGGTTGTCTATGTGGACCACTAACGAGTTGGAAGTCTGGTGGGTCCTGATGTCTTTTCTGTGCTCACTTGTCCGTTTTTCAACCCCTCTACTGGTTTCTCCGTAGCAGCTCTCAGGGCAGTTTCCACAGAGTATTTCATCAATGATGCTAATTTTCTCCATGCCGACCATGATTTTGGTTTTGTTTTTCGCAATTTCTCCTATTTTAGTTCTCGTGCTGAATGCAATTTTAATTTCGGCTCTGGTGAACAAGTGTTCCATCTCATCCGCGTGCCTCGAGTTGGGAACGAGAGCAACCCACCGTTGTCAACTCTGCCCTTTTCTTATCTGTTCTTCTTCTTCTTCTATTTTGCAATCTTTAAAGGCTTTTCCTTCAATCGGTGTAATAGCCCTTCTGGACAGAAAAAATTGGAGAAAACTTTAAAAACATATTCTATTTCGTCCTCGAGAAAGTTTTCAATGCATATGCGGTATGCTGTTAGGTCTATGATTGCTCCGCTCTTTATTCTATCATTAATTATGGGCATAGGAAAATATTTTAAATATAAAAAAAGATGTGAAAAAAAACAGAGAATAAGGGGTCAGAGTTGACAGTAGTGGCTTTCTGACTTTACTATTAATTTGCAGAACTTACTTATGGGGTTCATCATACCCAGAATGATAAAAGATCTCCAATGATATAGAAAAGAACTGCATCTGTCAGGCTGGAAAACAACTTTGTATTTACCACATATACATATACATATATATATATATATATATATATATATATATTTTTATATATACATGTATATATACATATATACACATATATATATATAGACATATATATATATATATACATATATATATACATATATATACATACATATATATACATATACACACACACACACATATATATATATATATATATATATATATATATATATATATATAGATGAATATATATACATATCTTCTAAAATAAAGTAGTAGCCTCTGTCTGTCTGTCTCTCTGTTTGTTCACGAACTCCCCCTAGGGTTTTAGGGTTAAGGGTTAAAGTTAGGTAGAGTATGGTTAGGAGAGTGATTATTCACGAACTACTCCTATGTTTTTGCAGATAGACCCCTATAACCATATATATTCTGAAACCTTATAACACAAGGTACTTGGATAACTATCTTTTATTTGTCTGTCTGTCTGTCTGTTTGTTCACGAACTCTTAGGGTTTTGGAGGTAGAACCCCATAACCATATATATTCTGATACATTATCACTCCAAGTACTTGGATAACTATATTTCATTTAAAAATAAATATTTTGGTTAGGGTTAAGGGTTAAAGTTAGGTGGGGTTTGGTTAGGTTAGGGATTATTCACGAACTTGCAGCAGCAACGCGCGGGCAATTTGGCTAGTATATATATATATATATATATATATATATACATATATACACATATATATATACATATATACATATATATAATACACACACACACACACACACACACACATATATATATATATATATATATATATATATATATATATATATATATATATATATATACATAAGAAAAATTTGTAATAAAAAATTTAACCTAACACCGGCTGAAATAATCGTGGATCATTTCCTTGATGCACGTTTACGCAACACTCAGACTTCGTCCCAAACTGCCTTGGAGACTCCGAGACGAGCGGGTTTTGGCTCCAGGGCTGTCGTGCCGCATCCCCGAGTCGCTCCATTCACGCAGCGCTGCGCCGAGACAGGGACGTGCTTCTATCATATAAGTTATATGCACGCTCACATTATAGTAAAGTATCAGAGACCGGCACGGGGGTTTGTTTGCTTCAGGTGAAGCTAATTTATTAATACAACTATTCCTACAGATACAGCTACTACCAAGGCTAAGACTACCACTACCAACTACTACTACTACTATTACTACTACTGCTACTACTACTACTACTGCGATTACTACTACTATTACTACCGCTGCTGATTCCATTGTATTGTCATTCTTAATCGTTATTATTGATAGAAATATTATTGGTCTTACTATCGCCATCGTTACTATGATTACTGCTCAATTGGTAAAAATCTTTCTTGCGGACACACAAGGTCGGAGTTCGGGCCCCGAATGCGCGTAACGGGACAAGTCGAAGTTTAGTCTGCCTTCACGCTTCCCGAGGACTGGCGGCCTGATGAGAGAGACTCACCACGTTCAAGTTCGAATATGTGTCAGTAAACCTGTACCGATGTGGTGAAGAAAACGGCTCTGGCCGGACAGACTAGAAGTTCGGCATATGGATAAGAGAAGCTGGTGGTTCGAATCCCGGTAAAGAGGGAGCCAGCAGTGTGGGGAAGATTTACGGTGGTATTATTAAAAAAAATTATTTCCTTATATAAATCTTTCCCTATATAAATCTTATATAAAACCTTGGGAGGGAAAGATTTTTTTTAAGAATACCACCGTAAGGACCTTACTGTGGTATTCTTAAAAAAATCTTTCCTTATATAAATCTTATATAAATCCTTGGAAGGGAAAGAATTTTTTAAAGAATACCACCATTAGTTCTCTAGTTCCGACAAAGAGCTTCACTGCCTTGCCACTTCGTAGAGATCCCGACGTCGCTTAGGTGGTGCCAAATGGATACTCTCCGCAAAGGCAGCGTCGATGTCTAAAGAACCAAACCTTCGAGTTCCTTCGCCAACTCACTCAAATCGACCAAGTTCACCAGACTCCTCGATAACGCTGGCGATTTCGTCAGACTCACCAGATTCCCCGTGACATTATACTTGGGTCATGTGTAACATTCATGACGTCACACGTAGGCCACGTGGAACATCCATAACGTCTCACTAGGGTCACGTGATGCGCCAATGACGTCAAACTTGGGTCACATTTAAGCCAAGGCGTTACAGGTCCGCGCGGGACCCCCATCAGTACACGTAATACTAAATCGATGAGACACTTTTTACCTCGCATCTATACGGTGTATTTTGGAATCACAATAAGGCGAAGATGATAACACTTCCTTGGGGGGGGGGGCAAGGATACCCATATGCCGAATTTCACGTGTCTCTCACCAAAAACTCTGCTATATATTGTGTGATTCACCATTATCTTCGATCACGTGTTGGACTCGTGATCGACAGCTATTTTCCTCGCGGAAGAGAGCTCAGAGCTCATATATGACCGATCTATGGATAATACTGTGACCTTGCACGCACACACATACACCTAACTCCCCACGCACGAAAGTTTGAGTAACAACCCGCAGTACAGCGATACTGAAATTACTTCAGCCCTGGTCGGGATTCGAACTCGGACCGCTGTAGCAGCAGTTGCGAACGCTACCACACTACCACAGTGTACATATGTGTGTGTGTGAGTGTGTAAATGTATGCTAATAAGAAACACTGGTAATTTGTGTTCAATTATTTATGCAAGAGTGACCACTGATCAAGAGAAGCTAAACGAAGCTTTCGTATATTACATCTTCCCGGGTCACTACCGAAAAAAGTAAAAAAACAAAGTTAATAAAACACCAGGGCCTGGCGGTTGGTATCCAAGAATCTTGAAAGAAATTAAAAACAATATTGTTATTCCATTAGAAATTATCGTAAAAAAAATCAATCATCTCCTGAGATGTCCCAAGAGAGTAGAAGTTAGTTAACGTTACTCCCATATTCAAAAAGGGTGACAAAAAGAAACCAGTGAACTACAGGACTGCAAGCTTAACCTCAACTTTAAGAAAAATGATGGAAACTATCATCAGAGATGTTATCGAACACCACTTAGAAAGTAACTGTTTAATAAGTGATAACCAACATGGATTCAGACGGAAAAGTTCTTGCGTGACTAACTTACTCGAATTCTACAACACAGTCATCTCAAATTATAAAAAAAAAAAAAAAAAATGTTCTCCTTCTTCTAAGTCTTGACACATAAAAAATCACGGTCTATTCATTTTGGCACACTCATAACTGAAAAAAAAAAATAGATTTCTCCAAAAATATTTTTTTCTTTTTCACAAGGTCAGTAGTTATCTCGCCCTATCAACCGCTGTACATTCCTTCGTGTAATGTCAGACAGATTTCTGGTCATGTCTTTGTCTGACCACCAGCCAAGGTGACTTGATCTTTTTAGAATTACGACAAAAGTTAATTTGCTGAAAGAGGTCTCACAACAAAGACAAACACAGATTTCCTGCTTCAAATTTCGGGAATTATCTACAAGTGTGAGTTTCCTTTATAATGTCTACTAAGTGTTAGTGCTTATTACAAACACACACACGGTGGTAGCGTCCGCCACTGCGGCGGTCCGGGTTCGAATCCCGCCCAGGGATGAAATAATTTCAGTATCGCTGCGCTGCGCTGCGAGTTCTTACTCCAACTTTCGTGGGCGGGGAGTTGTGTGTGTGTGTGCGTGTAAGGTCACAGCATTACCCATATATCGGTCATATATAAGTTCTGAGCTCTCTTCCGGTAGGGGAATAATTGTCGATCATGAGTCCAACGCGTGATCCAAGACCATGGTGAATCGCACTCTCTTACACACACACACACAAATACACACACGAGCATACACACACACACACACACACGTACACACACATGCAAACACGCACATGCACACACACACACGCGCATACTCACACACACACACACGCGCACACACCCATACACGCACACACATACATACACAAACGCGCGCGCGCGCACACACACACACACACACACACACACATACATGCAGACACGCACGCACACACGCACCCACCCACACACATACACACATGCAGACACACACACACATATGTATATATATATATATATATATATATATATGTGTGTGTGTGTGTGTGTGTGTGTGTGTGTGTGTGTGTGTGTGTACCCACGCAGCGTGGACTAGACCTTGTGCACACTCTGGGAGAATCATTACTGTCAGTTTGGAAAAAGTTATATATTATATCTTATTTCTCTCAAATTTTTGACTTCGTAATTTCATTTGAATATCTCATGTTTTTTTCTTTTATCTATCAAAATAATCCGTTTTTTGGGGGGTTTCTGAAAAAATCTGATACTTAAGTAGGTTTATTTTCTACATATTCTTTAATGCAAAAATTAAATGTTAAAAGAAAGGAAGCTAGTAAAATGTTGTTTTATATTTACTATCTTGAGATATAATAAACAAAATCATCCTTATTTGTGGGTTTTTCCTGTAAACTAAGACTTTTATTCTTTTTTTTTTCCTGTCTATGCACCAATGCATCAAGGAAAATTAATCAACGTTCGTCTTTCATTTCGCCTGTGAACTGAATACGTTTTCTTACATAATTAAGCTTCTCCAACTTACTATCTATATTTCGTATTTACTCTAGCTATTTTTCATTAGCTAGTTCGATTAAGGAGTACCTCTACCCATTATCCTGTTTCTTGATATTCCTTGAAGAAACAAAACATAATAGTTAATAGAGGACTCTCAATTGATATTGCAAATCCATTGCGTTGCATGGACTCATTAATATCGAGAGTAAAGGTATGAATGCAACAGAAATGGAAATACATTTGGCATAACTCGTTCTAGGTGCTAGTAACGCATCACTAATATTTGCTACGATTCTCCTGACAGCTTCTGTCTCGTCGTCCACAGGAACATCTGCGAATAAAGTTTTCACATCACAACTAGCTTATTTGTACCATTAGAATCCACATTATTCAATTTATCGATGAAATCACAAGAACCTATCAGATGACTTCTACTAATGGACCCAAGAAAGCTTGACTATCACTATTAGTAATATTGTTATTGCTACTATTATCACTATTGTCATCAATACTATTTCTGCCATGTCATCTTCACTAGACACCATTAGGGACTTCCTTAACGGGATTGCAGATCGCATCTACAGCAACGGCCTCTAAACGAGTGTCTTACGTAATTGACACTTGGAGCTCGGAAGATACAAAGACTTCAGTGCAGAAATGTATGTCCGCAAGTAAGAAATCAAACCCACGACCTTCGCC
>NC_134811.1:11708982-11755663 GCF_046742065.1 Oratosquilla oratoria
TGTGTGTGTGTGTGTGTGATTCACCATAGACGTGGATCACGTGTTGGACACGTGATCGATAGTTATTACTTTTCCGGATAAGAGCTCAGAGCTCAATGTATTTGTGCAGACACATGTGTGCGTGTATGTGCGCGCGCGTGTGTGTACGAGCGTGTGTGTTTTTGTGTGTATGTGTTTGTGTGCCTGTGTGTGTGCGTTCGATCGCGTGAGCCCAGATGCAAGCATTTACCTATGTGTAATTATCTTGCTAGCTGTGTTCGGTCGGGTGATCAGGAAAAAATCCACACAATCTCAAAAGCCAGTGAACTTGCGAAAGAGAGAGAGAGAGAGAGAGAGAGAGAGAGAGAGGAAACGAGGGAGAGAGAGGAGGGAAAGAGAGGGAGATAAGGAGAGAGAGAGAGAGAGAGAGAGAGAGAGAGAGAGAGAGAGAGAGAGAGAGAGAGAGGGGGGGGATAAGGAGAGAGAGAAAGAGAGAGAAAGAGGGAGGGAGAGAGAGGGAGGTAAGAAGAGAGAGAGAGAGAGAGAGAGAGAGAGAGAGAGAGAGAGAGAGAGAGAGAGAGAGAGAGAGAGAGAGAGAGAGAGAGGGAGAGAGAGGGAGAGAGAGAGAGAGAGAAAGAGAGGGTGTGTGGGTGGGAGTAATTTTGGCTCCGAACGAAGGGAATTCCCGCCTTGACCTCCTGAGAGCCGCGGGTTCCTCCCGGTCCCAATGTCTCTTAGCTCGTTCACACCTCCTTTCCTGATTGTTGAATGAGTTCTGTGCGGAACAACAACAATCTATAGACCCCTTGTTCATTCATCTTGACTAATGTATGTAGATATACATATACATACACACACACGTATATATATATATATATATATATATATATATATATATATATATATACAGTATATATACAGTATATATATATATATATATGTACTTCCCCATCTTTCCTGCCTGAGCATCATCCAAGTGTTGTGGCATAATCTCCACCGCTCGCGCAATGTCCCTCGCTACGATACACGTGAAGATCCCCCCAGAAATCATACAAGGTATGTTGTTTCTAAGGAGGCAGGTCGGGAGTGTTCCCTGCGAAATGGAGACCTTATCTCTTAACATCTCATGAATCCCTAACTCATAACATTCAAATATGAGGCAATTAACTTTTTCCTAATATGACTGATTATCATGACCTCGTCTGTCTGAAAGTGGGATAGTAAAAGAACACGATTGCAACGTCTTGGAAGTCATTATGCATAATCGGCTTCCGGCCAAGCCACTGGGCGAATGAGGGGAAGTGCAGCCTGAAGCTCTGACGCCTGTGAGCAAAGATCGTTAGGAGGCCTCTCTCTCTCTCTCTCTCTCTCTCTCTCTCTCTCTCTCTCTCCTCGACCCCAGCCCTTACCATAGAGAAACAGAGCAATCACTGTCTACAGGCCCAAGGGCCACTCAAGGAAATCGCGCGCGAAAACTCGGCTGAGGCGGGAAGGTACGGAAGGAGAGGTTAACATGGACTCATGCAATGCTTCTCAACATCCTCTGACACAATGTTCCTGTACTATTCCATATACATTATGAGAAACCCTCGCCATATGAGTAACTATCTTTAATAAATGACAGTGATATAAGAGAAAAAATCTGATAGATGAATGTATGACTCCTTGGCAACGATATCACCCCTTATGCTCACCACACATTCCTTATCTTGAATTATTTTTAGGTCTTAGAGCACATTATGTCAAATGGCAATTTATTCCATATTTGTTCTACCCAAACTGAGAAAATATTGGCTGACATCTTTCATACTCTTTGTCTTGCAGTAAAAGTGTTCTTGTTTTATTCTTTGACAACCGTATTCAGGTATGTATGTGTGTGTGTGTGTGTGTGTGTGTGTGTGTGTGTGTGTGTGTGTGTGTGTGTGTGTGTGTGCACTCAAGCAGTATTTGTGTATAACGCAGGAACCCGTTATTCGACAAAATCGTCGCTCAATAGCCAGAATAAAACCCGCAGAGCTCGTTACCTTGGCTAAGGCGTTGGAGCTCTTGTTGCCTGACGCTCTTTCAGTCCCTGCCACAAGGACGTTGGTGAACAGAACACTGAAGTTATTTCTCTAACTGTTTATGCAAACGTGCGCGTCTGTCTGGGCTGACATACAAGAGTGGACTGCAGTTTATCAGTGGCTCCGCCTATGCGGGCGCATACAAGTGTAAAATAACTCGAGGGTGAGTGGAAGAGCCCATCAGGGATGGATGGGTGTGTCTAATTTTGAAAAAAGAGATTTCTTCTTTCTGTGGTCGCGCGTGACGTAACGTGTAAGTACGCACACACGCCTCTCTCTCTCTCTCTTTCTGTGTGTGTGTGTGTGTGTGTGTGTGTGTGTGTGTGTGTGTGTGTGTGTGTGTGTGTGTGTGTGTGCGATACCAACTGGGTGGGCTTAAACCGGGTATGGGTGGGTCCCATAAGTTTTATGCGGATTCACGTTAGAGTCTGACCCTTCACCACGAAGGGTCTACCAAAAGGCCTCTTTCCCCTTATAAGGGAGGAAGCCAACCAAGGCATGTTCCCATCCTTCATCCCTCTAACACCGCAGAGACGAAAAACAGACAAATGAGTATATAATCACATAAATGAACAAACATGTAAATTAATGAATAGAAAATTTGACAGAGATCGAAATCCCTTCAGTGTAATTAAGACCAGTGGGCGAATTTCTTACGGTTTGTGAAACGGCATTCAAGTTCCCAAATCTGACATCTCGAGCTCCACGATTGGGTGGGACGTCTGTCGACTGTCACACCGAAATCTCGACTGCGAGCTGAGATATCGAAGGGTCACGGAGCCAGGACGCAGCCAACCTACATTCAATCTCTTTCTCGCCACCCCATCTCCAACCTCCCCTCTCTCTCACTCCCTCGTACTTCCCTCCCCCCTCCCTTCGCCACCCCCACCCTCGCTGCGGAAGAAAGCCGACACCACCGACGCCAAGAGGGGAATGCGGTGATGTAATGCTTAGTATCCTTGACTGCATGGTGGTGCCCCTACGGCCCACTGGTTCGAAACCATTCTTGTACTATACCTGCCTCGCAAAGAATAGGTTTACTCTTTCCACCTCTCTTCCCCAGCGCCCCACTGTTGCATCATTTCCAGAACCTATCCCCATGCGTGCAGTACTCTCAGGCGCTGCCATATATATATATATATATATATATATATATATATATATATATATATATATACACATATATATATATTATATATATATATGTATATGTATATATATATATATATATATATTTGTTGAGCCATTCTGACAAGTTGAAGTGGGTGGGAAGAGGAAAGGGTTCTTCCGATTTTTATTCTTCACCAGTTCCACTACAAGCTTTTTCAAAAAAGTTTGTAGCGGAACTAGTCAAGAATAAAACTCGGAATAAGACTCCAGTCTTTCCTTTTCCCGCCCACTTCATATATATATATATATATATATATACGTATATCTACATATATATATATATATACATATACATATATATATACATATATATATATACATATACATATATTACATATATATATATATATATATATATATATATATTTATATATATATATATATATATATATGAAACAATTTCCGACAATCGCCCCGGGGTTCGAACCAAGGTCTCGCTCATTGCTAAACCTCGGTTCGATCTTCGGGGCGACTGTCGTAATTTATTTGATTGATATTCGTTTCTACTAGCGATTCACTTCAGGTATATATATATATATATATATATATATATATATATATATATATATATATATATATATATATATATATATATCGAGAGAGGAGGGGAGGGATAAATGCAATTGTGAGCAGGAGGATGCAACAGGTGGAAAAAAAAGACCTTCGGGTGAAGAGTTGTAATGATGGCGTCAGAATAAATATATAAATTAATAAAACCATAGGTTGATAAATAAATTAAGTAAACAAAACTTTGGATATAAAGAAATGAATGATGAATGAATAACAAATTCATATTAGACAAAAATAACTAAACAAACTGGATGCTGTAATAGATATAAATAAATGAATCGTGCCCGACCGCAGATCGGCCCCGTCGGATACCGCTGGCCTTCCTCCGTCCCTCCCTCCCTCCTTGGCTCCGCCCATTTCCCATGGCGTCACGCCTGAAAGGAGCCACGTCACGTCGTCTGCTACTCCAACGATGTCATGCCCGTATCTTGCATCCTTACGTCCTTCCTTCACTGTCACGTGACGTTCATCTGCTTCTTGTCACGGCACGCCCATTGTTCTCCAATTGGCTGTATGTTTCTCCTTGCATTTCCACTTCATTCGTCGTGTTACTTTCATCGCCGTCACTTCACGTGAATGTCTAGCTCCCTGGTCACGCCATAATTTTTAGCGCAGTACTATATCAAATCATCGTTACGTCCTAGGCCCCTTTAAGCAGCGTCACGGCGATTTTACGTCACACAACGCCTGCAGCCTTGATTACGTTCATCACCTTCCACGCTACGTGTGATTTTCATCTCAAACGTGATGTCCTTTTGACGCGCGGCACATACGAGTACTCATATTTCGTGTTAAACAAAACACAAGGTCATGCCGCCTGTCTTACGTCAGAGGCTATAAAGAGAAGGTCTGCACATGTACTCCTCAGATAACCGCACGTAGAACTAAGAGCCTTATCAGTCCTCGGGTTCCAATAGCTCCGCCTCTCGCTAGTTTGGAGCCTCGTGATTGGCTGACACGCTAGTGACGTCATACGCCAACTGGGACTAATTTTTATTTTTTCATTTCACTTTTCCTTTTATTTAACCGCCGACAGTCAAAGAATGCTCGTACATACTCGCACAAAAGAATAAAAAAGCATATATTTATGTATGTATATATATATATATATATATATATATATATATATATATATATATATATATATATATATGACGTGCAGAGGCAATTATTCAACTCTATCTAGCGATAGTAACTTAGACCCATCCTTGACTATGGGGTAGAGTTTTGGTCTCCGTCCTACAGAATGGACATCAATTCACTAGAATCAGTACAGAGAAGAATGACCTCAGAAATTTGTCTTGCGAAGAGAGGCTTAGGCACCTCAACTTACACTCTCTGGAAAGACGCAGAGTGCGGGGTGATCTAATAGAGGTGTTCAAGTGGATCAAAGGCTTTAACAAGGGTGATGCAAGGAATCATATTAAAACAACAGGGCAGTACTCGCAGTAATGGTTATGAACTGGACAAATTTAGATTTAAAAAGGAAATAGGCAAGAATTGGTTTACTAATGTGGTGGTCGACGGATGGAATAAAATTAGTAACCATGTAGTAAGCGCTGAAACTATCAGTTGTTTTAAGAAACGATTAGACAACTTTATGAATGGGGATGACAGGTGGTGATGGATACGGAGCTGCCTAGTGTAGGCCTTATGATCTCTTGCAGTCTCCTTCATTCTCATGTTCTTATATATATATATATATATATATATATATATATATATATATATATATATATATATATCATACAATCCATGACCGTCGCGCAGAGGATTCGAACCACCGCCTATAGACCCAAGAGAGTCCACAGCACCCGCCTTTAACCACTCGACCACAGATCGTCTGTGGTCGAGTGGTTAAAGGCGGGTGCTGTGGACTCTCTTGGGTCTATAGGCGGTGGTTCGAATCCTCTGCGCGACGGTCATGGATTGTATGATTGATGTCGCTGTCCACTAGCGAATTATTCACATATATATATATATATATATATATATATATATTTATATATATTATTAATAACACTAGTACCAAAGCATAGTGTTATGACCTAATAAACCATTGATAAACAGATAACACAGGGGAACACTTTTTCAGTAACTTTGAGTTGCATTGGATATTTTAACGGATTTTGAAAGAGTTTTAGGCGCTGATTTCAAATCTGAAATTAGTTTTTCTCTACAAGCTCTAGTTTGTATGCAATTTGAGGTTAATGAAATTGTACATATGTGAACTTGCGTAAACCATGTATAAGCATTTTAACGTCCATATATATATAGATAGCTTCTAATATTTTGATCATTCTTCATTTGTTTCAGTTCAAACATGGCTTCCAGAATGAGACATCATTGCAGAAACAAGCCTGATGCCTTCTGCTACATATGTGGATGCTACACACTCAATCGTCAGAGACGTAACATATCCTCGTTCGTCAAGCGTGCCTACAAGGCATATTTTGAAGTTCATCTTGGTGATCAAGACAAGCAATGGGCTCCTCATGTTGTGTGCCACAATTGTGAGGAAATGCTTCGAGACTGGACCAAAGGAAAACGCAAAGGTCTGCCTTTTGGAGTTCCAATGATTTGGCGCGAACCCACCAACCATGTAACTGACTGTTATTTCTGCATGGTAAACACAACGGGTGTTGGGAAGAAAAACCGACATAAGATTACGTATCCGAACATTCCCTCAGCTATTCGGCCTGTTCCGCACTCTGAAGAAGTACCTGTTCTAGTTTTCAAAGGCTTGCCTTCATTGGACGATAAAGACATTGGACATGATACAAGCCAGCAAGACAGTTGTGACAGTGAATTGTCAGAAAAGTGTTCACAATCGGAGGACTGTTCTTCAGACACTGAACCTTTCCCCGTCCCTAAGCCTCTTCCCCAGGCTGAACTGAATGATTTAGTGCGGGATTTAGGTCTTTCAAAGAAAGCAGCAGAGCTTTTGGCATCAAGATTACAAGGCAGAAATCTTGTTGATCACTCTGTTAAAGTATCATATTTCAGAAAGCGTGACCAGCTTTTTGTGACCTTCTTTTCAAAAGACAGACAGTTTGTTTACTGCCATGACATCCCAGGGCTTCTCAAAGAACTGGGTGTACCTTACTATAGTCCTGCTGAATGGAGACTCTTTTTAGACAGTTCAAAACGCAGTCTAAAGTGTGTTCTTTTACATAATGGCAATGTTTATGGAGCAGTACCTGTCGGTCACTCAGTGCATTTGCGGGAAGACTATGATGATATGAGAATGGTCATGGACTTATTAAAGTATCATGAGCACAATTGGATAATTTGTGTAGACTTAAAGATGGTCAACTTTCTTCTTGGACAACAGAAAGGTTTCACCAAGTTTCCATGTTTCCTCTGTATGTGGGACAGCCGAGCACGAGACAGACATTGGGTCCAGAAGGACTGGCCTATTCGTGACACCCTTGAAGCAGGCATGCCAAATATCATACAAGACCCAATTGTAAACAGAGATAAGATCATCTTTCCTCCTCTTCACATCAAATTAGGTTTGATGAAACAATTTGTCAAGGCACTGGAAACCGAAGGTGAATGTTTCCAACACATCATCACAGCTTTACCAGGGTTATCATTTGAGAAGATCAAAGCAGGCGTGTTTGATGGCCCACAGATTCGAACCCTAATTCGTGATGATCAGTTTGTTGCTAAGATGACCGCTTTAGAAAGGGCAGCATGGTTATCCTTTGTGGCAGTCGTTCAGAACTTCCTTGGAAACAATAAGGCGGAGAACTACAGTGAACTTGTGAACAGAATGCTCCTCGCTTTTCGTGATCTCGGGTGCAACATGAGCATCAAGCTTCATTTTTTGAACAGCCACCTTGATCAGTTCCCTGACAACCTGGGGGCTGTGAGTGACGAACAAGGAGAACGATTCCACCAAGACCTAAAGATCATGGAAGAACGCTACCAAGGGCGCTGGGACAAAAGTATGATGGTTGACTACTGCTGGAGCATTAAACGAAATTGCCCACATGAAATGTACAAACGCAAAAGTTACAAACGCAAATTCCTGCCTGAAAAAAATACACAAAGAAATTGATAAGCTTCCATCAGCTGTGGTGATGTTCTGAAGGATGCTAATCTAACTTTGGGATAGATGTTCTGTTAATGTTCTGTTTATTTTGCCTTAATAAATGTACAGAAATGGCTTTCATACTGTTTTAAGATTCAAGTGAACAAAAGAATTGTGGCTGATATTGCAATTTCCTATAATAACGAAAATTTAAAAAATAAATAAAAATGTCAAATTGCATAAAATCTGTAGCTTGCAGACAAAACCCGACTTCAGATTTGAAATCAGCACACTCAAGTTGACTATAGAAAAGTCTTTTTTTAAATGCAACAAAATGAGTGTTCCCCAGTGTAATTAAACAGTAGACAAATCGAAAAATAAACAAATTAACAAACGCACAAGTAGGTCAATAGATAAACAAGTTATCTATCACGTGAGGCTCTTGACAGGAGCAAACTGATCCTTTGCAGTTACCCACTTGACACCATTCGATTCAACCAAGGAGTTGGTCCTTGGTCTACAAGGGGGCTGAAGCGGCCTTGCTATGCACATTCAAAGGTGAAGGTAATTAAGCCTACGCCAGGAAGCGCTGAGTAGTGCGTCCGAAGCCGTCATTTTTACCCTATGCGCTTCTGGGGCTGTTGGGGGTATGTAGCTGTCATTGTTGGGAATCGGAGGGACGTGCGGGATTCGAACCCTAAGCCAGGAGGATGCAAGACCAGCGTACACCTTGAAAGTGATGTGCATATTTAAATTTTTCTGGCAAAAAAAAAAAAAAAAAAAAAAAAAAAAAAAGTTTAATTCATCTCCGGTGAAAAACTCTAATTGGGCATTTTGTCGGAAGGCGCCAACGGAAAACGTATAACGACTCCTTCCCCCCTATCATACAGTTATTACAAAAACCCTTTCTCCCGCACTAAAAATAGAAAAAAGATGTTCCACTGCTTCTCTCTTCTACTATAGGTACTACTGAAATCTGGAGACCGTTGAAAAATAATCAATGTCCAACTATTTCTCTTTTTTTTATCAGACGAAGGTATCCTTCAGTTCGAAACTATAAAAATCATTTAGTTAAACACCTAAGCAAGATGTCGTAATGGTTGTTATTTATTTTATATTATTTGTTTTTGTTTTGTTATTATTTGTCTGTTTGATTCTCATTTATTATCAGTTATATGTCAATTTATTATTATTTACTATTTACCTGTTTGTTTATTATTTAACTATACCTATGCATTTATTTGTGTATTTTATTTGATATTTACATTATTATAGTTTTTATTTATTTATTCATTATCATCATTATGATTTGTTTTTCGCATCCGACCTAGATATGGACCAAAAGGTCTCCTGTCGGCATGCTCCGCCTTTGTAATCCTTTGTCTCAGTAGGCTTCAATACGCTCATGTATAGGAAGTTCCGGGAACTATTTATTGGGTTATATTCTTCTGGCGACAACCTAACGATTCCATTCGGTAAAGTGAATGTGAGGCGAGAGGGTGGGGGTGGGTGGGTGGGGGGTGATGAAGCTTCCGGGGCCTGATGGCCTCCTGGCACCTCGAGGAAGCGCTGCCGTTGTCGTCGTCGTCGTCGAGGTTGAAGGGAGGGAGTGAGGGTGTGGGGGTGGGTTGTTGCGACGAAAGAGAGAGCTGTCAAGGATGTGCACCTGTCGGCCAGGAAGAGGTACTGTGAAAATCAGGAAGCGGAAAGGGAACTCTTGTTTACAGAAAAGGGAAGCTAGAGGGGGTAGAGGAAGATTATCTGCTGAAGAAGAAAAAAAAAAAAAAAAAGATGCTGAAGAAGAAAACTGATTTGGAAGGAGGGAAGGCCAAACGACGGGTGTCCAGAGGGAAGGAAGGGGTCACTTGTTTGACCCTTTCCGTCCCGGATGATACTTCCTTTTATTCTGGATGCTGTCAGCCCGTTTCATTTATCTCCGAGCAAAGTCCCATCGGTAAGAAAATGGCTACGGGCTTAGGCCATCTTAGGTGTCTCCTTTCATACCGGGTGTATTTTTTTTCTACTGACACCAGGTTATTTTATTCATCTCTGTAACACCTCGATAGCGATCGTAAAAATACTGAAGGAAGAAAATTAAAAACAAATGTCCAATAGCAGGGAGGAAAGGGTGAGAAAGGAGGCATCCTTAGAGATGTAGGCAGGAGATGAAGGCAAGCACAGGGAGGGAAGGAGGGAGGAGAGGGAGGGAAGGAGGGTGGAGAGGGAGGGGAGGAAGAGGGAAAGGAGGGAGGGAGGAGAGGAAGGGGGGAAAGGAGGAAGGGAGAGGAAGGGAATGGAAGGAAAGGGAGGAAAACAGCTGTCTAGAAAGACTGAAAATAGAGGAAAGGGGAGAAAGACACCTGCCCAAAATGGAGGGAAAAATTGAAGGGAACAACATCCGAATGATAACGAAAACTTGAGAAAGGGGGTGGAGGATAAGTAACAGCTGTCGAAAATGGACGCGCCAAAGGCAGGAATATAAACTGCCAAAAGGACCAGCTGTCGAGAGGCTTTTGAGAGCGAAGGGGGCAGCTGTCGAGAAAGAAGACAGCTGTTGGTGGGAGGGTAAGATGCAGCTACTGAAGGAGGAAGACCGGCTAAAGCCGTTATCGAAAAAGAGGAGATAGTGAGAAAAAAAAAAAAAAAAAAAAAAAAAAAAAAAAAAAAAAAAAAAAAAAAAAAAAAAACAACGGAGGCGGAGATTAAAAATGAAAAATAAAATGAGAAAAGTTGTCTTGAAAACAAGACCCTAACAGCACCGGCCATGGACAACTCGAGACATGACCTACGCGCGCGCATGTTCGGGGGAGAGCGGAGGAGAGTCCGTGAGGTGGAAAACGCGGTCCTTACATGGAAGAGGAGGAAGTGAGAGGGGCAGGAGGAGGAGGAGGAGGAGGAGGAGGAGGAGGAGGAGGAGGAGGAGGAGGAGGAGGAGGAGAAGGAGGTGAAGGGAGAGGAGGAGGAAAAGGAGAAGAAGAAGAAGAAGGAGAAAAGGGAGGAGGAGGAGAAGGAAAAGTAAATGGAAGAGGTGATGGAAGAGGGGGATTACCGGAGAGGGAAGAAAAAGAAGAGAACAAACAAGGAGAGGAGCGAGAAGTAAGAAGAAGAAAAAAGTTGAAGGGGAGTAGAAAAAAGAAAGGTACAGGTAGAAGAGATACAAAATGAGAAGGAGGAGGAAGAGGAAGAGGAGGAGGAGGGAAAAGAAGAAAATTAAGAGAACGAACAAGGAGAATGACGAGGAAAATGAGGAAGATAATTAGGAAGAAGGGGAAGAGGGAGAATAGAAAGAGGTGGAGTAGGAAGAATAGTAGGAGGAGGAGGAGGAGGAAAAGGAGGAGGAGGAAGAGGAGCAGAAGGAGAAGTAGGAGTAGGAGAAGTAGGAATAGAAAGAGGTGAAGTAAGAGGAGGAGGAGGAGGAGGAGGAGGAGGAGCAGAAGGATATGAAGTAGGAGTAGGAGAAGTAGTAGTAGAAAGAGGTGGAGTAAGAGGAGGAGGAGGAGGAAGTAGAAGAGGAGGAGGAGTAGGAGGATGGGGAGGGGGAGGAGGAGATGAAGGATGGGGATGGGGAAGAGGAGGAGGACGAGTAGGAGGATGGGGGAGGGGGAGGAAGAGATGAAGGATGGGGATGGGGAGGAGGAGGAGGAGGAGGAGAAGGAGGAAGAGGAGACGGTTGGAGTCTCGGGGCCAAACGCATGATTCGAGGGAGTACAGAAATGATCCACCGACCCACCCACTAGTACTGTCGTCTTGCACATCATCATTCATCCTCACAAAAGCTTGAATATTCTATTCAGCTGATGTAAATTCCTTGTACGACCATTAAATAGGTTTTTATTTTCCACTATTACACTAGTCATGCTAAAAATGGTAAGAGAAAAAGAATCGTGAATTTGTACATTGGAAATGTAATCATTATACCCTCAGTTGCCATGTAGGAGTTTTTCATGTTGATTTCCTGTCCAACATTTGCGAGATCTCTGAGCCCGTGTCTGTCTGTCTGTCTGCCTGCCTGCCTGCAACGAACAGTGTGGAGAGAGGATACAAAGGATTGTACTTCGTTGCAGGTAACCAGTGAAGTCAGAATTGTTAAAGGAGAGATCTGATGAGATTAGCCTGAAGGTGAAATAGTAGAAATTAAAAGCGATGAGCATTTTCTTTTTGAATGGAGAATGTAAGGGAGGCCTCGACCCACACAGAATCGGAAGACCTACAGAATGGGGGAAAGGGAACAGGGGTGAGACAAGGTGTAAAGAGAAAATAAAGAGACGAGGGGTAGCAGGAAGACGAGAGAGAGAGAGAGAGAGAGAGAAAGAGAGAGAGAGAGAGAGAGAGAGAGAGAGAGAGAGAGAGAGAGAGAGAGACAAGCTAGTAGCGTTTATGACCAAGTCAGCCCAATCCCACTGCCCAGGTGCTGTTGGTCAGTGGAGGATCCAGACAGAGCCATACGTGCACGTATCAACGCACAGCATATGCGAAGATCAATTCTTGTGTCAGCTTGGGCTGCCGTCAGGCTATTTCATTCAACGTGGAGGGCTACATATACAGAAAGTATACTCATTCCCTCAGTGAGAGAATGAATCAGGTTTGTGTTATCCGTCTGCTTGTGGGAGACTTATCCCTCGCCTGAATAAAATCGCCTGACGGCAGGGTAATTTGACTCTTCACTTTTCTACCGCGACGGCGCGGCGCGCGGCGGGAACGCTGGATCGTGTCTGTCTCCGAGTGCCCGACGACGGCGCGCTCCCCTTTGCGAGAAGAATCGGCTGCAATGAGCGGTCGTTTGTTGTGTCTGTCTATTGTCATCATCGTTATGATAGGTGTCAGAACTATTACTGTTGTTATTGTTGTTATT
Organism: Oratosquilla oratoria; assembly: GCF_046742065.1. NCBI lineage: Eukaryota > Metazoa > Arthropoda > Malacostraca > Stomatopoda > Squillidae > Oratosquilla > Oratosquilla oratoria. The sequence goes on from NC_134811.1 coordinate 11,721,656, forward strand.
ATTGTTATTCTCATCATTATTATTATCACTATAATTATAATAATAAGTATTATTATTATTATGAGTATTGGGATGGTTTGGACACGTGGAAAGAACAAGTGAAGAAAGATTAGTAGAATAGGTGTGGAAGGTAGAGGTGGATGGAGTGAACAGGTGGGGCGACCGAGGATGAGGTGGATGGATGGGTTGAAAGGGGCGTTGAGCAAGAGGGGAATGTCTGTTGAGCAAGGAAGGCAGAAGGCAGGAGATAGGGGTGAGTAGAGAATGGCTGTGTATAGATGATACTGTGATGCAAAGAAGGGAGGGGGCGAGGGATGGAGGGGGAGTAGGGAATAGTTATGTGTAAATGATATTTTGACGAACTCCGATGGGATTTCTCCCCGTCTTCTCTATTTTTCGCATGTAGGGACAGAGATGGGGGGGGGGGGTGACCGCCGGTTAAGTGAAGCGGCCTTGCTGTGGGTGTACTGTGTCTTGCTGCATTGTTTCTGAATCAGAGCAGTGGGTGGGAGACAGGGATGACCCTTCATCCACGAGGAGCTAAGATGAGAGGGAGGGGACGGGGTGGTGGATGGAAGCGGAATGGGTGGAAATGAAATGGGTGGGAGATATGTGACCTTTGAATTGGCTACCTCCTTTACAAGGGGGAAAAACCCTTGGCATATAGATTACTATTATTATTATCATTATTATCATTACTATTATTATTATCATCATCATTATTCCTATTAAAAATATCATTATTATTATCATCATTTCAACTATTATTATTATCATCAATATGATTGTCACTGCTACTATTACTATATTACCAATATTATGATCAAAATGATGACTAGAATTATCACTTATCTATTCCTCACTACCTTTTTCTTTAATTAATTTCACCTGCTCTACACGCCAATCTCCTCCGGTTCATTTCCCAAAGGGATGTTGACAATTGCTTTTTGTCCTGACTGCTCGACCACACAGGGCAAAGGTGATGACTTCGGTCTCACCAGCTACAATAGTTTTTTTTTTTTGACAGAAGCACAGTAACCTTTCTCACCTCCGTTAAACGTCACTTTCTCCTCTAGCGTCGTGACACGCACGCACTCGAATGTGTACGCAGACACGTGCACACATACTGTATATGCACGCGCTTGAACACAAGCAAATACACACGCACATACATACACGCACACACACACACACACGCAAGCACGCACGCAAACACACACACACATTCATTCTCTCTTTCCCTCTCTTACACACACACACACACACACACACACACACATAAGTGTAATTCTCATAGTTTTAGAAGAATCATTTTGTTGAATGTAGTTGGAAAGGCGTATGGGAATGCGTTGATCGAGATGGTTAGGAGAGAAACAGGGTGAATTTAAGGAGGGTTGAAGATGCGTGGTTATATATATATGTATATATATATGTATATATATATATATATATATATATGTATATATATATATATGTGTGTGTGTGTGTGTGTGTGTGTGTGTGTGTGTGTGTGTGTGTGTGTGTGTATTGTAGTAAGGCACATGAGCGAGAATTTTCTGGTACAAGGTAAGGATGTTTTTTGCAGGTGTCGGATATACATAGGATTGAGAGGGACAATCATTTTGTTTTAAGTGACTAGTAGAACTTGTGAGGTTTGGAAGTGGTGAGAGAGTGAGGTAGTGAAGGTGGGGTAGCGCCAAGGTTGTGTAATATCATAATGATTGCTCAACTCTTACATGGATTGGGCGGTACGGTATGTAAATGCATGGAGATGAGCAGGGAATTAGAGATGATGAGTGGTAATTGTGGGAAGTCGGAGGTGAGCCAGTTGTTGTTTGCTGATGACACTGCGTTTGTGGCTGGATCAGAAGGGTCTGAGGCAGTTAGTGACGAAATTCAAGAGGGTAGATCGGAGGAAACTGAAATTAAATGTGGGTAGAAATAAGGTGATGAGATATACAGGGGGTAAGAATGGCAGTGAGTTGGAGATTAGATTTAAAGGAGAGAGGCTGAAGGATGTTGATAATTCTTAAGTATTTGGGACATATGTAGCAGGAAATTGAGGACCCGGTGTCGGGGTAAATTGCAGACCAGTGATTCTTAACCTGGGGGCGCCCCCCCTAGGGAGGCTTCAGTGATTTTCAGGGGGGGACCCGAACCTCAGGGAAAAAAAGTAGAAATTTTACCAGTTACGTGTTATTTTTTTGACGACAAATGTGTCAGTAATGTAAAGGTAATTATTATGAGATAAAGCAGAAGTATCGTCGTTACTAACTCATATTTTCAAAAGTCTTCCAGGCATACCAGTTTTCCTATGTATTAGGTTGATCAAAGAATACTGGAATGGTTTGGGCATATGGAAAGAATAAATGGATGAAAATTAGCAAAGAGAATGTGGAAAGCAGAGGTGGAGGGAGTGAACTTGAGGGGAAGTCCGAGAATGTCTGCTGAGCAGGGAAGAGAGAGGGCATGAGATAGGTGTGAGTGGAGAAGGCTTATGAATGGATGATAAACTGACGTGGCCCGAAGGGATTTCTCCCCGTCTTCTCTAATTACTGAGCAATTTCGACAACTTAGAGAAAGTGGGAAAAGAAGACAACTTTGGAGCGAAACTGGTCAGGAATGAAACTCGAACTCAGAGCCGTGCCTTCTTCACTCATTTTCCATAGATACATATACAAATAAACAGACGAGAAATCTCTGCCACCCCACTCTCCCAACACACACACAGACACACACACACACACACACACACACACACACACACACACACACACACACACTGCCCCTGATTCTTGCAGGACCCTACCCTTGGCCGCCTTCCGACGCCCACTCTCACCTCCCGAGCGAAGAGTAGTTTCTTCTGATCACAATCATTGATTCTGACATTTTTTTATATACACATATGTGTGTGTGTGCGTGCGTGTGTGTTTCCGTGCGCGCGTGTGTATGTGTACGTGTGTGTGTGTGTGTGTTTATGCGTGCGTGCGTGTGTGTGTGCATGTTTGCACGCGCGCATGTGTATGCGTGTGTGCATTCGTGTGTGCGTGTGTGTATCCGTTTGTACATGCATGCATGTGTGTATGTACATGTGTACATGCGTGTGTGCGTGCTTGCGTGTACGTATGGATGTGTATGTGTGTGCGTGTGAGTATGTGTGTGTGTACATGTGCGCGTGCGTGCACGTATATTTATCTAATTGTATTTACTTAATTGTAGTATACAAGAAAGGAGCAACGCTCGTGGGGTACCGTCTCCTACTCTCTAAGTTAACATACTAACCCTCAAACTCATACATACGGTTCTAACTTATTCTATATCCTTGATTTCCAACTTAGATTTGGATTCATGTATGGTTCCACCATCTACGCTATTCCAAATATCTATACATCTATGTGGAAAATTGTATTTCTTCACATTCTTTAGACGTACGTGTGTGTGTGTGTGTGTGTGTGTGTGTGTGTGTGTGTGTGTGTGTGTGTGTGTGTGTGTGTGTGTGTGCGCGCACATTAGTTTATGTATGAATGTGTGCAAATTTATACACTCATATATAAAGTAATACATCCATACACACACACGCACATACACACACGCACACACATACACATACACACACACACTGAAATAATGAAGAAAAGTTTCAAAATGGTTTTATTGAAGAAAAGACTTCTGTAGAGACGAGAGGTGTAGAGAGGTAAGTATGGAAATAAACATGGAAGTAAAAGACGTGCGAGTACATTAGAACTGCTGGATATAAGACAAGCTCCAGAGCTACATGGAATCTCAAACTGGATACAGAAAGATGCAGAAACTAAATGACGGACAAGGTTCACAAACTAATTGTGTGTTCATTGGATGATGGGGTAAGAAAAAAAAGATAAATTGAAAAAATAAAAAATAAATAAAAATTACAGTACCAGTTCTTGAAGGAGGAAGTAAAGAAAAAACACAAAATTAACAAGTGGTTTTGACTAGGATGGTGGCTAAATCAAGTAAAAGAATTGCAAGAAAAATTAGATTGAACTGGAGAACGTCTCAGTTTCTAATTAGTTCACTTTCAGAACGGGAAGTGTCATGCTATGCTTTTATTGAAAAGTGGTTGACGTTTCTACATGGATCTAAAGAAGGTATTTGAAATGGTACTTCATTAATAACTTTAGTGGAAATTGAAGCAAACTGGAGGACATAAAGTTAAGCCCTTCCAAGAGATAAAGAATTGAGGAACAGGTACATGAGAACAGTACTGAAGAACAAAAAGCCAATACGGAAGGAAGTAACTAGCGGAGTTCCACAAGGACTGGTCCTGGCACCCGCAATGGTCTTGATATAAGTAAAGGGCAATCTGGAAGGTAAGGCAAATTACGCCTTCATGTTTTCAGACAATACAGAGAAATGACAGGTGGTTGTGTGCAGATTCCCTCTGATGTCCCCAGGCGCACAAAGTTTACAGGAGTGGCGAGTTGCAAAGGACATGTCATGCCACCCTTTGAAAGGACTTGTTAATCCCTGAATAAAAAGAGTTAGCAATGGAAGGCCGTACGTGTTTCAACATGACTTGACACCTTTTCACAAAGCTCAGGCGAACCAAAAATGGATGGCGGATAATATTTATGATCGCGTCACACTCGACGTGCGGCTCCAAACTCACCAGACTTGAATCCCTTGGACTGCTACATTTGGAATACTGTTAAGAAAAAAAGAATAAAAAAAAGAGAGACCAACAAACATCCCCATATTTCGACAGATAGTATCCGAAGTGAATAAGAACCATTTCTGATCCCGCACTGACGTCGTCGCTGATGCTCAAGGCGGTCACATGGATTAAGCCTATAATGAAGCTAAGAATATGTGCAAAAAATTCATATGTATTTAGTTTTTGGTCAGATATAATTGTTTTCTTGATTATAAAATCTGTCCTAAAATATCTTACACATACATACACACACACACACACACACATATATATATATATATATATGTATATATATATATATATATATATATATACTGTATATACACACACAGATACAAACACACACACATATATATATATATATATATATATATATATATATATACTGTATAACGTGAATACAAATATACATGTATACAAGCTAGTACGAATTCAGCAACCTAAAGCTTCTTCAAGACTCCTTTCAGAGTGTCAGCGTTTGCATCCTCCTCACCATCACCCCGACTGTTTCCGAGAAGACGGTGCATTTGTCATGCGATAACCCTAATCATGTGTTCCTTAACAGGCTCTCCTCCGTGTATTTAGTGCGTGATTTTTTTTCGGGAATTACCAGACTCCCTCAGACATCAACCCAACTGACAAATCACTCCTAAGACAAGTAAGAAATCCACGGACACGACTGAGCTCTGGGTATGAGAGGCCGACACAGAGATGGCCTGACCTCAGTCTCCAATTACTCCAGATACATCCACCACACAGAGGACACTGAGCACCTCGTACTACTTGTCTTCTGACAAGGACAAGGACTTGTGGTCCGAACCGGTGGACGTAGATGGTAACCTGGGGTAGCAATTTGGTTGATTGATATCCCTTGAAGCCAAGTACGGGCGCATCAGTTTCTTGAAGACAGTTGTACGCGAGAAATTTTTAGAATCGATGGCCTTCAGGATGTCGGTCGAAGTGTACCACAACAATGCCCTTGCGGCAGCTAGAGCAACGTATGTTAAGTAATAACTGCATTAAAAAGCATTAGGGAGTTTACCTTAATGTCGTTTGACAGGGGCTCACTGGTAGGGCGCGTTTTCAAAGAGGTCCACAGTTTGCCTAAATGTTGTGTTGTTATACTTACTTCTCTATTCTTATTTGACATTTTTAAACAAAGATATATGTTGCTTTTATTGACATTTCTTTATATTCAAATACTAAGTATGATCTTCGCTGGGCCAAAGTACGTCATATTATGAACCAGGGCGAAACATTTGAGAAACAATGTACTTTACGCAGAGAGTTCGTTTCTTCAGCCGAATGAAATCTAGTAAAAACTATATCATATGTCAATGGGCGCAAGACATTGAACAAGATTTGTGAACTCAAGAAGACTCCCAGTACTTAGGGGTCCGAGCTTCAGCTGACTAAAATCGTTTGGTAATAAACTGAACAAAGTATAAGAAGTTTGACACCTTCAACTAAACGGCGCGGCGCGCTCTGCGGATTCTCTTCTCAGCATTGAGTTCGGTGGGAGGCTTTCGCACTGGAGAAATCGATTCACGATCGATGTGTTCGATTTCATGAGGGCAGTCTATAGATTCGGTGCTCAGCGGCAGGCATTTTATTACAAGACTGATAGCCAAGTCTCTGATGGTGTGAATTTGGGTTTCGCTTGGACTCTGCCCCGTACAATAAAATCCTGATGTGTTTGCTGAAACAAATCTGACAAAGCGCAACGCACTGCAGCCGCGAGATGCCAAAACTGTAATGCCGCAAGTTTTGGCTATATCTTTGACCTCTGGTGGCTTAGATCCGATGTTTGGTCTCCATGTGGGGTAAGGACAGGCCACAGACACGAAAGGTCAACGACGTGCATTTTGAATGCATTCGGCCTGGCATGCGATTTCCTTCGGACAAGGAACAAACCCAAGCTGATGGGTCTGAATTACGCAAGAGAATCTGACCAGCATACTCCAAACGCAGTCTCTTGTGGGGGCTGTGATGGCCCAATGCTTGGCATGTTAGGCTCACGTGCTAAAGATTGCGACGTCAATCTCTCTTACTGGTAACTTTTTCTTCTGTAAAGACATGCGCTCTTGCATCTTCTCCTAGACTTTAACTTATGCTAGTCTTAACCCTCTGACTGATGTGGTCGACTTGTTGGTTTCATTCTGGCTGTCGTCATGCGATTTTATTCAGCTGAAAAAGAAATGCAGTCAGGCGGTTTCCCTCATCGAGGTTATGGCGATTCCTGCAGAAACGGAAACGAAAAACAGAAAATGGGAATATCAGACAGCAGATAAAGACGACATATATTGCAAAGCACATTTGCAACGCTGTCGTCGCAATCTGAGACTTTATAAACCAGTAACGCACCCCTTTCAGCTGAATAAAATTGCCTGGAGCTTGTCAAAACCAAACCCTCGAGGTACATAGCCGAGCCGAAATGAGTGAAATTGTTTGAGGATCCCTTACTACGCTATGGCGGCCCCTCGGCTGAACACAATCGTTTGACATTAACCTGAACAAGAGTTTCAAAATACGATACTGCACCGAAGAGGTACTGTATAGAAGAACTCTTCCAAGGTGATCCCATACAGGTTTTACGCTTTCCTTATGCGTCGTGTACGAAGTACGATTAAGCTTCCTTCTTGTCAGTTCGAAGGCCAGGGCCCGACCCCTGTCGTCTAACAATGACGGACTCCTTTATCCGTAGGGGGGTCGACTTTCGATCCTCCTATCTCAAACCTCATTTGATTAAACAAAAACTTTCATCGTGTTTGTAAACCCACGACCAATCTCGTTCGAAAATTAATCCTCACCCCTCTGGAGAGAGAGAGAGAGAGAGAACAAAAACAAAACAAAGTCCTCGCCATAGTGAGGTCCCCCTCCTCCCTGAAGCTGAACAAAATGATCGAGCTTCGTGAGGCTAGAGAGAGAATTTGTTGGGTACGTCAACGCAACAAAGGGGTTCATTTACATAGTACGACGTCCATTTCAACTCTGCAATGAAGCAGCCCTCCCTCTTCCCTTTCGAATGTGCAAACAATCGGAGACGACATTAGTTCTGCAAATGCTAGCGATCGCAAGATAATTTACTTCGGTGCGCCCCGGTCAACACGAAACATCGTCTTCAAAATCTTCAGGTAGTTGTTCATGAAATCTGAGTGACATTTATAGTTGTTTATACTTAATAGTCCTAACAGTTTTTTTAAATACATTTTGGAAAACATTCGGAGTTATAAAAGCACTTCTGGACAACTAGCATTAGTATACATTTTCACAAAAGTCTTGTAGCATATTTAGGTAACAAATTTCTCGCAGTTTCCTCAAGAGAGTGCGGCTTCACAGAAAATGTCTGACATGAGCTCACTCACTCTTGTCGATATAAAAGTGGAATAATAAGCAGTCGAACTCAGCCATAGCCAGCCGAACCCATAAACCGCAAAAATATTTGCCTTTAAAGGGTATCTCGAGTGAAATTAATGAAGGAACCTTTTGTTTCTAATTGTGTGGAATTATTCCATGTCGGTATGTGTTAACATAGCCACAGTCAAATACCTTTAAACTTTCAATGTTTTTCATTGTTATTGCTGTCTGAGGTATTTTACATACAGTAGTTATTTTAGAGTATGAATATTTTTTGTACAGAAAATCAGTGAAGAAATCGGCAGCAAGGGTAATACAGTGAAAACTATACAAAAGTTACGAACTTGTGGTTGCATGTCTCTTATGTGTATAAAATTCTTGTTCATTCTGCTTATCTTTATATACTATGAATGCCGAGTACTGAAGCTGTGGCATAAGTGATTTTAACCCATTCAACTCCGAGCACAAGATGTCTTGTCATTTGGTCAATAAAAACAAAAAATCATAAAACACCAAAATGTTTGATCAAACACCAGAAAAATATGACGTCAATCCTCGCTTCGCTCGCAGCGAAGCGAGGACTGACGTCATATTTTTCTGGTGTTTGATCAAACATTTTGGTGTTTTATGATTTTTTGTTTTATTTGACCAAATGACAAGACATCTTGTCATCGGAGTTGAATGGGTTAAACAAATTATCTTAAATCCCTTACAAAGGAATCAGAAAAAATATCAAGAATTTCAACACTGCATAATCTTTACGTTTTTACCAGCCATTATGAACACTTTACATTAGGCAAGAAAATGAAGACAGTCAAAAAAGGAAATGCATGACAAAAACATAATTATTTATTATTTTTTTTTTAGACAAGTGATCCCCAGCAACCAGGTGTAACCATGGGAGAATAAATTTTTATATATATATATATATATATATATATATATATATATATATATATATATTTTTTTTTTTTTTTTTTTTTTTTTTTTTTTTTTACAGTATTATGAAAACGTTCCATGACGAAGTGATATTATCCTTTAGAGCAGAAGCGCTGGTGAATTGTCGGTGACGAATTCGAACATATGTATAGGTATTACTTTTACTATTATTAATGTTAATATCATTCTCATCTAATTAGATATTGTGCGCCTATTAGGGCAGTAAGAGGTAAAACAAATTACTTAGGAAACTCGAACAGAAGCACTTAGAAAACACGACAAAGTCAAAGATGGGGAGGAGGAGGAGGAGGAGAGAGAGAGAGAGAGAGAGAGAGAGAGAGAGAGAGAGAGAAAGGTTGTGTACGATTATCGTTTCTGCACACCATATTTTGAATAAACTAATCTCTGGATCTCTCCCGTTTTAGCTTCCTGCGTGTACTACATTCCCTCATCGAAGGCCACCAACTATTTCGTTGACCATCCATCATTTTTTTTTATTATTATTATTAATTTTTTTCTGCTAGACACTACACACGACATCCGCATCACAAACATTTTTCCGAAGGATGCACTTGTCTTTTTAAGTCAGTTATCATCAGTTGTTGCCAACACTAGTTCCTGCTTCCCTCTGTCGTTTTGCAAGAATGTTTGGTATGAGCCAACCTACCTCACCCTGGGGGTCTGGAGTCCCAACCACAGACAATAAGATCGTCTGAAAGGGCCTCACCTGTTCAGGGAGATGAATGAAGACGGTCTTCATCTTGGGCATTCTTCCACGTTTGTATACGACAGTTTGGCGGGAACGGGTAAAACACTGGCATGGAACTCACACTCGGCATGCTAATTTCTTGCATGCTCAAGTGATGTTATCTCTGGTTTGCGCACAATTATTCTGGCCACCTCCACGATTTTGCTCAGTCGGGTGGAAAAAGAAATTTCATTCAACACAAATGAAAACACATTTCGACTAATACATTCATCAGCAAAGTTGTCATATACCGCCAGATTTTTTTTTTTTTTTTTGGCTGACGGAAAATGGTTTCACTCGTCAAATGAATAACCCTTCCATTACCAATGATGACGTGCACATTTATACTGGCTGCTCCCAGACGATTTTATTCAGCTTAGGGAAACCCTCTGCGTAGTGAAAGAGTTGACATATAGTCCAGATTAAGATTACGAGAGAACAGATGTGTGTGACGTTATATTTGACCTAGTCAGCTTCTGTTGTGGCCAGATATCTTCTACCTTGAAGGTCGGGGCGGGGACGGATTCCGGAGGTGGAAAGGCGAACAGATTCCTAGCGTAAGCGGTCACGTACCAGGAAGGACACGGGGGCCCATGATGACCTTTGGGATGCCACACGATTCTCTCCTCCCCACCAGTCAATCCCCCTCCTCCTCCTCCTCCTCCTCGCCCTATTCGACACCCTGAGTACAACCATACCTGCTCTTTCAGTACACGATTCGATCATAACCTTAATTCTTTATAGTTCAGGGTGGCGACTGCCACACGTTTGAGGAGTGGGTTTGGGGGTTGGAGTGGGGTTTCTTGCCGTGCTGATGGGGTTAAGAATATCATTGGTATTTGCCTGGGTTAATGTTAAGTGATTCTATTCAGCTGAAGAGTGGCCACTGCCGTCGTGATGTGGTCGAGGGTTTAAACTTAGTTCATTCTCTGTATTTTCCGACTCTTGCATTCAATCTGATTTTCACCAGGTGATTCTCTTCTTCTGAGGTAAACTTCCTCTTTAGAGAAAAGGTTACACACATCTCCAGTCTATTTTCATCAACGATGACGACATTATTCGGGCGGGAGAAATTCTTCCGCAGTAAAGAGGGTTATATGTGTTACTGCCTACAACTTCTAGAATTCATGTTTTTGGTTACAGTTTTTCATTGTTCTAAAGGCGAGTTCTCAACTGTGTTGCTGACAAGTTAAAAATACTTTCTTGTACTTTCGTACATTCGGTGTTCGTTTTCTGTTCCCTAACAAGAACAGTGTTTCTTTTGGGGGGACGTTGTTTATTTAGTATTACTATTTCCTCACAATTTTACTAGGTTTATTTCACAGTTTATGTGCTTTACTTAAAGTTCCAAGTTCTTGATCATTACACCTCTCAAGCAGAAATGTTTGTATCTTTTTCCTAAACATTGTTTTCTGGAGTGTTTTACAGTAAATCAGCTAGTAGTATCTAGCTTCAGTTAAACACTGCCACTTTCATAAAAAAAAGTATCTAGCTATCTAGTCTTGAGACACAATTTTAATTACATTTCATCGCCAACAATACGTCATCGTTCTTATCTTTGAAGACAATATCGTGACAATATAAAAATTATATTTATTTTGGATTTATGTAGTCAGATGAAGCGTGCGGTTCTGCTGGTAGAGTTTGGGTACATATGGAACCGTGATATCTTTCAAGTGAGGGAATGTTGTATTGGTGTGATACGTCAAAAGGTGTGCATGGTATGGGGAAGTTACATTTAAAAAAGTGTCTCTTGAAAGAAAGTATGAAGACAATTTATTGAAGCTAGTTCTTCTAGAATGTGATGTAATGATATCATTGAGGAGGAAGGCTCTTCCGGGGGTTTGAGTAAATAGGACATTAAAAGAAAACGGGTGCTACGGGAGAACAAAAAAAAATGGTGGAGGTTGTCATTTGATATATAAAAAAAGCCATGGGTAAGACGAGAATGTCCTGTTCTTAGGTGGAGCAGTAGTGTATCAAACAGTGGGTTATGCTAGTGGGAAGACCATGGATATACATGAAGTTTGATTTGTCGGGTGCTTTCCCTGGCTTTTGTTTTGTCGCAATTTTTGTAGTGTAGACTGGAAGGTTGGGGAAAACTGTTGCAGGCAGTGGAGGTAGAAGTAACGAACAGGGCCAATACTGAATTCCGAACTGTCTTGTCGGTTCGTTAGTTTCAAGGGATGCCAACATAAGATGGCACCCCGCAAAGAGGCAATTTGAAGCTGGAGGAAATTTGGATAAGCCACGAATGAATCTCGAGGAACCAATGGAGGGTGTAAAGAACTTCTAGGGTGCTGCGTAGGTCAGAGATGTAAGTGGTGAAAACGGGAGCGAGGAGATAAAGGGAGATTTGGAAGAGATGCTGCTGCATAACTTCGCGGTCAGGGTGGAAGCCATTTGAGTGAATGTGGATGGCAAAAGAAAGAGGCGAGAGCAAAATAGAATTTTTGAGAGATAATGTCAAATAATGTTTTTGTTTTTTTCCGACAGCGTTGTACAGAAAAAAGTAGCTTAAGGGTCTGGGTATGTATCCTAATTGAAAGGACTTTGCCAACCATTTCTAGTGGTTAGTAAGTCTACCATCCTCATGCCAAGTGAATGGGTACAATGTGAGCATTTGTTGAAACCTTGAAGAGTTGAAAGGCCAAGGAGAACCCAAAAAAATTGGGGTGGAAAAGGAACATCTTGATACGAGATATCTTAGTGACATAAACTTGCGCGAGGCAGTAATTTGTGGTCACAATTCAACGACACTTTTGTTTTTTAGATGAGGGATCCAAGAAATGTGAGTTGAGGGAGGGTAAGACCTTGAAATCGAGTTCGCTCGACAATTGGGAGGGGAACGTTGTCGAGATTTACTGACAGAGGTGTCTTTCCTGTGGCGACATCTGCAGACGTACATGTTGTCTGATTTTGAGGAAGAAAACGGTTGATGTGGGACTAGGTCGTAATTGTGTATTTTCGTGGGGAATGTGTTTTCCTATATCGTCAATGGCAAGGGTAAATAGAAGGACGCTCAGGACTCTTCCTTGCTTGACTCCTTCTAGTTGAATACGTGGGGAGTACAAATTAGGAAAATTCGGATTGGGACTGAATAAAAATTATTATTTATATTATCATAATTTTAATTTATTTGTTTATTTATTTATCTTTTATCATTATTATATATATTTTTGCATCCGTCTTAGTTATGGACTAAAAGGACTTCTGTCGGCGTGCTTCTGTCGGCGTGCTCCTCCTTTGACTCAACGAAAACCCAAAAGAAAGGTTTTACGTTGGCTCCTTCTCCAGGCTGAGTTATGCACGTTTCCTAAATCGGAAAATATGGCGAATACACTCTGTCTATTGGCTGATGCGATGTAAATTGTCGTTTCTCTTTGCACCAAGATATCTGCAATGCTGCGGCCACCATGGTAGCCGGATCGGAGGGAAGTCATAAGAGAATGACACTCTAGTTGCCAGACGAGTCCGAATGAGACCATGATTCCTAGTTTACGAAAGCAATTTGTGAGGCATAACGCCAGGTGGCGACTGGGATTCGAATATAATCTTCCTAGACAGTAATTCGGTCCGGCGATTTCTGTTGTTAGAAGTCAGCGACGAAGCTTCTGCTAGTGTCTGCCACCTGAGATGATTCAGTTGAACTGAGTTAATTGTTGACTTGAAGGACGGGGAGTGATTACAAAAGCGGTTTGTTGGAGGTTTCTGGACTATTTCTCCATACTTTGGGAATGAAGGGTTGAGAGGTGATTGATGACATGCAGTATAAATATGATCAACGTGCTTGACGCATCACTCGGCGGGCATTTTTTTTTTTTTCCCAAGAGGAGGGAGTTTTCAAGAGTGGGGTGTCTTTTGAGACGGCGAAAGGCTTTTCTCTATAAATTCGAACAGTTCGTGTTCCATCGGAACCAAGCGTTGAAATATGATTGATGAACTGTCTGGGAATGATAGGACAGATACTTTTGTTACGAGATTTGTGAGACAAGTAAATGTTGTATCTACTGTTGAGAATTTTTTTTTTTTTTTTTTAGATATATGATACTGGCCGGAAGGGCTTCTAGTCTGTGTGAAGGGAGGAACCATCGGGATTGTAGAGGTTGAGGGGAACCTTTGAGGGGTATTAGGAGGAGTGGCTTATCGTCCTGATGGTATCGGCCAGGTATTACAGACCATTCAAAGTCATGAAAGTCAGGTGTGCATAGGAGGTACGAACATGGAAGTACGGGTAAAAATTTCAATGTGAAAGAATGTGGGTTGTTCTGTGTCTTCCTATATCGGGTGTCACGCATTGAAATGCCTTAATAAAAAGCAGTGGGAAGTAAATGTAAAAGGAAATCGGATGAGATGTCTTCTGAGAACAAACGGTGAGTGTGTGATGCAGAGAGAAGTTGGCTGTAATGACTTGAAGGAGGTTATTATGTATTAGTGATAAAGATGAGATGTCAAAAAGCGTACCAGGACTCATGTTCTTCCTCATTTGGTTTGAGAAGGAAGAGGGAGGGAAGGAGGGGGCGGGTTAAAAGTATAACCTGTTAAATCGGGATGAGCAAATGTATATTTTCTCTTTATTAGACAGACAGAGTGCGGGCTGAAACAAAGCCCATTGGAGTGACATTTCACACAAAAAATAATAATAATAATAATAAAAATAAATAAATAAATAAATAAATAAAAGTTGAGTTTGAACTAATGCAGGAGGAGGAGTAGGTATTCCCAGTCTAATACGAGTCCACAATTCCACGGTAAAACTGGGTGTATCAGTGTTCAGGTTGGTGAGATATAATTGTGGGTATGGGTTGTGAGATGTAATTTGCAGCCACCCACACGCAACCATCGGGACATTGCACGACTCGGTACTGACGTCCTGAGCACGCTGGAAGTTATTACACCTGCAGGAGAGGTGCTGTTAAACCCTAAGCTAGGAAGTAAAGGAGAGACGGAGAAAGAGAAAGAGAGGGAGAGAGAGACAGAGAGAGACAGAGAGAGAGAGAGAGAGAGAGATGGAGAGAGAGAGAGAGAGAGAGAGAGAGAGAGAGAGAGAGAGAGAGAGAGAGAGATAGAGAGAGAGGGGGGATAGATAGATAAAGGAGAGGGAGATAGAGAGATAGAAAGAGAGAGAGAGAGAATGAGAAAGAGAGAGAGAGAGAGAGGGGGGAGATAGATAGAGAGAGGAGAGATAGAAAGAGAGAGAGGAGGGAGATAGATAGATAGAGTAGAGAGAGAGAGAGAGAGAGAGAGAGAGAGAGAGAGAGAGAGAGAGAGAGAGAGAGAGAGAGAGAGAGAGAGAGAGAGGAGCGATAGATAGATGGAGATAGAAATATATAATATATATATATATATACTAGAGATGTATATATATATATATATATATATATATATATATATATATATATAGAGAGAGAGAGAGAGAGAGAGAGAGAGAGGAGGGGAGGGGGGAGCCGACAAGGTAGATACATTCAGCGTGGGAGGAAATGGCAAAAGATGCCAACATAAATACTATGGCAAAGCGAGCTATGTGCAAATCATCCCTTCCGCTATGGGGAAGTACACATATACATATACACATACGATTTGAATAATTCGCTAGTGGACAGCGACATCAATCATACAAAATCATATTTATGTGTATGATATACACATACATACATACACACACACATACATATTTACATCCATCCATATATATATATATATATATATATATATATATATATATATACAAACGCAAACATGCATACATACATACATGCATTCATATACATATATATTTTTCTGACTGATACCCAACACCCTTTTTAGCCCAAAATCACCATTAGCTAGAATAAAACAAATCCTTTCACTATTTATTCTGGCTGTCACCAGGCGATTTTATTCAGTCAAAGGGAACCCCTGTACAGCGAAATAGTTAAAAGTAGATTTTAGGCTCTAAAAACTCACTACCAGATCATCGTCGCTTCCACCAAGCTCTGTCGCTATCTTTCGCCACCCCGAGGGATTTCCAGAGTGTTATGGTACATCTTCAGATATGTCATTCCATCGAGATTTTTACATTTTATTTCGAGCGTCCATCCAACTTGACACAAAGCCCGGCGTTGCCCGAAACAAAATCGAAGCAGTTTTTCGAAGTTGAGCGGATTATTCATTGAGGATCCCAAGAAATAATCTGAACACATATCCACGAGATTCGTCTCACTAAATTTGAAAATGATGTCTCCACCCAGAGAAGGTAAGTTTAAAGTGAACAAAAAACCTTTATAGTTTACAAAAAGAAAAAAGAAAAAAGAAAAAATGATAGGTAGAGAAAGTGAGAGGAATGGGGAAATAAATAGATAGTTAGATAGACAGAAAGAGGGAAGATCAGATAGATAGACAGAGACAAAGCGACAAAGAAAGATATAATACATTGCAAAATATTCGCACTCTTGTAACACTCAACTGACATCACAAAGTACAAAGGTCTCCTTTGTTCCCCCATTGTCTATGTATCTTAGTGTGTCACGCCCATTTCTGTAGTGTATTTGTAATTCTTTATTCTTGGATAACTCAATAACTACTTAAAAAATAATCTTTGACAGCACACTCAGTGCTCACACACCGTCAGACCCCGGCTTTGAGTTGTCATTGGCGTATTCCCAGGCAGACACCTGACTCATCCTTACCTCGCCGTCACGAGGCACACACAGTCCTTCTACACGACGTGGCGATACTGGTTACCCTTTCTCTCAGGAAACTCGCTGACGAAGTGAGATCAAACCTTTTTCCTGCTACAGCTGTCTTACATCTTATTTTTCCTACAACCATGTGATGTTATTCATTTACGAGGGACCTATAGTGGCCGGAGGGTTGGCCCATCATTACACTTTTACATTCCCCAACACTGCTGAGCTCAAATCCTTCGCGCGTGACGAATTGTTTTAGGATTTGCTCCCAGAGTATTACTCAAATCCATATACAGCGCTTGGGGTTATCTGGTGGGGAGGATTTAATACGGTAGGACAGGGTAGGGTAGGGTGGAATCTTCGTCTACGAACATGATTACTGTTAAAGGTCATGGTTCGTAGGTTACGTCTGTCGCAACTTAACGTATAAATGTGTATACGTACGCTACATACATATGTATAAGCATATATTTACGTATATGTACGTACAACGGAATGTATGTATCAGTACGTACACGTGTGAAAGCATATGTATGTGTAGCATGTTTACACACACGTTTGTATGATTGTGTGTGTGTGTGTGTGTGTGTGTGTGTGTGTGTGTGTGTGTGTGTGTGTGTTTACCTAATTGTATTATAGTATACAGGAAAGGAGCAACGCTCGTCGTGTCCCGTCTCCTACTCTCCAATTTTGTCATTACCTAGCCTCAATTTAGTGTGTGTGTGTGTGTGTGTGTGTGTGTGTGTGTGTGTGTGTGTGTGTGTGTGTGTGTGCGTGTGCGTGCGTGAGGGTGCATGTTTATTTTTCCTACAACCATAAGACGTTATTCACCTTCGAGGGTTGGTTGGTCTGATCATTATTACCCTTTCACATTCCCCAACACTGCAGAGCGTTGATCCTTTCCTGTATACTATAATACAATTAGGTAAATACACACTCACACACACACACATTCACACGTGTGTAAACATGCTACACATACATATGCTTTCACACGTGTACATACGAGTACGTGCGGATACATACATTCCGTCCGTTCGTACGTACGTATGTACGTATGTATGTACGTATGTGCGCATGCATGCATGTATGTGTATATATCTTACTCAGGACGAATTTGCGACCATTTCTCTCAGTGAATTTATCGAGAGCCAGAGTGGAGTGAAAGCTCGTGGTAGTCACGTCCCCAGGGATTACCAGGGGGCCAGGGGGCCAGGGGGCGAGGAGGGAAGGGGCAAGGGGGGCGAGAGTGAGGAGGGGTGCTTGGGATGGGAAACCGGTTTTGAGGAATGAAAGGAGCAACGTAGATTTTTCTATCAGGCGGCACAAAGTTGTCCCTTTCCTCCGCATCCCGGTGGGGTTGTGGAACCTGTCTTTGCAAGTGGAAGGATGGATGGAGGACTCCGTTCGTTGGGAAATCCGCTAAAGTTCAAGGAAATGAATATATACGTACGCACGCGCGAGCGTATGCGCACACACACACACACGCACACACACACATGCACACACACAAACACACTCTTCCATACAGATGTATACATTCTTGAAATAGCTTAGGTGATGTAGCTTAAACTGGAACAATACCTGGATTCAAATCTAAGTATGACAATTGGAAAACAAGGATACAGACTAAGTTGGAACTGTACATGAATTTAAGGCTAGGCATGATAAATTGGAGAGTAGAAGACGGGACCCAACGAGTGTTGCTTCTTTCGTGCATACTACAGTTAGGTAAATGCAACCCCACCGCCCAACACACACATTTTTTGTCATTGCATTTCCTCCCTGGAAACAATATCTATGACATACAAAGCGTCATGGAGGTGGTAAAGAGGATACCTAATAGTAGAACAGAAGAAACTGTAGAGTTTAAATACAAAGGATTACAAAAGCGGAACATGCCGGCAGGAGACCTTTTGGTCCATAACTAGGTCGGATTCGAAATATAATATAAATGATAAAAAATAAATAAAATAAAATAAAAATTATAATAATATAAATAATGATAAATAAAATCAATAATACATAGATATAGTTAAATGATAAACAAACAGGTAAATAGTAAACAATAATAAACTGACAAATAAATAATAATAAACGAGTAGAGAATAGTCTTCCATAACAAAATTCTGCGCGACTGTACTCCGTAGAGGTATCACTATATAATTTTCCTAAAGTATTGATCGCATAAACTTTCCTCGATCAATACCTCATATGGGTGTGGGGTTGGGGTTTGGCCTCGATCGATAAGAATAGCGTTGAGGTTGGGGTTATCGATTCATCAGATTCGTGAAATCGTCAGCAGATTCTACGAAATGCACAAACCAAGTGAACAAAGTTTCCTTACCTTACTGTTTTGTTTTGTTTTTTTAATGTTGGTAACATCTTTTCACTGTTATATTTTATGATTTTATAATTCTGTAGGCTATATTTTCAGCAGTAATGCTGCTATACCCAATAAACCGTATATTATTATTTATTATTATTATTATTATCAAGTTTAAGACGACTTCTTTACCTCCTTATCTGGTCCTAGAAGAAGGGGAAGCTCATGGTGTCACACGCATATTTTACAGATATTACCCCCGAGAGACGAATCCGCCCAAATCCGGTTTTCTTTGCTGCTCATCCATTATTCCAGGTTGCTGCACGTGAACCTCCTCCGTGCCAGATTTGGTCAAAGATCTGTTCATAAATGGCCACGATGTTTCACAACAAGCAAACAAGCTCTTGCATTTATGTAGATTTACCTCGATGGAATCTATACAACGCGAAACTGCAATTAAAGGGGGAAACACACTCGAGTCGATACACACTCGAGGTTTGATTATGACGACTTATTGACTTAGCACAAGCTCAGTAACGAGTGGAGCGTTTCTTGATGTCGCCTTTTTACTGGACTGTTGCAGCACTTTGTTGGTTTATTCTGGTTGTTTCCAGTCAAATTTTCTGGTGTGCCCTATAACTCGGGAGCATTCGTTGTTATGTAGTAAGGAGATTACATACGTCACGAAACACTTACTGTATATGTGGCCGCCACCCTCAGTTTTGCTTGGGTGATGGAGGAGCGAGGTTAGGGTTTAGGTGGAGGGAGGGATTTGGCGTGGGTAGAGTGGAGGTAGACATTAGGTAGGGGAGGTTCTCTGTGTGTGAGTGGGTGAAGGTGGAGTAGGAAAAGTCTGGCCGGATAGGGACTGAACATGTGTGAATGAAAAGAAAAATACTAATGAAGTACTTCAACCCTGCATTGACGAAGTCCGGAAAAAAAAACCCTGACCCGTCAATTCTACCCAAGTTCACGAACAGCCCGGCAAGTGCCAGTCACTAGCAACCGTTAGTGCTCGATCCAGGGCCTCAGTATAATAGCGGCTCCTCCTTTAGAATGGTTCTCCCAGAGCAAGGGGTTTGTCTGTACTTGAAGAGAACATATGTTCTGTACACGGAAGAGTGCGTCCACACATGCATCGTTAACGACTGCCGAGCAGGGGGTTTTCAAGCCACAGCAGCTGCTTTCCATTTCAGAGAACACGTGTTTCTCTCCACGGAGGAATACGTCCACACCTGCGCCGTCAACATGTGACAAACACGAATGAATCCTGCAGGACCCTCTTACTACATTTACTCTTTATCTCGGAACAGATCTCACAGGGCTCACATATGGATTTCAGTCCCTAACAAGGACAAAAGACCTCTGTAAGTGAAGCAACGCGTCTATATTTTTGTCGCTAACATGCAACAGACACGAAGAGACCATTGCGGCCGCAGAGGCTTCCTCGTCGTTAAGAGTCGAACCCTTTGTTTTGGATCATCGGGTTTGTTAACTGGCGAATCCGAAAGGCGCACCCAAGTAACTGGACTAAGATACAGGGATTTTTATTTCAGTTAATGAAACTGAACAGCAACAGCCATAATAACAATAGTAATAATAATTATGAAAAATAACAATATTGATAACAATAATAATGATGATAATATTAGTAATAGTAATGACAATAATGATTATAATAATAATAATTATAATGATAAGAAGAAAAAGAAGAAAAAGTGGAAGAAAAAGAAGAACAAGAGGAAAAAGAAGAGGAAAAAGAAGAAAAAGAAGAAGAAGAAAAAGAAGAAGCCACTGGATGCAAATTCCAACGAATTCTTACCCTTTGTGAGTAGTCGACACAATAGATTGGTATGTCTTGACCACAGTAAATTGCCGTATCTGACGGTCTGTACGTTAACTAATATTAAGTGAATTTACTGAGAGACGGCGGCGGAGGGGGGGAGGAGGGTCTGTTCCTAAATTCAAGGAGATTGAAGTAGTTTTGTTGGTAAACTCTTGAACTCGTTGACACGCTTCATACAAACCCTCTGGGCAGCGAGGGAAGTTGCCCCACACATCAGCTGAATTAAACAGGTCTACCAAATTTCGGGTGAGGGGGGGGAGGGACCCTTACACCCAAAGGGGTTAATTCCTAAATACGAGAGTCACCACTCGGCTGACTAAAATCCAATGGCGTGAGCACGAAGAAACACTGTGGTCTATTCCATCGGGTGGAGAGGATCGACCGAAACAGATACAGAGCCCTTTCATCCGAATGAATTTGAAAAATAAGTAAATAGATACATAATATAAAAAATAAATAAACAAGATAAGAAATAAATAAAATAAAAAAGGGCCAAAGGGTTAATCATATTCATTTCCACTTCCTGGTGACGCAATAGAAAACGTGCTGATCTCACATTCGCTTAGTTGTGGGTTCGAAACTCTTACTTTTCTCCGATTCCCAGCAGTGACTGTTAGTGATCTGGCTCAAGCGGTCCAAGTGCGTAGTACAAAGGTGACGGATATGGCCGAAGTTACGCGCCTCCTGGCGTAGGCTCCTCACTTTCCTTCTTCTTTTCCTTAGTTCGGGAAAGCTCCCGGTTCTCGAACTGACTTAAACCGTGCAATGTTGTCGAACACAAAACTTACTACCAAGTTATCGGGTCGAGAGGATTTATCGATACAACTCGAAGAGACAGAGCTCGGCTGCAAAAAAGATTATCTAGCGTCACTCAACAAACACTAAACCTATGAAACGAGTTACCGTGGTGATGAAGGTAATTTTTTTTTTTTTTTCTATCGGACATCCCTTCCAGATGCAGCCGAGCCGGTCACTGGTGTCCGGGGGGGGGGGGGAGGGGAATCTAGCCCCCCCGGACTGTCCGCGGCAATCATCTGTCGAGTTCGGAAGTCGACGCGCAAGGCCCACTATGGCGTCCATCTCCAGCCAACCCTCCCTCTCGTTCTTTATTTCCCCAACTCATGTGATCTCAGCGGGCGACTCCGCTGGGGGTTGACGGTTAGCCCATTTCTTCTCGAGTGGTTAATTTAGTGATGCTGTTTTCGTTAACACCGACGATTTGATTCAGATTGGCCACAAGAGCTCAAGGAAAAGTCTCGATTTATTCTTTCTTGTGAAGTGGATCATTTAAATTTTTGTTTTGGCTAACGCCAGAATAAATTCTGGTTGGGCTGGATTGAAATCTGCTACAGTCAAATTAGTTGATGATTAGAAAGCTTTGTGGAATAACAAATGACTAACGCAAACCAAATGGATATCCAATCAATATTTAGACAAATAAGCTTAACGGTATAACAAAAGTTATATGACATGTAACTCTTGGTAAGTGTACATTCGTGTACGTAAGTAAAATTAACACTTCACTACGATTACAAGATATTTGGAAAAGTTAATGAAACTGGAGAGCAAAAACAATGTGGATAGGAGGTAAAGGGAACACGGGCTGAGGGAAATACTTTTATTCCTGACTTGTTTCGCCTGAGTGGCTTCTTCAGAGGAACATAGTTTGAAGCCAAGTTGGTCAATATATATTGACCAACTTGACTTCAAACTATGTTCCTCTGAAGAAGCCACTCAGGCGAAACTAGTCAGGAATAAAAGTATTTCCC
The DNA here is from genome assembly GCF_046742065.1 of Oratosquilla oratoria. NCBI lineage: Eukaryota > Metazoa > Arthropoda > Malacostraca > Stomatopoda > Squillidae > Oratosquilla > Oratosquilla oratoria. Next base: position 11,744,002 of record NC_134811.1, read on the forward strand.
TCAGCCCGTGTTCCCTTTACCTCCTATCCACATTCGTCACGATGTATAAGCAAAAACAATATTGGATTTGATTTTAGTAACAATCTTAAGCCGGGTCCACACTTGTTGCATTTCCACGTATCGTATCATCTTTACGTACCACCTAGTGATACGATACGGTGCAACAGGGTATTGTACCCACTTGTAGCGTATCCGTATACAGCAGGCGGATACGCAACAAGTGGGTACAATACTCTCTTGCACCGTCTCGTATCACTAGGTGGCACGCAAAGATGATACGATACGTGGAAATGCAACAAGTGTGGAGCCGGCTTTAGATCTTCTAACCACCGTATTCATGTCCTAGGGTAAGCAAATGTTATTTCAGGACTGGTAGCACCATTTTTTGTGCTTTAAAATTCAGACTATCATCAGTCAACTATTCAGATCAATAATTAATTCGCCCACATTTGAAATATGCTGTTACCGTACGGTCCCTGAGCTTGCTAAAGAAGTCTGATATATTTGAATAAAAAGTAACAGCGACTAGCTCCTACAATGATACAAAATACCAGAAGGAAATCATATAAAAACTACCCAAGCTATGTCAGCCTGTTTGTCCTTGCAACAATAGATAGAGGGAAAAAATGGGGGGAGGAGAGAAAGAAAATAAGAGAAAAAAAAAAGCAAAGAGGATACTTAGTACAAATCTTATGGTTTTAAGAAAAAATTGGTAACGTCAGATTAAAAATAAAAAAATATAAAAATCATTGGCAATGCAAACACGACGGGAAACAACGGTCCCAAATTGTCAAGACGTCAATTTACTTGAGTAGCAGGCAGAACCAATTTCGCTAATGGTGTAGGTAGAGGATGGAATGAGCATCTCGCTTAAAGGATCTCATGTAACACGAGTCCAATTGGATAATTTGCTCGCTCATTGATCAACTTGCGCTTTTACTAATTCGTTTACTTGTCCATCCGGCAGCACACTTGTGGGCCACTGCAGGGCATCGGATGCGTCATCGTAACGGAGGACTTGATCGAGATGGTCTCAAGCCCTTCTTAGCTGCTACGGTGAAGTTCCAACATAAATTGAATAGAATAGTTTGTCGCCAACCAGAAAAAAAAAACTGTGACATCATCATGGGGATTCGTCGTCCTGAATTCATCGCTTCCAACCCCAGACCTCCTGATCCTGAACAAAATCGTTACCCCCACGGAGGGTCTAAGATCTGCGCATCACGGCGGCGTTTTCAAACGTGATTAAATCTTCTGCTGTCAGCCTGAATAAATTCACGAGTACAGCGTCGTCGTGACAGAGGGATTAATGGAGTCAACTCGTAAGGCAAATTGAGTCGTCTGGCGCCAGTCAAAATTAAATTGTTGAGGACGTCACAGGGGGTTCATTGAAGCAGTCCTTCTTCAACCTTTTGTTTGGGCTGACGTTCCTTGTACTGTACATAACCGTCCGACCTCATCCATAACAAAATATATCTAGTCCGTCACCTTAGCAAAGGGGTTAATTGAGAGATGGCTACGGTGACCTTTTCCAAGATGAATAAAATCGTTAGAAAAAAAAAATGGACGAAGTGCATAACCGCAACGAAAAGGAAGGAACCGCTTCACGTTTTCTACGTTTATTGGTGCGGTCTCGCCTCAGCTGAATGACGTCACCTGGCATCTGCTATGATGAGGTCGTTTGCCGTTGGCCCGAATAAACTCGCCTGGCGCCAACTTGAATGGCATCTCTCGAAGGCGGCACAGGCGCCAATGTGTCCGTTTAAGGTCTGACCCTTCAGTGTTTCAAGGGTTGCGGTCCTGAAGACAAAGCCTCTCCATCCCTTCAGCGCCAGAAGATTCTATTCGGGAGACACACACACGTACACACAAACGCACACACACACACACACAGCTCACGCGGAGTAGTGTGTGTCACTCGTGTCTCGTACACAGGAGACCAGGATTCGATCTCTGTCTAATTTGAGTTCCAGTCGCAAATTCATGGCTTCCCAAACGTTCTCTACAAGGTGAACGTCAGAAGAGCGGAAGACCACTGTCGCATTTCCCAATTTCATTTCTAACACCCCCGTCAGTGCGGTCGAAGTGACTGCGTGGTCTACGTCCACGACCATTCCAACATCTCGGCACTTCTCATGCAAGCCACCGTGGTGAGGTACACAGGCTGTTTCGTATCCCCACGGGATAGACCGGTCCTGTAGTATACAATTAAGGCTGAATTTCCTCATATATACACTTAAGAACCATGCATTACTGTGACATTTTTCACCAGGTGCGATTATCGTTGAATGATGATCGTCAAACGATTGTTGTCTAGAGCACCCATCCTTTGTTCTTTTGAATGGGGATGCTTTGCTCCAAGCTGCAAAGTACGAGTCAATTTTAATCGAAGCTATCAATACGATTACCCAAATATGATGCCAGGTATTATTCGCGTCACCCGCTATTAAGTCTGGAAGGCTAATAATTGATCGCAACAAGCAAAACATACCTTAACCTTCTTACTACTGTGACAACAACGGAACTGAAGACTTTTTCTTTCTCCTGGGCACCGCCAGTCACGATTGCATTTCGCTGCGCTGCTTAGGTGGGGTGGGGAGGTTTGGGGACGATCTCTGAGGAAAACGGAGTCTGGATTGATCGAAATTCTGTCATGCTCAGGGATCCAACCGCTTCCCTCGGTTGCTTAATAATGAAACAGTCTGCCGTTAGGATCGAGTCCCCCGTGCTGTGGTTCCGTATGAAGTCAGCTCCTAACTCCCAAAGATTCAGTAATTATGAAAAACTTGGACAGTGTTCAGCACAACAGGATCTTGAACAGCGCTACGGTAATGACGGAGTCGTGCCACTTGTTCACGCCAGAGGGAATAAATGAAAGAATAAATAGATAACTAAGTAAATAACTAAATGAAGGAAGAAATTCCTGGATGAATAAGCATACGAATAAATTAATAAATTATTTAATCAATTAACGATTAGATAAAATTTACACGTAAATCAATTACCTGAGAAACATTAAAGTGTATTGCTTACATCTATATCTAAGCACTCTCCTTATGAGGTACTGACTACATACATTTTATGCAGTCATTATCTGATATTTTAATGATACCCCTACGGACCAGAGTCTCACACTATTATTTGGTAATTGATGACTCCAATCGGAAAAGATGCTGATCAAGTTTAACTCATTATCCTTTCTTTCTCCTATATAATTTCTTTAAATCTCTCCTTTACTTTCTATTATCCTTCTTTTCTGCTATACAACTTCTTTAAATCTCCCCTTTACTTTCTGTATGACCACAAATATTTTGAAATATTCCCAAGGAAAAAATCGCTGTTTATTATCGATGAAATCCTAAAAAAGTTAGAATATATATATATATATATATATATATATATATATATGTGTGTGTGTGTGTGTGTGTATATGTATATATATATATATATATATATATGTTGTGACCGCTGACAGGCAATTCCATTCATCTCCGTAGCAACCCCGCCCACCTCGGTAGCGAGACGGGTGACTGGAATTCTTTGTCGAGGAAGTGAAATCGGAGCCAAAGCGACAATGTGTTTTTCACACATTCCGCCAAAATTTGGGATCTACCGCGACCCTCAGACGTTTGCGGTCGAGACAAGACCCTTCCGTTTTTCAGACACACGGTGACAGCCCTTTCATGGGCAAAACGAGATGACTGTGTATGGCCCGTTCACCCTTGTGGCTGCATGGAGTAACTGTGATTGTCTGTGACAATCTCTTATACTGAAAATCGAGAGGAATTGTTCTTATGTTTATCCTGGCTACCACTAAGATTTTATTCTGTAGAAAGAAACCCTCTAGTATCCAGACGGCTAAACCCATATCAGTAAGACTCTCAGGAACGAAAACTAAATATTGCACACATTCGAGCTGCTGCCAGACGATGTTATTCAGCCAAAGGAGACGCCTGTCACACTCAACAGGATCGCGTGAGGCGTGCCCAACGAAATCAGAAACTAGACACGCTAACCAGAAACAGTAGCATCATCAATACATTCAATTTCTTCAGCACGGTGACTAAGGTACTTCCATTCTGACGGCGCGGCGTCAGGACAGATCGGAGGGTCCGGCTCCGCCCGTTTTCTAAATGAAATCGTTATTCATTGGCGCGTCGAAAGGTTTGAACCGACAAAGCGTACAATCATACTTCAGTTCATCGCACAAGTAAAGCACTCGAGAAGACGAGCACATGGCGCGTATACCATATATGTGATGCATGTGTTCTGCGATGGCAACACTTCAGCTGAGCGTAGAGCTGAAAAATGCATTAGTGGTGGTCATTTCATTCTACCTAGCACATTATGAATTTATTCAGCTTTTTGAGAATGTCCACGACGGAATTATCGGTTGTCACTTTTTGTTTTCTACACAAAAATACTATTATATTTCCCCCCAAATATCACTTTGAAATGACAATGTAATTTCTGTATATTTTGACATTTTAAAATCAGATGAAATACAATGGTCACTTTTTGTTTTCTACACAAAAATACTATTATATTTCCCCCCAAATATCACTTTGAAATGACAATGTAATTTCTGTATATTTTGACATTTTAAAATCAGATGAAATACAATGGTCAGCCTTCCTATGTTTTAATTTTTTTACACAAATGGTAATTCTGGTACATGTGCCAGGTGCTGACGATTCCTTTCTTTTACAAGCGAATAAAACAGTCTGTCGTTTTCGTCCAAAGTCCGATTCAAAAGTACGCTAACTGACTGAGAAGGACGAGGTTACAAATTTCCTGAACAACTCGATTCCACGAACCTCCTTTGGCTGAATGAAACAATTTGGCACCAGACACGACAAAATTTGTATTACTCACTCGTTTGAAGGAGTTAAACTTTTCCCATCAGGAGGCAAATCTAATCGAAGTAGATAAATATAATTTCTCCGATCGTGTTGTTAATGAGCGGCACAACTTTCCACGAGAGGGAACTGAATGAAGTAAAATAGCAAGTTCTAAGATCACTTGGATAAACACCTCAACAAGATGCTGTAAAGTCTGTCAGCAGGCAATTTTCTTTATTTGTTTTATCTGGCTGTTTGGTTTAATTACTTCTTGTTTATTTTCTGTTCCCGGCCTTGTTATGGACCATAAGGTCATTTGTCGGCATTAAGCTTTATCATTGTGACTCATTACATAACTCTTTCGGTCTAGGAATGAAATCGTCAGATGTTGGCTAGAACAATACTGACATAGTAATCCATCTTCCTCAATGAGGGTTGTTTGTCCAAGCACTTCCCTCTGAGGTCGTCCCGAAAGGCCGCCTGGTTGGCGACAGTCGCCGTCACACGGGACAAGGAGTCTTGCCTCTGTGCAACTTGCTGATCCAGTCCAGTCCAATAGAGTCGACTCGGTGATGTCACTGGTATATTTTCTTCCTGCCAAGGAGGACAGGAGGTGATGCGATGCAGCTCAGGAGACGAATTCTGTCCTGTTCGGTCGATCTCCTCTTTAAGAGGGAAGACTCTTTCTTACCTACATAAAATTGACAGTTCTTAGAGGGAATAAAGCCCAAAAAACACGTCAATGTATTGATAGCATTGAGAACCACACATCGCTACGATGGCAATCCTAACAGATATCGATCTAACTGTTGCCAGGGCAGTTTCATTAAGCCCAAACAGGGTTAACGTTCTCGCCATTAACCCCTCGGCACAATAAAGCACTTTACAATTTTTATTCTGGCTTACGCCTGACGACTTGGGTTTACCTGGGAATATGGACTCGTGCTAAGTGGGTTGAAAATTGGGGCCTTTGTCCCGTGGCTCGGGACCGCGAGGAACGCGTGTGGGAGTTCGACAAAGCCCCTGGCAGGTGCTTCCTCTCCCCCCACGCGCGCTCTGTCCCACGCGGGAACTGCTGAAGAGAACAACAACCTTTGTACAGCCTTGCCGGTGCCAATCTTTTCTTGCTTTACCGCTACAGGTACGTCTAATCTAAAACGAACAATTAGTCTTCATTTGTGCTACTGGTATTATGATAAATGCATAAGTTAATATAGACAACCGGAAGTCTATATTAAACCAAGCTCCAGACATTCCATTTAGGAAGAAAGAAAAGGAGTATGAATGAAGGTAAAAGAGGAAAGTAAAATATGCTTTCTCAAAATAGGGATGTTTCAATCTATCGATTCCAGCTGCCGACAGCTGATTTAAGCTTGAGTGGCAGGCAAGCGGGCCCAATGGTGAGGTGAGGGCGTTCTGTCAAACTCAACAAGCCTCTTCAACACAGTGCCTCATGCATTTCGTTCTGAAGGTATTTTCGCTCACTGGGCAAACGGTCCTTCCACAGGAGAGGGATTAAACTGACGTACCAACTATGAAGCTCAATTCGTCCGCAAGCCTTTTCTCTGTTCAACAAAATCGTCTTTATATCAGCCAGAAAACATAACTATAACATAAATATAACACAGTGTTTATGGGAATAATCGAAATTATATACTTTTTCAGTGCAGAGGTCTTCTGCTGGACAAGGTCGTCTGTCGTTACGAACGAAATCTGAAACGATATGATACGGCGATGAAGACATCAACCACTTCTGGGTTGCACACTAATCTGAACAAAATCGGCTTAGGTTGACCAGAACCAAATCTGTCAAGGATGTCACAGAACCCTAACCCCCTAACCCCTAAAAGAATCCTAACCCCCTCCCTTCCTCCCTCCCTTTTCGGCCCCCTCAGTTGAATGAAATCGTCCGGCGTTATTTATCCTTAACGTTCTGTCAAAGGCGACATCGGGTAAAAAGGATAAGTGTTATTGGATTTTTTCTCCCGTGTACAGCGGAAACAATTCGATAATTACTTTCATTCAACGACTGACACTTGAAGGTAGGCAAATGGAATGTGTGTGGATGTGTACATGCTGCAGATGGCAAGGGCAAAGACCAGGCCCTGATAGTTTGTCAATACTCAAGAAGGTAAAACTTAAGCGGAATCTGCAATAAATTTTGTCACTTACTTCAGTCACTGCGCACACAGACAATCCTGTTTACAGTGTCACTGCACTGGATCAACGCGTCCTCCCAGGTACACAACCACTTTCCACCCGCCACACAGGGCAACTGACGAGCCCGAGACTGAGGCTTTGAGCTCAACAGTCCCCGCCCTCTCTAGCCTATTGCTCGCACCTCTGAGTTCACAACATCTCATTTAAACTTGTTGTCACCTTTAAAGTCGCAATCTTTGGTTTAAACAAAATTAACTCGAAGCGTATTTGCCAAAGAGAAATGTTAAGAATCAATTATTGATGAATATTCATTCAGATGTGAGAAATCATCATCTCCCGCTTTCACTTTCGTATGTGATTCATGCAACTGCCACCAGATGGCATTACAGGACAAATACGGGCGGTCTGACGCATCCATCAATTAAGCAAGCATGTTACGGTGGCTATATACAGTAGAACCCGTATTTCATGCTTAGTATTGTGTTCAAGTAAGACAATATATGAATGAGCGTCTGTTTTCTCATCCGCGTGATTGGCGCCTCAGCACATGATTTATGCGAGGGCGAACGCCCGTACAAGTTACCGCGAGAAAATTTATTGTCCCACACATCTATGATTACATGTATGCGTTTTATAGCGTTTACACGATCTGATATTTATTGATTAAAAATTACTCTAACGATGTAATCAATAAGCTCCATTTGTAACTAGTTTAATTATTACTGTGGCAATCATTTCCGTACAGATAATCATAATTCTGTGAGGAGTAGATTTTTTACCCTCCAATTTGTCGTCTAGCTGTCGACTGGAGCTTTGTGTCGCTTTATCAACCACAAGGTCTGCCGAGCTTGGATCGAGGGTCGGCTGCTATCGGCGTGTGCGACCCCCATATTTGGAAACTTCGCGCCATTATTGTACTTACGAAACCTTGCTCGGAGATCAAATCTCTTTTTTTTCGATAGTTAATTCGCGTGAACTCATGCTGGACTAGATTCTATGATTAGCGTCCTTTGTAATTTCGTATCTGCTGTCAATCGGACACACGGCATTTAGCGCCAATCATTTTTCCAGACAAGCTGTCAGAAACGACACTTTCGGAAGCTTCTGAGGTGATCCTGTCAGAGGTCAGGATGAGGCTTACAGAGGCTTATTGTTCTTCAGCCGAGAGGAGCCATTAGAAAGTTGAATATATCCGTGTTGTCTGTTTCGTTCCGCAAGCTACGATGATCGACCTCATATATATTTCTTGGTTACTGCAGACGCTTTCACTGAAAGCAAGGAAACCTTCCTTCCACCTGAAAAGTCGTTCGCTATCAAGGGTGGAATGAAGTAGGTTAGCAGTAGCTAGAATTAACAGATGGTCAAATCAGTATGGTGTTATTGATAGAGGTGGAAAGAATAATCACCCCAGACATCGACAGGGTGACAAATCCTCATGTGGGCTATCCTAAGGTGGCAATTCTTCATGTGGGTCATCCTGAGTTTACGATTCTTCGGTTGTATAAGTTGATGACAATAAGCATAACCCTCATTCAGTCTAACCTAACCTAACCTAACCTAACCTAATGTTTATTCCACTGTTGATATTCGGGGTACTGGGGTGACAAGTCTTCATGTGACCCCGGAGATGATTGACATGGCCTGTCAGATGCCACAATAAAAAAAAATAAAAAAAAGCGCCACCCGGTACAAAAATAATTAATTGAGATTAGATTAACTGTTCCATTGAAGAGGTGCCACGGAGGTGAATAGAAGAGTCTGATGATTGCCAGAATTAAACAGTTACTTTCACCCGGTACTGAGAGGGTTATGATTCTTCGAAGGGACTTGGTATGGACGTCGAGACGCATCTTCAAGTCAGTATTCAGTGTCCATGTCCCACAGCCGTACAGCAACACAGGGGACCTAAGTGACTTGAAAATTTGGATCTTAGTCCTCGTGCATGAATATCGACAACGCCATATACTCTGGTTGAGCGTGGTCATACCACTATGGGCAATACAAATCCTCCGAAGAACTTGATATGACCTATCATTGTTATGCACTGTTCATGAACCTTTCCAAGCCTTCACTGTCCTCGCCACATGCAGGGACAGACTGAACTCTGTCATCTAGTAAGACCCCTAAATCCCTAGACCTTGGTATTGGTCTAGGAGACCTGGAGTCCAAGTGATCTCACCTCCTTGTGGAATGACTCAAGGACTGCAACAAGATCTCCGGCGATTCCACAAGAAGGACAGCATGATCAGCAAAGGCAAGGTCAGTGACCATAGTGTTCCAAATGGATGCTCCGCAATGACAATGATCGACAACTCTGTCCAATACCCAGACCATGCCTCACTCCTGAAATCAGAGGACATGCATTGTCTCCTCTATACTTTACAGCATCCTCTGTTCCAGAGTAGACTAGAAGATGAACAACAAGGGATCTCACAGACCTGCAGAAGATGCCAAAGCCCCCACAGTGCACTGAATCAAACGTCTTCTTGAAACCAACTCAGACTGTAAGAAACCTTGTTGAAAATCATGTCATTGCTCTACATTAGTCTACAAGAACACGAAGCACTATGATCCGATCAATTGTTGATTTACCGGGCGTGAACCCTGACTGCTCAGTCTTCTGAAACTTTAGCAGATGTGAACGAACCCGTGTCAACGACAGACGGGCGAGCAGCTGTTACCAACATAATTCGTGAACGTCAACTCCGGTTATATGGGCATGTGGGACGTCTCCCTGATGCTGACCTCACCCACAGGACAACCTTCGTTGATGGAGTCGCTCACTGAAACTATGACTGGGTCAAGTCGATCGAACCTCCTGAGAGTTGCTTTGAATGGGAAGGGTGGCTGCATGGGAGCGTGCTCGGAGAAACCATGGGGAGTGGCGACGGCGTGTGAGAGAAGCGATGTCTCCCTCCTTTGGCGTATGGTCCCAATTGATGAGGATGAAATTAAGAGAGGCTCTTATAATATGCGCTCTCTCTCCTCCCACGCACCCTCTCTCTCTCTCTCTCTCTCTCCACACACACCACATCTTTTTCTAATAGTGTGGGAAATGGAAGGCGATTATTTGACGCCAGTAGGTGCTTGACTGCAGTCGAAGACGTCATCATCTCCCGATGCGCTCGGCCAGTTGTCAGTGTAAGCCGTTGGATATTCAAACTGAAATCTTCGTGAGACTCACGGGTCGGGATCGAAGCCGAGTGCACGGCGTGAAAAATTATTATCTCTGGATTGCTTTCTTGATTTTACTAGGTTCTATCTGATTTTCAAAAGCTACACGAGAACACAATAATTACTTTTCCATTATCGACTCTTTCGCTACGTTTTATGATTTGTATCATTATTCTGGCTCTCGCCAGGCGAATCCATTCAATTGAGGGAATCCCATTCCATGGAGAAAGGGTTAAACCTATCCCAGGTAATCTTTTATCTATGTTTCTCGATGAGCATTTCTAATCTATCTGCCGACATGCGATTTCATTCAATTGAGGGAATTCCCCTCCACAACGATTTTTTCTTTCATCTTTTATTTGTGGATCATATGGACGGAGGTCCTTGCGTTCAGGTAGATAAATATGATAAATTGAGGAGTTTTTTGTGCATTAAGGTACAACCTTTTTTTTAACTTAGCCATGAAGTATGAGATCTTGTTCCAAAATGAATTGATATTAACCAGAATAAAACACGTAAGGAGGTTAACTAATTAAGATAACTTTAACCCCTTCAGAGCAAGATCTTGTTCCAATCTAAGTAGAACCAGTTGCCATTACCCAGCTTAAACTTTAATGCTTTATCATAGTAAGGGGGTGATCCAACTACCATAAGGACGAGGACTGAACACTATTCCCTCGGCCACCATAGCTCCTCCAGCTACAAGTAGTGTCACCAGTCAAGCCTCGTTCATCTTGCTCTCCTTTCTGTGGTTGAAGGTCTGCAACCTGCTCCTCATGGCATTCCTTCAGGAGGATATGGTCGTGTAGTCGAAAAGCTCCTTCGCAGGGTGTTTTGTGTTGCCATCGGTCCGAATCTTCTTTTTGTTCGTCTGAAGAATCAATCCTCGTGACTGACTTCCATCCTTGAGGTGGAAAGTGGATCCCGCGAGAGGCGTAACTGGAAATTCATACCTCCGGCAACGAAGTATGACTGATCAAATTTGCACGGTGATAGAAGCACTGGCTTTACAGTTCGGTCCCTCTTCTCGCCCCCGAACACCAGCCAATCATTTGAGACGGGGGCAGAAGAAGGGAAGTCTGTATTGACAGTTTTTCATAACTCCTTCGCTACAGAGGAACTGCCACCAAGAATAAAAGGTTGCCTACTCCATGTGCAAGGTTAATTCATCTGTCTATTACTACCTACCTATTTCCCTCTCTTTTTATATATCTATCTATATCTATATATCTATATATATATATATATATATATATATATATATATGTATGTATGTATACACACACACACACACACACACACACACACACACACACACACACACACACACACACACACACACACACATATTTGTATGTATATATATATGTATATATAGACATTATATATATATATATATATATATATATATATATATTATGTACATATATATATATATACATATATATGGTGATTCGGTTTTTAAAGTCGCGATCTCGTCCCTATCA
>NC_134811.1:11756163-11768663 GCF_046742065.1 Oratosquilla oratoria
AGGCTAGGACGATGTCATTTTGTCCCTTACAGAGGACTTTGTAGCGTGGAATTGAATGAACCATGCACTTGGTCCAACTCAGTGAAGGCAGGGTTCGAACTGCCATCACCTTGACCTCCGCCGCAAGTAGCGACGCTCTTACCTGGAAGTGCTCGCTACAGTGGAATACATATAACGCCAACGTTTCGCCCACCAATTGCTAATTCATTTAACTAAGGTTAATGCTCAGGAAGCTCGCTGGCTGAGCGGGTTAGGGCGTCGTTACTTATAAAGGTCAAGGGGATGGCGGTTCGAAACCTGCCACCGGCGAAGTTGAATCACGGGGATGGTTAAATAAATTTCTCACCACAAAGTCCTCTGTGAGGGGCACCATCCTAGCCCGCCGATAGGGGGGAGTTTGTGACGTTAAACCAAATCATAATCAAACACAGCCGCACCTGCCCTTCTTCTCCGGTAAGGAGGTAAAAAAAAAAAAAAAAAAAAATCTTTGCTCCAGTGACAGTGCTTAGTATATTTTGCTCTAATGAAATCCAGACGATTCTGTTCAACTTAAGGATGACCCTCGGAGTCGGAGAGTTGCCTGGTTGGTGCATCTTCACTAAACGAATCAAATCGAATCAAATCTAAACAGTTCATGACTTGTCTTTGAATCGTCACTCCAGTTCATATCAATTTGTTATCGTAATCGAAAGCGTTCACATCAGTAGAACCGAATCAATTTAGGTCATGTCGACTCTCCCTATATGGACCGTTTCTGCAAATAAATAAATAGATAAAATAGAATGAAATCAAATAAATAATAATAATAATAATAATAATAATAATAATAATAATAATAATAATAATAATAATAATAATAATAATAATAATAATAATAATAATAATAATAATAATAATAATAATAATAATAATAATAATAATAATAATAATAATAATAATAATAATAATAATAATAGTAATGATAATAATAATAATAATAATAATAATAATAATAATAATAATAATAATAATTTTATGTAAATCGAAGGCTAGTCATGAGTCGTTACGCCCTGACTCATAAGGGTTGATTCACACTATCGGTCCGGTCGCGCTCCAGTCTCGCTACGCTCTCGGTCCGGTCCAATATTGTCTCATTAATTTCAATGGAAGCATTCACACTGGCGCTCTCGCTCCAGTCTCGCTCCGGTCTCGCTCCGGTCACGGTTCCGTCAAAAGATATTTTTACTGGAGCGAGACTGGACCGTGACCGAACCGTGAGCGCCAGTGTGAACTCAGTTGCCACGGTCCTGCACCTGCCAGGGCTGCCGTTTCGTAGAATTTTGTACCAAATAGCGGCATGTGGCAACTGCACAAGGATATGAGGAAATTTTTTCTACATATCAGCGGGCTGTTCATAACATTTAAAAACTCAAACTTTTGTTTAAAAATCATAGAACTGTTATCAAATAATAAATGGTACATCAAAATATGACTTAATTGGTAATTGTGTTACTTATAAAATATTGTACCCCAAAAGATACGTTTTTACATACATACATATACCAAGGCTTTTTCCCCCTTACCAGGGAGGTAGCCAAAAAAGGACAAGGCATAAAATCCTTCCCACCCATTCCATCCCCGAAAACACTTCACACCCCTCCACCCTCCCTCCCATCTTAGCACCTCCTAGATACGTTTTCACGGTGTAGTAAAAAAAATATACGCTAAAGTTTCAGCTTTCTTTTAGCGATAATAATAATAATAAAAAAGAATTTTCATATCTTACTGAATATGTTAGGGCATGGGGGCCTTATATACATTCAAGAATAAAAAAACTAGAACCAACATTTTGTCAAAGTTTGACAAGTATATCTTGCTATGAAAGTCTGCACACGCCCGAGAAAAATGTATACCCCGGTATGGCAACACTCCCATTCTACACGGCAGTGTGGAGAACGCTGCAGCCCTGCCTACTGCTCCACTCCAGTCGAGATTCAGTCTTCGTTTAATTAAGCAAATAGTGTTTCCTTCTGTCCTACCAAACCATGGATAATCCAAAGAAAACACCACAATGGAATCATGCGAAAGGTAGATAAATGATAAAAATACGTTTTCTTTTTATTTATCACTGATACAATGGCAATGCGCACAGCTAGGATATACATAAGCACCAACTGAATAAAATGTAACCTACAAAACTTACTTTAATTTTGTGGTTTCAGATGAAATGCTAATAGAATTAGTCAAAGGTAAACCAGAGCTCTATGACCTAACTTCGCTGTACTACAGTCACACATCCTTCGTAACTGATGGTAAGACTTCTACTGGTGTCGAGGGAGGGGGGATGACGGGAACGAGAGCGGACCGATAAATACCTCAGAACCGAGAGTGGAGCGTGACCGGACCGATAGTGTGAATCAACCCTGAATACCTCAGAACCGGAGCGTAGCGAGACTGGAGCGCGACCGGACCGATAGTGTGAATCAACCCTAAGAGTACCCTAATGCTAGTCATTAGTCATGCTTCTCACTAACCTCCCGCCTCTGTCACTTCCCCAACCCCGAAGACCTCACATCTGGCGTCTGCATGTGAGCCTCCTGAGGTGCCTTGGCCACTTGTAACCTTCCGTAGGATCAGTACACGTCCTGTCCCCTTTTTTGAAATCAACCACGAAAGCGCTAATCATTGTTGTTAAGCGCTTTACATATGTTTTCACAATCGCTGGCTGAGCGGGTAAGGGCGTCTTTACTTGCGGCGACGGTCGAGGGGATGGCGGTTCGAACTCTGCCACCAACCAAGTTGAACCAAAGGCATGGTTCATTAAATTCCACGCTACAAAGTCCTCTGTAAGGGGTACCGTTCTAGCCTTTGGATAATGGGAAGTTTGTGACGTTAAACCATATTATCATATCACTAATCATTTTTCAGTGCCTGGGTCTATTCAAGCGCCGATTACTGCGTTTGCATCCAGTGGCTTCTTCTGGTTTTGGAATCCGAGCACAAGGGAATTGTTCACATGGTCGGTGAAATGAAAAATGGACTTCAATATTTCAAAGTGCAATGTGTTAAGGAATGGATAGGTAGATGGAAAGAACGGAAGGGGGAGGAGTAGGATGGAGGATGGGAGGCGTGTAAAGCGGAAAACAGGACGAATAGAATAAAAAAAAGAGAGAAAGAAAAGAAAATGAGAATGGTGGAAAGGAAGAAAGAGAGATGTGGTGGGATGGAGAGGGAAATGGAGTAGAGGGAGAGGGTAAAGGAAGAAAGGGAAGGGAGGAGAAAGGGGGAGAGGGGAGAGTAGGAGGCAAAGAAGAAAAGTAGAGCTTTTTAGTCGTACAGCTACCAGATGTCGCGGTAAGGGGTGATAACCAGTCACTTTAGCACTGGTCCGTGCCCTGCTGACACAGTGGATGGGGTGGAGTGGAGTGGGGTTGGGTGGAGTGGGGTGGAGAGTTTTTTTTTTTTTTTAACGGAACCAGGCGGCAGACTCTACTTCCTCATCTCCTTTGATCTCTTTTGCGACATCAGCATCGCAGCGTTTGCGGTAAAGGTCATTATAATTTGGACTTTGTATGGTGAGCTTTAGATATTTAGTTCTGGCCATCGCCAAACAGGTGCAAGATGAACGAGAATAACATAATCTGGCGTCAGTAACGGCAAACGCGCCGGGCGCCAGTCAGAATGAAGTCATCTGGCGACAACCAGAAGGAAATTGGCAGAGAGGCTATCTACGGCGTTTAAAAGGCTTGACCCTTTTCTTTCTTGGTTTGCGGGGTTAGCACACACTCGGACCTCAACTTTGCAGGTGTTCCGGGACAATTCATGTACACAGTTTGTTGTCCACGCGACGCCACTAATATTAGCGGGGCATCCTTATCTCAGGAGAGGGGGGGAGGGGTTACCCCTCAACTGCAGGCGGCGCCAGGAGGAAGGGTGTGCCCCCAGGAATCTGAGGGTTGCCTCGGAAGGGGAGACGGTGTGGTGCCGCGCCACCATTGCCGCTGTGAATGGCGGGCTGAGTCCAAGGCGAAGGATGGCCGTGGCTCTACACTATAGCTGCTAGAGTGTAGCAGGTAGTGGTGGAAGGGCTGTTGCACCTCGGCACCACAGAGTTTGCAGCGTTCGTGAGTGTCTCTTCCCGCGCTTGCCACTTGCCACCCACAGAGATATCCTAGATGGATCCTGTGGACGGTAGATTCCGCCCGCCTTATACCCGGAGGCAGGTGGACTGCCTCGTACCTAGTGACGAGGTAGTACCACAGCGCTGATTCCAAAGTATGAAGTTGGCTGCTGTGGTTGGCCCTGGCCATCTTGGACTTGACCTGTCCGCAGTTGTTCCCCTTATAACTCTGGCAATCGTCAAGCAATTTTATTTAACTGAAAAAGTGCCCCTTAGTTGCCCAGAAGAGAGAGAGAGAGAGAGAGAGAGAGAGAGAGAGAGAGAGAGAGAGAGAGAGAGAGAGAGAGAGAGAGAGAGAGAGAGAGAGAGAGAGAGAGAGAGAGAGAGAGAGAGAGAGAGAGAGAGAGAGAGAGAAAGAGAGAGAGAGAGAGAGAGAAAGGGAGAGAGAGAGAAAGGGAGAGAGAGAGAAAAATTCTCGGATGAGGCGTCTTTGTGCATTTCTATTTAGTTGAGAGGAAAGCCCTTATTCCCAGTGAGTTGAGATAAGACCAGATTAGCCTCTGCGGCTCAGGGTTGCTAATGCATCTGCTTCTCGCGCTGGAACTGAAGGGAAGCAATCTATTTCTCCGGAGTGATTCGTTTTATTTATTTTTTTTTTCCGCGGGGTGAATGACCTGCATTTGTGGTTACGATACCAGTCTAACGAAATCAGTCCAGCCATTTTCGCTTCCGGTTACTGTGACAACATGTCGCAATACACGGGTTGCCTGTGGGGTTTACCTCGACCCTGGAGCCTTACGGAGACAGACACAGGGGGAGGTTTTGCAGCCTCTGAAGGGATGAACCATTTTCTTGCACAAGTGAAGCTCTGCCGGTCAGAAAACGTGAAACTGTTCGAACCCACAAGGGGTCCGCACACTCACAGGCCGTCTGTCTGGCCGCCGGACAAAATCAGGACTGCGTGGGCCAAACTGAGTGTGTATAGCCCCCCATACACACTTAGTTTGGTCTGGGCAGGAGGCCTGCGAATGTATGGGCCGGTTTAGACGTGACGCGGCGCCTTCAGATGCTGCAATCTCGTCTCGCCAAGGACAAATACCTGGTTCGATTCCGAACGATTACCGGTAACTGACACTTGCTTTGACTGTCCGAGCACACAGGGAAAAGGTGATGGTCTTAGCCGCAACCGAAAGGGCGATGCTTCCCTCTGTCTGAAGATTCTTTGCTAAATTGGTAGAAGTACATCGCTATCTCGACAGTGTATCTAGTGTTGGTCGTAAGGGTGAAGGGACCATCTTGATAGTACTGATATTGTTATCACGGCGGCGTAGCTAGAGTCTGCTTTTGGCTAATATAAGATGGTTGTATTCACTTGAAGGGAAGAATTATTCTTCACTTAAATGGGAGTCGACGATAAAATTCCTTTTAAAGTAAACATAGGCCGACAATAAATTCTTTTTTAAAGTAAGAATTATGCTTCCCTTAAATGGAAACCGACAATAAAATCCCTTTTAAAGTAAGAATTATTCTTCCCTTAAAAGGAAACCGATGGTACATCATT
This sequence comes from Oratosquilla oratoria, assembly GCF_046742065.1. Taxonomy (NCBI): domain Eukaryota; kingdom Metazoa; phylum Arthropoda; class Malacostraca; order Stomatopoda; family Squillidae; genus Oratosquilla; species Oratosquilla oratoria. The sequence continues at coordinate 11,761,824 of NC_134811.1, forward strand.
TCTTGGAAACTGATTTATAGTTGTTCCTGATTACTCACCCTTGAAGGGTGTTATTGAGTGTCCAGAGAATAGAGCTGGGCGCGTTCCTCGATGTCCCGACTGGCATGACTATGCTTAGGACACCGAGGAATGCACATAGTAACGCACTAAGGAACGCGCCCAGCTCTGCCAGAAAGATACCACAGAAATATTAATTTATTCGCCAAGGAAATCTTCACCCATTACCTTACTTCAATTGCCACTAATGCTGAACTAGTGAGTCTTCGAACTCCTTGCTGACAATGGTTGCCTAAAAGAAAGAAGTAGAGAAGACAACGAAGCAGCCTTTGGGTAATTTCCTGAGGTACCATTCTTCACCACAAGAGACCCCTCGTAGCTGTGCCCTATACTGTAACAATTTTGTCATAGATCCCAGCTGCCTGCGGACGCCAATGCCTTCGTCGTCCGTTCATGTTTTCACAACCTGATACAGTGTACATTTCTTATGGCTAACATATTACTCTCTGACAGTATTTATAGTGGACGATCTATCTTCAGGTTTTGTTTCTATTTTGCCTTAAGTTTTTCCGCAGATGATTCTGTGACAAGCCTCAGTTATCTTGTCGATGAAATTATTTTTTCTTTTAGTGTATTTGAAGCATGGGAATCCCTTCCTCTTCGCTGTAATTGAAAAACGCCTTGAGAAAGAGAGAGGCAGAGAGAGAGAGAGAGAGAGAGAGAGAGAGAGAGAGAGAGAGAGAGAGAGAGAGAGAGAGAGAGAGAGAGAGAGAGAGAGAGAGAGAGAAGGGTGGGGCGAGCGGTCAAAGACACTATACTCCCCTTCGGAATGTCACAAATGGGACTCAGGGGAACAATCAGGACAATTTGGAAGTTATATTTTTAGAAATACTTATTAGATCACCACCGAAAATGGAATGCTGATGAGATTTATCTCCTGTTATCCTTTTTTTTTTTTTTTTGGCTACCTACCTTGTAAGGGGGAAAGAGCCATTGGTTATATGTATATATATATATATATATATATATATATATATATATATATATATATATGTATATATATATGTATGTATGTATGTATGTATGTGTGTATGTATGTATGTATGTATGTATGTATATATGGATGCATATATGTATGTATGTATGTACGAGTATGTATGTATGTATGTATGTATGTATGTACGGGTATGTATGTATGTATGTATGTATATATGTACGGGTATGTATGTATGTATATATGCATCCCTTCTTCCTGTTACCTCCTTTACTGTCTCAAGTAAGCGTCGTTGTACAGCGAAATACTGGATGTCATGTTAGACTGCATATTTATTGTGGGGGCAGCATCCCTAATGTGGTCCTTATTGTGTGCTAGATTTTTTGTACATTGAATAAGGATGCCTCTGTCAATGGTCTGGTTGTGATATTTTGAGTCATGCTCCTTGATGCCCCCGTCCTGTTGGTATAAAGTTATTCTTCGGCTGAAAGTACATCTGCTGTGTACAAAGTATTCAATATTGCGAGGTGTGCAATCCTCGGCAGAACATCTAAATAAGTACACAGCGTTGGTTTTGGATGTACTGTCAGTAAAATCTAGAAAGGAAAATATTAGATAAAACATTCCTTTAGGTTCAACCATCCTTTCGTACCTAAAGATTACAATCAAACGTTAGGTCAAAAGGATAACCAAAGGGAAATATTTTGTGATCAACCAGAGTTACTCAAATGTTATCATAACATTATCTTGGAACAATAAAAACCAGGAGTTACTAAAGAAGTTATTAATTCAGTAGTGAGTCCCAATACTCATTATTTACCGCACAATGCTTTACGTAAACACTCTAAAACTACCTTGTGGGCTGTATATAACTGAAGCGCAAAATGTTCAAAGTCAGGTGTTTCATTAAAAAAGAAATATGTTGGTTCTTCTAAGCCAGTGTAAATTAAGACAGTTAAAATGAGAAAAATAGTGATAGCTGAAAGGCAAGGACTACAACATAATGAAGCTGTATTCAGACAATGATAACAATGTACGTACCGTGATTGTGTTGTACATTGGACAAACTACTTCCTCCAGAAATCCATGTCCGTGATAAACTATCTTTAAGTAATAATGAAAATATAAAAAAACTATCTTTTAGTACGCCCTATGCGACAAGCTGCTCAATGATGATACATGTTTAATCATAAGCATACTTTCTTGCCTCTCACTGTGGGAAATAACACGACATTTGTATTCTTTTAACCGTTAAGTCAATACTAACTAGTAATGTTAATAGTGATTGTTATCTCATTATCCATTAAATATTCTTATGATCTGTATAAATATGATTAGGATTCTAAATACAACGGTAAAGTATATTCAAATTTTATTGGCAAACCAGTAGGATGAAATTAACATTTCGTTGTCGACAATCATTTCTTTACAATATCGTGCTGAAGATTTTGGAAAGGAGAGAATTAAAAGGGCAGCAGAAAGGAGTGATTAGGTATTCGCATATATTTATTTATTTATTTATTTATTTATTTATTCATAAGAAAAATGCTACGTGACTCGTCCGAAGGAGTCAATAAAATCCTAAATATTGACTACATAAAACTTATACAATCAGTAACACTTATTGGGAACTTCTGTAGTAGTATGTGCACTGTATACATTAACATACCAAAACGTAGATTGCTGTGAAGACATGATATCGCTCATTCATTTCAACACTGACATAACTCAAAAAATGCTTCTTTTCAGGAGAAGCAAAATAAACTTTTAATTATGTAATACAGTGTCCCATGGAACTTTTAAACGAGGTATTTAGCAATGAATTTTTATTTCATGATTAAATGTAGTACATGACATCTCATATTAAAAAATACATTTATTATGAATATGCTTTGTACCCATTTGAAAAATAAATTTGGAATTATGACGTTATTGCCTTGAGCGACATCTAGCGGCCAGTTTTGCTACTAGTTATGGCGTTCTTACCACAAATGAATATAGAAAATGGCAAATTCAGTGGTATAAATAACTCAAAATCTTCAATTTTTGAGTTATGTCATTGTTGAAATGAATGAGCGATATGATCAACAAATATTTAGAATTGAATGATCTAATCGAAACTTTTATCTAACCCTTTTCGCTTTCCATGAAGATTAAGTGGCCTATAAGTTTTGTTTATACATTTATGAAGGTGTGCCAATTATTCAAAATCAATGAGTCATTAAACGGACATTTTACATAGTCTTGAATTTTCAGGTTATCATTATTCATACTTACTGTTTTTGTTACCTGATTAACATAAGCATTTCTTTCATGACCTTTCAGCGTCCATGCATGTAGTTAGTTTACTTTATGTATTTTCTATAACACTACGAGAGTTGGAGTGTACAGTAATTATATCTTCTGATTACTTGTACTTTCTAGAATGTTCGATGCCTGGCGTGAAACAAGCGCTGCCAAAGAAAACGGAAATTCCCAGGTTCAATGCCAAGCAAGAATCATTCATCACTTATTTCTCAACTCCCACTACTTATTCATCACTCCTTCCTGAGTAAGTATAATCCAAGCTATATATGAATTGTGAATTAATTGAAACATTACAGGAGGGAAAGAACAGCCAAACCTAAGAAAGTTCATTAGAATGTCCTTATAAAGCATGACAAGTCGAACTCTATATTCCTGAGAATCAGTGGAATACAGCTGATAGTGTAATATGTTGATAAAAAAACATTGGCGTTACGTTTATCTGTGTGCTATTTTGTGGGGAAAAAATCTGTCATTTTGGGTTCAACAAACCCAGATGTGCTTCAAGGTATGTGATTCGTCTTGGTTAGTTGAATGGTGTGGGACAGTCACCAGAAAGTTGAATGGGATGAAGTTTGCAGAAGAGTTGAATGTTCTCCACAATTCACGTGGCTAGAAAAAGAAGCTTATTTAATAGTTACAGTGATAAATATAAAACAAATATTGACTATCAAAACAATAACAATACAAGATAATGGGTATAAATAATTGTGTTGCTTGTGAACAAGATGTGAAGTAAATCTGTATATAAATTTATAAAATGATTAAACAAGGGTTATTCATGCGCACGTTTTCTGTTAGTCCAACTGTTCGAACGTGTGCTGTAGTTTGTAACACAACCTCCGTGGATGTATCTGTATGTGTATGTATGTACATCTTTGTGCTAAGAGACGGGTGACATGTTAAGAACTGCTCGTAATAACCGTGTGGTAAACAACATATGAAAAGAATCCGAAGTTTGGGCGAAACATCTCGAGATATAAAAACGCGCGCATGCATGAACATTGCGATGATGTGTGAAACAAGACGTCGCGTCGCCTGTGTCACACACACCGAGACATCACCAACCGCCAAATGGACTGGGACCATGTTGAACTAATATTATGTGAAACCGACAAGATAAGGAGAAAATGTCTAAGATCAGCAATTATTCAGAGTTCAAACAGAGGCATGTTCAATATTGCACCCACTTTAGATAATCTAATTCCTGTAGTTAGAAAGATTTTAAATGGCGCTTCGTATGATGCCCTGTTTTTTGTGTCCCTTACCTATTCCGGAATGTATGAATAGCTTAAAAGTTCACTGAGGAAAACAACGTAAATAGTTATCAATGATAAAGGATTCAGTTGATATAATTTAAGTTATAGAAGTGTCTAAATTTAAAGTGCACTACACCCCAAAGTAATACATCCAATATGAAAAGTCTACAAAGGAGACAAGACATATATAGACTTTAGAAAGCTCATATATTAGAAACCAAATTACAAGTGGCTCTAGACAAGGATGTACGGGATCAACGAACCTTTTCGAATTGTTTCTTCATAATTACAAAAACAGGGATAATTACCTAAAAAAACAAAAAAACAAAAACAAAAAAAAAAATATATATATATATATATATATATATATATATATATATATATACATATATTTGCTGATGTATTGCTGTTGGCAATAACAGCTGAAGAGACGGAGGAGGTTATGTACCAATAAACTATTCATGTGGCTGAACAAGAAAAATGTGTGTATAGTATTATTATCTTTAACAAGAATGAACAACTCAGAAAAATAAAGAATATAAAACTGGACACCGAAATCAGATATCCAGGAAATATCACAAATAGTACTAGGGAAAAAAGTAACTATACCAAGACAGCTTGGTAACGTCGGCAATAGCCAAAAGAGTTGCAATGAAATACTTATTATAAAACCTATTGGAAAAGCCTAGCCCTGCCAAATATATTATATAGTTCAAGCATAATTACTTTCGTTAAAGAGAAGATAGTGAAACTCATAGAACAGAAAACGCTGTGTGTTGGATATAAGAAAAAATTTGGGTTATTACAAATTTTGCCCAAATGATTATTATTGGTTTCTTCTCCATAGTGAGATAAATTGTAGAAGGATAAGTAAAATATGTACATTACACTCTACGAGAAAAAGAAGTGCCCTCTCGTAATAATCACATCTACTCGTGACTGGTCATTTGCCAACACACTCACTCAGTTTTGCTTCGACCGTTCTTCCGCCACCAGTCTGTTGACACTCGGCAGGAATTTGAAATCACCGCTGCATTTCATTTACTATTCCGTGGCATGCAATGGAAGCGTTAATCAGCAGATTTTTTTTTTTTTTTTTGGGGGGGGGTCCATATAGGGCTCGGTTGCATCCTCTATCCTGTTGTCTTTTCATGTCCTGAGAGGCCATGCCAAGATCTTTAGCTGAATGCTCCAAGGCCGATCATAAGCGTCCTCGGGTCCTTTTAATCAAGATCTAAGAATATAAGGTCTAACCACTTCCGACCGAATTTCGAGGGAGTTGGCGCAGCGAGCCCGTGAACGTCACTTGGCTGTTCAAAGTGGGGTTAGCGGGTCCTATAGCTGTCAGTTGAAGTTGGTCCGTCGTTCGAAAATGACGTCGCCTTCGCTCGCACCGCTCCACTCAATTATTTATATTCTGACAAATATTATATAAAATATATATATATAATATATATAAAATATTATAGTTCCTGTCTATATATATGAATATATAATATATATGATATATAATATATATATATAATATATAAAATATTATAGTTCCTGTCATCCTTGGCGTTTCACAGTTTTCTTCAATGTATCACAAAGAGAAAATGGACGCATCTAAATGACGTCAGAAACTGCGCAGAACTACTCCAGCGATTAGACCTGTTTACTTAGACCTTGATCTTAGTTACGGGACAAAAACGCCGTCTAAGCTACCTCTCCGGCGTTACATTGGACACAAGGACCGAAGTCAAACACTATGAAGGATTTGTGAGGTCACCTGACAGTAATAGATGATGCACAAAAATAGCCTAACTGTTCATGTAGACGTCATTGAAATGCTCTCTAAAGCATTAACTTTCAGGGATCAAAAGCCCCTATATAGGCGGCCCATGTGCAACGGGCGAAGGTACGCCGTATGCAGTCATCTGCTATTCTTCTTCGGATGAGTCGTCGGAGTTGAGAAGAACGATCTTGTCACGTGATTGCAAGTCCGTGATGGCGCTCTGCATGGAAGACAAAGGTAGTCAGTAACGATGCATTATTAATCAAATTATATTTACTAAAAAAGTTGAGTGAACACCCTTCGCAAATCTAAATCTTCATAAGAAACGTATGAGACTTTTTATGAAAAGAAAAACAAAAGTTTATCGCCATTTGGTGAAGAAGTGATATGCATGTCATTTCGAGTAAAACTATACCCAAAGCTTTATGGAAAAGCAATATTTATAAATAAGCGTGTATACAAACACATTTTGAGTCAGTGTGGTATTTTTCTCTTCGTTTTGTTGCTACGAG